>NC_082679.1:50232221-50535251 GCF_025265405.1 Mesoplodon densirostris
CCATTCTGGGGGTTGGCAATTTGGGCTGGGCTCAGCTGGGAAGTTCTTCTGCTGGATTTGCCCAGTTTTGCTTGTATGGTGCAGTCAGCTGGAGGATTTTCTGAGGCCTGGTGGTCCCTGGTGGTGTCATATACATGTCTAGCATATAGGGGGTATCCACAGGGGTGACCAGCGACATGTCCCCAGTATCTAATAGGTTAGCCTAGACTTGTTCACATGGTGGCTGGGTTCCAAAAAGAGCAAAAGAGGGCAAGCCTCAGTGTTCAAGCACTTTTCAAGCCTCTGCTAGCATCAGGCTGTCTAATGTCCCATGGGTATAACCCAGATTCAAGGCCTGGCAAAATCTACTCCACCTCTTTGGTGGGAACAGCTGCAAAATACTTCAGCCATTCTGTTTTCAATCTACCACAAGGGACACTCCTATCTGGAAAGATCTATGCCTTGACAACTTCATATCCTGTATCCTCATAACCCAAGTCAGAAAAGCAATATGGGCAGGTTCTGTGTTTAGGGGGTGGGGAGTATCCGCTTTATAGCTTGGTGAACATCTGACACTCTTCCTGCCTGTTACCACCAGACTGAAAATAATTCTGAAAGGGAAGTCTCTTAAAACTTAGCATGAGGGAATGGAATTTTTTTCTAATTAGGCTTCAGCAGAATTTTTAAAAGAATCTTTCTTTTCTTCAGTTGCCTCTCCCTTGTTATAAATTTTAACTCCACCCAGTGGCATACCACAGCCAGCCCTGCTTCTCCTCCCCGGCCTTCCACACCACTGTTTGCTTGGCAGCAATGCTCAGCTCACTTTGCCACAGAAGGCAGAGGGAGAAGGCTTGCTTCCTGCATTCCTCACTTCCTCTTTTTTTCCCTCCATTCCTCTTGGAGCTCATCTTTGTCTGCCCATTCCTGCTCTGCACCCATCTGGTACCCTCTCAGGATCAGGGTTCTAGGAAAGGCTGAAAAGTTAGCCTATAGGGCTGCTCCGTACAGCCCCCCAGATTGGGCACTGCACACAGTAACCAAGAGACTCAGCCAAAAGACTGGACCTACAGGAAGCCCTAAGAGAGCATATCAATCTAGAAAGTAGTTGTACATGAAAGTCCACTTTGAAACACCTGTGATATCATGAACTTGATGTGGTTAGCCATTCATTAATTTATTTCCCAAGTATTTACTGAGTACTTACTATGTGCCAGGCACTGTGCAGGCCCTGGAAAATAAAACATGGTCCCTGCACTTGAGAAACTTATAGTCTGGGGATAGGTGGGAGGGAGACAGACACATGAAGAGACCATATCGGTTAATGACCTGAGTACTATGTAAGAGGGTGTCATGAGAAGCCAGGAAGCCATTGCACCTAGCCTGGGTGACCAGGGGAGGGTTTCTCAAGGAGATGAAACCTGGTAGGGTCTAGTCCAGTGCTGTCCCAGTAGAAGTGTACTACCAGCCATGTATGTAATTTAAAAATTTCCAGTAACCACATTTAAAAAGTGAAAATATACAGGAGAAAATCATCTTAACGTATATTATTCAAACCCATATATCCAAGATATTGCTATTTCACTACCTAATCAATATAAAAATTATTAACGAGATATTTTACATTCTTTTTTTTTTTTTTGCGGTACGTGGGCCTCTTACTTACTGTTGTGGCCTCTCCCGTTGCGGAGCACAGGCTCCGGATGCGCAGGCTCAGCAGCCATGGCTCACGGGCCCAGCCGCTCCACGGCATGTGGGATCTTCCCGTACCATGGCACGAACCTGTGTCCCCTGCATCGGCAGGCGGACTCTCAACCACTGCGCCACCAGGGAAGCCCTACATTCTTTTTATTGTACAAAGTCTTTGAAATCCAGTGTGTATTTTATAGTTACAGAACATCTCAATTTAGACACCAACTTCTCAACAGTTAAAGTAAAATGTAGTCCTATCAAAGCAATAAAGGTGTGTTTAATAGAAACATATTTTATATTGTTCCATATTTTTTTTAATTTAAATGGCATAAAATTAAAAATTCACTTTTTCACCTCCACTAGCCACATTTCAAGAACTCGGTAGCTATGTGTGACTTGCGGCTACCATATTGGAGAACACAGGTCTGAAAGGATAAATAGATGAGAAGCAAAGAAAGTAGAGAGGATTGGGCATTCTTGGCAGGAAATAAAAAGCAGTGTCAGCAAAGGCATATAAAATTGTATGGGGGGCTACCCTGGTGGCGCAGTGGTTGAGAGTCTGCCTGCCGATGCAGGGGACACGGGTTCGTGTCCCGGTCCAGGAGGATCCCACATGCCGCGGAGCGGCTGGGCCCGTGAGCCATGGCCGCTGAGCCTGCGCGTCTGGAGCCTGTGCTCCGCAATGGGAGAGGCCACAACAGTAAGAGGCCCGCGCACCGCAAACAAACAAACAAACAAACAAAATTGTATGGGGTTTGGACGGAGCAGTTTAGTATTACTGTGGGATAATGGGCAAGGCTAGTGGTGGGAAATGAGCCAAATGTGGAGGAAGAGGCAAGAGACAGTCAAACAAGCCTTGAGTGCTCCAAAAGAATCAAGGATCATGTGTTTCATAAGAATGTACTTAATATATGAGGGAAGTTGAGCACAGAGAGAAGTCTCAGGTATAGGCCCTGGCTGAGGCCACTAAACCCTAATGTGAAGGAAACCACCCTCATGGCAGCCTAGGACAGAGGCTCAGCAAGTCCACATCTGAGATGATGGAGCTTGGCAAAACAAAGTATGGAGTGGAGGAAGTATGTATTTCCTACAACCAACAGAAGTCTACTCAAACATACTTCAGTGAGGGGGCTTACTGGCTCACAGGGAACAATCCAGAGGTAAGGCAGGCCACGTGGCTGGTTGGTTCAAGTGCTCAAGAGTATAAAGAAGGGCCAGAGCTCTTCTTCCCCTCCACTCTGCCAACCACAATGTTGACTTTGTCCTAAAGCCTGTTCCCCTTGGTGTCTTAGGATGCCTGCCGGCCAAGTTTGGAGCCCCATGTTTCCTCACTTATGTCAGTCATAGAGAGTGTTTCATACCATCATTCCAAGTAGGATTCCTGAAATATACCTGATGGGACCATCCCAGGACACTATGCCCACCCCTGAAGGAACAGTTGTAATCAGGGAAATGAAAGGTGCTGACTGACTCAAGTCACTAGAGCTCACAGCTGGAACAGCCCACAAAGTCCATAGGCTGCATGGGGGTGCAGTTATCCAGAGGAAAATCTAGATGCTGTTAAGGTGGGAGAGGAGGACATGGATGCCTGGTAGCAACTGACAAATGTCAACTACAGTCCACCCCTTTGGGTGCCCACTCAACCTCCATTCGTGCCCATCTTCCACAGAAACACTTTCCCAAATGCCCCTAAAACACATAAAAGTTCATGCAACTCAAATGGAAAGAACCCAAAGGTTCATATAACTACATCCTGTGAAATCTCTTTCCTTGAAATCCAGAGGTAGCTCCTGTGGTTCAGTGACCTGTGGTTAAATGATAAGTTATCTACCCCCAGTATACCCAATACAGTGGATAAAGAACAGGATGTATACAAGAAAAACTCTGTTTGGAAAAACAGGGAAAAGAGCATAGCCTATCCTACAGAACAGAAATAATTAAGACTCTTGGCAGTAGAAAGAATTATTGGTATCCAGCCTAGACCAAGGAGGATCACCTTTTTCCATTTGTCCTCTGTGAACGTATCTGAGAAAGGAGCTGGAAGGATGTGTTCTCTGGGAATGATACTGCTTTAGCCGTTCACAACCCCTTGGTGCAAGTTTGGGCACTAGGGATTATCCTAAAATTTCCCTAAGATTTGAGCAACTGCAAACTACTGTCCTCCATTCATGGAGTTTCTGTGGCAGACACACCTCAAGAAAAGTTAATGGGCTTTCCATCTTTTGCTTCTGGTCAACTCCATTGGACAGCAACCACAGCCAGAGGTTTTGTTTGATTGTGCATTTCAAACCTGGAAATTTCTGTTTTCTAGCCGAAAACCTCTATACTTCATTGATACATCTAGACTACTGGCTTTCAAACTTCTAGGCCATAGGGAATTCCCTGGCAGTCCCGTAGTTAGGACTCCGCACTTTCACTGCCAAGGGCACGGGTTCAGTCCCTGGTTGGGGAACTAAGATCCTACAAGCCATGTGGCGTGGCCAAAACAAAACAAAAACTTTTAGGCCACAACTCATAAGAGGTGAACTGTACTTCACAAGCCAGTATACAATTATGCATGTATGTGTATTAATATGTATGCCTATATAGCCAGATCAAAAGTTTCATGCAACAGTATTTACCCTCACTACATGAGGTACTTGCTGATATTTTCTATTCTATTAGGGAAAAAAGAATACAGAAAGGAAGAGAAGAAAAACTGGTCACAAAACACCACATTGATTTTACAACCCGCTAATGGGTCACACCCAGAGTTTGAAAGCACTACCTTAGTTGAGGCTTAGTCTAATGGCCTCCCCCTTCATTTTAGCCTCTGCTTTGAAGCAAATAAAAATAATAACCTTGGATGGAGAGATTCTTATCATTTATTCTAGCCCTTAGACTGCTACTACATACAATTTCACAAAGCATGTGGGTCTCCCCTTTCTTAGAGGCTGTTTAACAGGATGTGCTATAGGAGAGCCTAGGATGAAGTGGGTCAGGATTTTTGCCATGTTCCAATCTCATCTCCTGGGAACCCTCTGGCCTCCCTGCTTCTGTGTATGGAACCCATCTGTAGGAATCAAGACCTCCCATCCATGTTTGATTCCACTGCCTGTTATCTCTTCTGGAACATTCCTTCCTGTGTACTTGTGGCACTTGCCTCCTTACCTCACCCCAGTAGTTCACATAGTAGATGTATGTGATAATATCCCACGGGAGTTCTTGCTTAATTGCAATTACTCACATTAAAGGAACACCTTGGATGATGCCTCATTCTCTAGGCTGTAATGTGGACATGAGCATGGATAGCCGTGGGCCGTGTGCACAATGACTGGCCCTGGATTTTTAATTTCTAGGAGGCAGCTTTGTGGAAGCTGACAGAAGTTCTCGTACTTCCTTGGGGCTTTTGCTAACCCTCAGCTAGAACTTGTTCTTTATTTCCCAGCCAGATTTACTGGCCTTCAGGATATGGGGAACAGTCTTATATTATTCTTATATTCTTGTATATTATTCTTACATATTATTATACATTCCTTCCTAGGAATATAAAACACCTTCCTTCCTCCCTTCCCTCCCCTTCCGTTCTTTCTGCCAGCTTCTCTCCCTCTCTCCTTGTTTCTTATCATCTCTTTTTCCTGTCATCTTTCCTCTTCCCTCCCGTTATCTTCCTTCCAGTTTGTCTCTTGTCCTAACTGCTTTTCTTTCTCTCTCTCTCTTCTCCCCTCACCCTTTCTCCCGTGGTTTGCTGCTGCACTGTTTAATTTGTTTTATCATTTTGCATGGATGCCCAGAGACTTTCAGGCCAAGGGCAAACTTTGAAAATCCCTAAGACAGTAACATACAAGGTGCAGGGCTTCTGCGGGTGTCTGGGCCTAAAGTGTGGAGCATGTTCCCAGGGTGTGGAGGGGACCTGCCACGCCCGAATCCAGAGGGGCTGCAGACTTCCCTCCTGGTCAGCCAGGCCCCAGGGCAGCGTCTGGGGACCCTCTACCAGCTCCCCTCGAAGGAAAGTGGGTGGTGTCTGGGGCGCTTCTCTCCTCTCCACCCTTCACTAACCTCCCCCTTCCCATCCTATTAGGAAGAGTGTTTATTATTTTTTAATCCTTCCTGCATGGCTTTGTTGTCATCCTTGTAATTCATGAGACCAAGATTCCCATAGTTTGTTGTATCACAGGTCCAACCCCTCCCCCCACCCCCTTGGCTCATTTTCTCTGTCTTCTATTTATCGACTCCTCTGTGGTCTCCTGCCTCTCTTTCTCTGACTATCTCATCCTCTCTTTTTCATTGACACTGTTCCTTATTTCTCTCTCTTGAGATGGGATACCATGGGCAGATGGGAACAGAGAAAAACGGGGGTGCTCTGGAGAGAAGTGTGTCAAATATGCCCAGGGAATTACACAAAGCTTGTTCTAGAGCATCCCTAAAAATGGAGGAAAAGGACAAGGAGACAGACACCCAGGACAGACACTGAGATCCTGAAGCTGCAGACCCGCTCTCCAGCCATCCTTAAGGGATTCCTGAAAGGCAGAGTCAGTGAGCTTCGGGGGTTGGGAAGGACTGAATCTGAATTAGCCTCCATCACCTGCTAGCTGGTGTATTCGAGACTTTGCACAAATATGTTAAACCTTCTGAGCCTTGGTTTTTCCATCTGTAAAATGGAGGGATAGCAATACTTTCTGAAGTTCCCAGCACAGACTGAAATAGTAAATAGGACAAGTGTTTGGAAGGTGTTAAGTATACAGTGAATATTAATTTCCTTCTTTACTCCCAGAGAATATTGAAACTGCTAAGACTTAGGATAAACAATAAAGCTTGGTAGTTGAAGCTGGTGAGAGCACAGCATTTCATGTACTGGTTGGTGCTGTTTCCTATGAATGGCAAGAGTCTACAGGTCAATTTTTATTCTGGTTATGCTGTAGTAACTGCATTCGATTCCTTAATGCTTAGATAGTGGCTGTTTTCCCTTAGCTGGCATGATGATTAGACTTCCCATTAGTGTGCTTATTTATTTATTTTTAATTTCACTAGCAATGCATGAAAGCATTCTCATAGAAAAAACAAAATCAAGCAAGATAGGATAAAACAAAACTCAGTCCCAGAGGTAATAACAGCTTGGCGTGTGTCCGTTCAGACCAAAAGGAAAAACTTTCATTCACATGCATATGTGTACATACAGAAATGTCTAGATTTATTTTGTGATTTTAAACATAAAATATATCCTGACTGTTATTATTTTGCAACTTGCCTGTTTGTTTCTTTACTATTTAAAATGCTCTGGAGATCTTTTGTTGTCATTATGCAGAGCCCCATCTCATTTTTTCTACCTGCTGCTGTGCGTTCCATAATCCTTCTACTAAAATATAGGCTCAGTAAGAGATGTTGTCTTCATTTCTTTGTCCCTTAAACCTCTAACATTACCTGTCACATAATGGGTGTTTTACTACTATGTTAACAGTTACAACTATTTCTTAAATGTTTAAATGAATTAACATGGATATAACCACATGAATTTTTTAACCATTCCCCTATTGATTGACTTTAGGTTATTTCTTTTTTTCCTATTACAAACAACACTGCAGTGAACATCCTTATGCTTGTTTTGTTGTGCACATATGCGTGGATTTCTCTGGTGTAGGTCCTAAGAAGTGAAATTGCTAGGGCAAAGAAGACGTCTTCTTCTAAATATTGATTGCCACAATGTCTTCCAAAGATGGTGGTGCCAGTCTACAGCCCTACATTAATACCTTTTCTTAGGTGTCTTTTTGAAAATATGTTTCCAAAATAATCATATGTTGCCCTCCTCTATTTTGACTTCAGGGAATGAGGAGGTATGATGACTAGAAAGATTAGAATTAGAATGAAATAAGAGGTGGTACAGAAATTCACTCATTCGTTCATTTTTCCAATCATTGATTTCGTTCTAGGCCCTGCTCTAAATGCTGGGCACGGAAAGATAAATGAGACCTGCTACATACCCCAGAGGATTTCATAGTGTGGACTGAATACTTAAATACTTAATTCTTAAAATGCAATGACATAAAGAGACATGACAACTAAATGCAAAGTCTGGTCCTGGATTTGATCCTGGACCAGGAGAAACAATGGCCATAAAGGAAAAAATTGGGACATTTGATGAAATTCAAATGGGGTCAGTGGGTTAATGTCATATTGATGTTAAATTTTCTGATTTAGATCATTGTACTGTGGTTGTGTAAAAGAATGTTTATGTTCTTAGGAAGTACACATTGAAGTGTTCAGGGGTAAATATACATGATTTCTCCAACTGACTCTTAAATGGCTCAAAAATATGCATTCATATAACTCAGAGCTTTCCAGTGAAGCTTTCCATGATGATGGAAATGTTCTATACCTGCTCTGATAATATGGAAGCCAAGAGCTTCACGTGACCACCAAGCACTTGAAATGTGGCTAATGCAACTGAAGAGCTGAATTATTAATTTTATTCAATTTAAATATAAATAGCTACATGTGGCTAGTGGCTACCATATTGGATAGCACAGATACAGAAAGAGAAAAATAATACTAAAACAAATGGGACAAAATGTGAAGAATTGGTGAACTTGTATAAAGGGTACATGGAAATTCTTTGGATTATTCTTATAATTTTTCTTTAGGTTTGAATTACATATTTTTAATTCCATAATAAATGCAATATCATGGAAAAGAAAATCAAATTAAAATATCACTGAGATATATTTTATTACAATTAAATTGTCACAAATAAATAAAATTATACTAACCAGGAGCCACAGAAAGGACACACTTAGACATTACTGTTAGGTGGGCAAATAGGCACAACCATTCATAATATACACTTGCACAAGTACATGAGAAAATGTATAAGGATGTCATTGTAGCTTTATTTGTAATACCAAGAAATTGGAGATGGTTGAAATGTTCAACAACAAGAGAATGGTTAAATGTATTTTGGCTTTGTTCTTATTATGGATTATTGTAATGCTCTTTATCACATTAAGGCAAAACTTTTTTTAAATTTATTTTATTGAAGTGTAGTTGAATTTACAATGTTGTGTTAATTTCTACTGTACAGCAAAGTGATTCAGTTATACATATATATATGTTCTTTTTCATATTCTTTTTCATTACGGTTTATCATAGGATATTGAATATAGTTCCCTGTGCTATACAGTAGAACCTTGTTGTTTATCCATTTGATATATAATAGTTTGCATCTACTAATCCCAAACTCCCAATCCATCCGTCCCCCACCCCCTCTTCCCCTTGGCAACCACAAGTCTGTTCTCTATGTCTATGAGTCTGTTTCTGTTTTGTAGATAAGTTCATTTGTGTCATATTTTAGATTCTACACAAAGTGATATCATATGATATTTGTCTTTCTCTTTCTGACTTACTTCACTTAGTATGATAATCTCTAGGTCCATCCATGTTGCTGCAAATGGCATTATTTCATTCCTTTTTATGGCTGAGTAGTATTCCATTGTGTATATATTCCACATCTTCTTTATCCATTCATCTGCTGATGGACATTTAGGTCACTTCCATGTCTTGGCTATTGTAAATAATGCTGCAATGAGCATTGGGGTGCTGTATCTTTTCGAATTTCAGTTTTCTCCAGATATATGCCCAGTTGTGGGATTGCAGGATCATATGACAACTCTATTTTTAGTTTTTTGAGGAACCTCCATAGTGGCGGCACCAATTTACATTCCCACCAACAGTGTAGGAGGGTTTCCTTTTCTCCACACCCTCTCCAGCATTTGTTATTTGTAGACCTTTAATGATGGCCATTCTGACCAGTGTGAGGGGGTACCTCATTGTACTTTTGATTTGCATTTCTCTAATAATTAGCGATGTTCAGCATTTTTTCACGTGCCTGTTGGCCATCTGTATGTCTTCTTTGGAGAAGTGTCTATTTAGGTCTTCTGCTCATTTTTTGATTGAGTTTTTGTTGTTGTTGTTATTGCATTGTATGAGCTGTTTGTGTGTTTTGGAAATTAAGCCCTTGTAGGTCACATTATCTGAGGCAAAACTTTAAGCACTGTTAGGGAAAGGTGTCCAAGAGAGATGGTTAGGTGAACAAAAAAGCAATTTGCCAAACAAAATGTTTAGTATGATTGCATTTTTATAATAAGAACACTAAAACTACACACGCACACGCACACAACACACACTCACTCATTCACATTTATATGCACATAGAAAAAAGTTTGGAGAAATACACATGAAACAGTTACAGGACCATTCTCCAGAAATTCCTCAGGTCCTGTGGAAAAACCACCCAGCTCCATCCCTCAAGTCCTTGGGCTGGCTGTGGAGGGTCCTCTGAGCACCTTGTGCTATAACAACAGAGGTGCCTCCAGCCAGGCAAAAATCTCAAGCTGGTGCCCATCGGCTTGTTAGCTGCACCTCTGCGCCTGCACCACCAAATCTCCAGGAAATGCCCCCTAGCATGGCCTGCCATTTCCAGGCCCACATAGTGCCCCTCCCCATAGCCACCAGGCCTGTGGGGCAGGCAGGGTCATTACTGAGTTCCAAGAAGGGAGTGTTTATTATTGTTGTCAGTTTGATGCTGATCCCAAAAGGACCTAATCAACAGGTAATAAGACCTCATGGGAGCGATTAGAAACCTCAACTTTAACCCTGTTATAACCACAGCAGAGACGACTAGACTCACTGCAGGACTGTGCCCCTTGCGAACAGGGCCTGATAGGGAAGAGATGGATGGGGAAGTAGGAGGGACAGCCAGAGAGGTACTGGTGGGTGTGCTCAGGGATGGGCTGAAAAGGGAATCTGGGAGGAGAGGGCACATCTAAAATTGAGTCTACCCAGTAATATACATCATCATCATCATCATCTTGCTTAATTGAAGAGCTGTGCCAGGTACATAAGGTACAAAAGTACATAAGCCAGGGTCCTGCCCCCAAGTGCTCACAGACATGGGAATAAAGACTTACAATATGATAGGAGCTACACTACAAGATAGGTTTATTCAGGGCACAGGGCTGGTACAGAGGCGGGAATTATCACCCTTGTTGGGTGAGCCAGGAAAGACAATGTGTCAGTAAAGTGATATCTCATAGTATGTAGTCGTGACAGCGTCTGTTGGTTGCCTAAAGGGCTTCCATTTAGACACCTGCTTGTAACATGGACCTCTCTGTGTCTTCGAAGCTTCCTTAAATCCTTTTTCTTTCTTTGTAAGGCTGGATATAAATAAATAAAACTAAGTAGTAATTAATTTAAAAATATATACTTAAACACTTGCTTTTTGGTGTTGCAAGTGACTCTACTGGCCAACCAGTGGGATAGAAAGTTAGATAGAACTAAAGTGAGATAGAAAGTCTCATCCATTAGCAAAACTTAATAATGCCTGATAAGATAACACTGTCATGACCATTTCTCATTACCCACATAGTGACAAATTGTGTTGTTACATAATTATCACATGAGAACACCCTTGGAATGGAACCGACTGACTACGCACAGGCACATCGCCATCGCTGTTGATGGATAGTTGATAGATGTTTTAATTACTTAAAGTTTCCAAAGCAGGGCCTCTGTGATGAATGATGGAGACAAAGAAATGAAGTCACATCTGCAAAGGCCAAATCAGCCCCCAGTTTTTTCCAACTTGCATAGAATTGCAACAGTTTTTCTGGTTATTGTTGCACAAGATTTTGCATCTTGCATAAAACTAGTTGCAAATGTCACATCGGCCATCTTGATTAGGCCCAAGAATACAATAAACAGGGTGAAATTGGACAGCAGGATGGCAGCTGTCTCAGTGCTCAACCTTTTATGGCCTTTAGAGAAGGAGAGTTGGTACATTTTCAACTTGCTTATTCCTGGGTTCTCATTCTCCTTTTGTTAGAACAAAAGTCCTGGAAACCAGAAGCTGACACCATACAAAAACCAGTGTACATTTAAAGTCTTCTCAGAGCTGGTAAAGAACTTCAACTTCATTAAACGGAAAATTATACAGATTCTTCTTTCAAAAACATTCATCCAGGGCTTCCCTGGTTCTGCAGCGGTTAAGAACCCGCCTGCCAATGCAGGGGACACGGGTTCGAGCCCTGGTCTGGGAAGATCCCACTTGCCACGGAGCAACTAAGCCCGTGTGCCACAACTACTGAGCCTGCGCTCTAGAGCCTGTGAGCCACAACTCCTGAAGACCATGTGCCACAACTACTGAAGCCTGCACGCCTAGAGCCCGTGCTCTGCAACAAGAGAAGCCACCGCAATGAGAAGCCCGCGCACCGCAACGAAGAGTAGCCCCCGCTCACCGCAACTAGAGAAAGACTGTGCACAGCAACGAAGACCCAACGCAGCCAAAAATAAATAAATAAATAAATAAATAAATAAATGTTTTAAATTAATTAAAAAAATTTTTCATCCAGCCACCTAGCCCCTGGCACTGGGTGCAGGAAAAAAGAACAAGATCCTTGCCCTTAGAGAGCTTGCACTCTAATTAAAGGAAACAGAAATAATCAAAGCATGATGAGAAAGGTCAGGCAGTAGCAGAAGCCCAGGGAACCAAGAGGAGAAAAGCCTAACATGACCTGGGGAAAGGGGTCTGGGGAGACTTCAGAGGGCCATGTGATCTGGGTTTTGGATGATGGAGGGGATTCTCCTGGTTCTGGGGCTGGTGTTCTAGGCAGAGGGGACTGCGTGTGCAAAAGCACAGAGGTTGGAGAGGGTAGGTCAGCATGTACATGGTGAAGTGAGAGAGATGAGGAGTCAGCGGGTAGGCTGAATCCAAAGAAATCTCAATCTTAAAGGTCTTGAAGTCCACGAGAACAAATTTTGACCTAGATGACCAGGGAAGTGTTTTTGTTTGTTTGTTGTTTTGTTTTGTAGAATTAGCAAACAGAAATTGTTAACAAAAAAAAAAAAACAGTGGCCGACGATATATTTATGGAAGAATTTGTGTCATCAAGCACAGTGAATGGCTGGGTATTGTAAGCTGATATCTGGTGGTCACGGTCCCTCTGCAGGACACTTACATCATCTCATGTGCTCTCAGAATGGCCCAGTGACAGACATATTGGACAGGCCCCTGCCTTCAGGGAGCACACAGTCAAGTGAGGGACAAACTCCACAGTGTAATGGTGGAAATGAACATGAAACGCTGTAGGAGCACGCTGGGGGACAGAGGGCAAGGTTGAAGGGATGGCCAAGGGAAGCTTCCTAAAGTCAGTGAGACTTGAGCTATGTGTTGAAAGTTGACTGGGACTTAGCCAGGTGGAGAGAGTGCAGAGCAGGTCAACGCCTCAAGTCAGCTGCAGCCCAGAAGCAGTTGTTCTCTGGATGCTCTGTTCCGATTAATTTATTTTTTAATTGGAGTAGAATTGCTTTACAATGTTGTGTTAGTTTCTGCTATACATGCAGTGAATCAGCTATATGTATACCTATATTCCCTCCCTCTTGGACCTCCCTCCCCCTGCCCCGATCCCACCCACCTAGGTCGTCACAGAGCACCGAGCTGAGATTCCTATGCTTTACAGCATGTTCCCACTAGCTATCTATTTTACACATGGTAGTGTATATACGTCCATTCTAATCTTCCAGTTTGTCCCACCCTCCCCTTCCCCCTCCTGTGTCCACATGTCTGTTCTCTACGTCTACAGCTCTGTTCCTGCCCTGCAAATAGGTTCATCTGTACCATTTTTCTAGATTCTACATATATGCATTAATACATGATATTTGTTTTTCTCTTTCTGGTTTACTTCACTCTGTATGACAGACTCTAGGTCCATCCACATCTCTACAAATGACCCAATTTTTTTCCTTTTTATGGCTGAGTAATATTACATTGTCTATATAGCTAAGTTTATGAACTGTAAGTCCACCTGCCTTAATTGGTGAGCATTTTTCCAGAGTCCCTCAAAAAGAAAACGTCCTCAGCACTTCACTGAGAGATTTGCCCAAATGGTCACATTTAAATCCATAGGTAGTACCTAATTCCAAGGTGTGGAAACTAAACACATCATTTTGCCCCATTATTTTGGAAATAGTTTTAGTGGCTGTCCTCTGGAGACCCACCTAGTGCTCCAGGTGGAGACAAATGTCTTTCATAATCTCCCCTATCAATTGACTTTGTCCCAAAGAGACTTGGCCAGTTCTTCCTTTGAGTTCACATCACCAAATATTCCATGAGAAGCCATGAGACAAGGGGTTTGACAAGAGGCATCAGGAAACCCCCCAGTTACCTTGGGACTTTAGCCAAATCACTAAACTCCTGGTCTTGGTTTCTATGTCTTTCTCACAATATCCACCAGAACAACCCTAGTTTGGTCCGCAGATCCAGGAAGATGATCTTATGTAAAAAAAAAAAAAAAAACCCTCTGTAAACAAAAGTTGTTATTTCATCAAACCCAGAAAATGTTCATCAAGCTCTTAGAATTTTCCAAGTACTGTGATTGGGACAGAAAGAGTTATGAGACATAATCCCCACCCTGAGGAGTTCATATACAAAAACAAATGAACTGTCATGCAACATGAGAAGTGCTATCATAGAGGGAAGTTCAAAGTGCTGGGGAAACATGGATGAGTAAGTGTCTGCAAACTGGTGGGGGAGGGAGAAGAGGGGAGGGGGGAGGGAACTTCTGTAGGACATGAGTGGGGGGTGGGGGTGAGGGCCATCCATCTGCTGACCATTTTTTAATTTTTTTTTTCCTGCTCACCAGCCCAACTTGCAGAAATTAGGAAAAGGAGAGGGAAAGAAACTAAATGAAGCTCACAGTTTGGTTACTCGCTAAGGGTTTTAGTGAGCAGTTTGATGGTGCAATCCTGGAAATTACCAACAGTGAAACCGAAGGCTTCTCTCCAAGTGTCCTTTGTCCGAATTCTGCTTGCCCCCATCCTCAGGTGTAATGGGCTGATTATTATAGTGAAATGGTGAACGTGTAGCTAACATCTCAAGTCCTCAAGACAATGTTTCCAGGAAAAGGTATTCCACTGAAGGGACCCCAGATAGTAGAAGCAAAAGGTCCATTGCAATAATACCAAGGCATGGCAGATGCTAACGGCAGACTGAGGGACCCAGATCAAGTTGCTCATGTGACCTGTTCCCACTCCCTGCCTACCCCCAACCCCACTTCTGTTTCTGCTGGGAACAGGATGCACAAAGTTCACCTCTTAATATTTCCAAATAATGCTGTTTTAAGAACCTGGTTGGCTGGTGTGTGACAAAAGTTAAAAAAAAAACCTGACAACAAAAATTACTATTCAAAGTAAAGTATTATTTTAGGGTGACATTATTTTTTAAATTCACGTTTTTCGTTTGTTATAACATGTAGCAGTTCTGTGAACACATAGATAAGAGGATACAATAGATATTTGACAGTGTAGTTCTCAGAAAATTTGCATATCCAAGAGATTATTTCAGCAAGTATACTTAGACTGACCCTATTAACCACTCACAATATTTTGTCTTGAATCCAATTCACACTCTGTAGACATGTCCATTCACATTTCAGCTCTTATGCTGTTTTCCCTCTTAGACTTTATATTAGGAAGTAAATCCATAACATCAAATTTCATGACAACATCTGCTCTGGCTGACATGATTGAAAGGGAATTTCACTCATGCTAGGTTATTCTGTTTCTTAATTTGTTCTTTATCACACTTGAGAAGCAGCATGTTTTATCAAGTCCAATATAGAGACTGGAACCTACTGGTGCAGAATTCACAACTGGCACCAGCCTCCGTGACGCCAGAAGGTGACTTACAAGAAGTGCTCTTAGGTGGCAGTGCTGACAGGATGGCTGGAGAGTAATTACCAGGCATGAATGGCTTTGCCACATGTGCCCAGGCCAGCTCTGCCAAGCTAACAAGCAGAGCATTCAAGATGAAGGTAGATCAATGACCTTTAATGAAAAAATATATTGCTCCCTGTATACTAGGGACTCAGTTTGTTATAGACCAATTCACAGCCAAAAGCCAGAAACAGTGCTCATAGACAAAAGCTAGAAACAACCCAAATGGCCATGAACAGATGAATGGATAAACAAATGTGGTATGTCCATACAGGGGAATATTATTCAGCCATAAAAAGGAATGAAGTTCCCATACATTCCACAACATAGATGAACCTTGGAAGCATTATGCTCAGTGCAATAAACCAGACACAAAAGGACAAATATTGTGTGATTCTATCTATATGAAATATCCAGAATAGGCAACTCCATAGAGACAGGAAGTAGATTCGAGGTTTCCAAGGGCTGAGGGCAGGAGGGAGTGGGGAGTTGATGCTTAATGGGTACAAAGTCTCTTTTGGGGGTGATGAGAAATTTTGGAAATAGTTACTGGTGAGAGATATGCACCATTTTGAATGTAATCCAGTGATTCACACCACTGGATTGTGCACTAAAAAAACAACCATACAATGGCAAATTTTATGCTATATATATTTTACCACAATGAGAAATTAAATAATTATATATATAATTATTTAATTAATATATATTTTTAAAAAGCTGCTTTCCTAATGTCAGGAGGTTGAGGGTTGTGTTCTCAACTTCTAAGTACAGATGGAGGGAAGCAATAAGCCCCGCTTCAGATGGTCATGGGGCCCCCTATGGTTCTAATGCTTACAACCTCCTGACATTAGGTTTAGCTAGCAGCATTTTTTTAAATTATTTAATTAATATATAATTATTTAATTTTTTATTGTGGAGATATAGGTATATATATCTACAGGTAAAATCTAAAACCAGACAATCAATTTTTTTAAAAAAAACCATGAAAGCTGTACATGGGAAATTAAGCAAACTGAAGGAAGAAAACACAGTAAGCAGCCATCTCAGAGCTACACAATTCAAACTGTCCCAGAAAGAAACACCTGTCTTATCTTGCTCTTGCCTGGGCTTTCCGGTGGACGTGGGTATTTGTTTACAGCACATACCCGTGGCCGCCTTTCCAGACCTCATCTCCCACGTTTGGGGCCACGGCGTCTGGCTGCACGCTCCTCTGTGCTAACACGCCTGGCATGAGATGAGGCTCCAGAAGCCAGCTTGCTCCTGGACGTCTTGGAGGAACAGTGCTAACACAATGTCACACTCTCTGCCTGCTCCTGGCCCCGCTTCCTTCCCACCATCAGAACATCGGCTTCAGCTCCTACATACTGGGAATTCTGTGTTTTCACTGGTTGAAGAACCACGAAGGGCTCCCGGGAGACGGCCTGTGGAAGGTGGGGAGGTCTCCTGAGCTCTCGGGCCATGAAAGACCTGCCTGCCTCTCAGCCTCCAGTTCCTACTTGTTGCCAGAAGGAGAAAAGGCTAATTTCTGGAACCATTCCGGGAGCCCAAACACAGCACGGGCAGCGGGAGCAGGCGGGCAGGCGGGCAGTAAAGTTTCCAGATCCCGGGGGATGTCATCGCATTCTCCAACCAGGTGCTGGCAGGCAGGCTTGTGGTTTCCAACCTTCTTGGCCCGAGGCCAGAGTTTCCAGGCTTCCCTCCACCCTTGAGGTCCTTCCCATCATCTTTCCAACCAGAAGCTTGTTAACTGTTTTCCTGTGCTTTTATCCAGATTTCAAGGCACCCTCTGTGTGTTAAACTTCAAAGAAAGTTTGCTACAGTAAGTGCAACGCTGTAGCAAGGGCAAGCTCCAATCAGCTCTGTTGAAAATGGTTTTGTTCAAATGAATGGGGCTGGGACTCTTTCCTCTCCCCCCTCCCCACCCTATTTCTTTCAAATGAAATTGCATTTGTGTCTGGATTAAGTTGCCCAGTATCAATCCTGAAATTTTTAAAGATGAAAAGCAGAACAGCCACACAATATTTAAAATGTGAAATGATTACAAAATGGCACTGGGCCAATGTTTATGAATCATTGAATATGATCATAAAATCATAAAAAATAATCACCAAAAGGTAAATAAATTACCCAGCTTACTGCTTATTTTCACGTAGGGTCTGACACAAAAGCGGCAGGCATGAATGATTTATACCTGTTTTAACAATAATACTCATTTTACTGAAAGATGGTCAGCACTTGGGCTGCCGTGGGCAGCATGCCAGTTGTCGAAAGGTTAATGTTTCAGCAGCAATACATTAAATTATGAATAATACCGGTCCCAAAATGGAAGGTTATTAGCTCAGTATGCTTAATTAGCCCAGCTAGAACTTTGCCATCAAGTAGCAGTGCCCATTACTGCAGCAGTAGCCATGATGGGGAATGACAGCTTTGGGATTCTAATGCCAGGAGCGGGGGCAGGTAGAGGCAGAAGCGGTGGGGGGGGGGGGGTCCTTTATTTTCTTTTCACTCAGGGCACCATTATGAGAAGCATCTCCGAAGCTGGTTTTCAGGATTTTGAACTCTCCCATGGAGTCTGCCCAGGAGGAAAGAGCAGGAATTTCTTGGTGGGGGGGGAGCATGGTACTTAGTGTTGCGAACCATGATCTGGTTCCACATCTGCTTGTTGCTGCTTAACTTGGGACCTGCCAGTGACACAGGGGACCGTTCACAGGCTGGGCCAACCCATCAGCACCCATCCAACATGGGCGTTCATTGAACAACTACTGCCTACCAGGCAGGCACGTGCAAAGTGGTTAATGAGACCAACACGTTCTTAGATCTAAGGGAGGGGAGAGCCCTTAAACAACCCGCTATGCAGTTAGTGCCTCAATGACAGCCACGTGACCGCCAGGAAGGGCAGGCTTAGAGCTCCAGCACCTGGACTGGAGTCAGGGTAGAGGTTTTTGGAGAAGGCTTCCTGAAAGAAATACCATTTGCTCTGATCGCTAAAGGGTGAGTAGAAATTAGCTAGCAGAACCTGCAGGAAAAACTCTTCCAGTCAGGGAATAGCTAAACCATGCCAGCGTCTCCAGAAAGGATGGTGCTAGAGAAGCATGCAGGCCCTGCGTAAAAGGAGTATTGGCAGCGCGTTTGCCTGCCAGGGCCTTAAAAATGCTATTGAGCGCCTAGCTTGTGCAGGCGTGTGAGCCTGTGTGTGCGTATGTGTCTACACATGGCCTCACAACCACCCGACTTCCTCACTCCATCCTGGCTTTGCCCGGCCAGGTGCTCCAGTTTAAAACTCGCAGTTTACAGCCAGGGGTAGGGCCGGGACTCGCCCATGCCCTGCCAGCTACATCCCCACTGTCTGCACCACTGCCCGGCTCTACTTAGTACTATTAGTAGCTTGTTTTCCTAAGCCCTAAAATTCATTTTCTTTTCCCGCCTCGCTTCCAGAAAAATAAATAAAAATGAACACATCACTCATTTAAGACGAGGAATGGAATTTAGGTTGCGTTTTTCTTTCTATTTTTATGATTAGTTAGAATTTTCCTGGGAACGCCGCCAGGAGGGCATTATGGTGAGATAATGTCCTGTATTTAATCAGTGCTGCAATGGTGAACTGTGTTCTGTGGGGAGAAGGCGAGTTAACGCATCCTTCTCTGTCTTGTGTGTTTTCAGGATACAAAGGGTTTAGCCCAAGATGAAGACAAGGCCGAGAGGCGGCCGGGCTCAGGGCTTGTGTGACGGCCCACGGGCGGACAGGATGCAGCCGTGACTCTCTTCATGCAGGACCCATCAGCGTTGAGAGCCCTGAAACCCCCAAAAGAGCGGAGTGAAAGAGGCCCCCAAAGTGACGGGCCTTGGTCCTGCATCCGGGGGACACTTCGGGCGTCTTCCTCCGCAGCCTTCACACAGCCTGTCGGCCCGGACGCGCTTCTTGCTTTCATGCGGGCCTCCCGCCCCTTTGCAACCAGCCCCGACACCATGTGCGCAGGGGAAGCGCAAGGCTTCTAAGTGCACCTGGAGGTCAGCCACAGGTAGGACAAATTGGCTCCTTCTCTCTGCGCGTGCGAGGCCGTCCGGAGGCACCCACCCCCCCGACCCCGGCCTCCCGCGGGAGCCGATGTGGTGGTTTACAGGTTTCGGAGCTGCCCTTGTTTTCCAAGATGGTTGTTCCATCACTGAAGAATGAAAGAATCCCTGGCAGTGGTAAAATAGAAACAGGTATCTTAGAGAGATGTCTTAGTGAAATGTCTCGAAGGCAGGAAAAATGGGAATGGATTTAGCCTCAAGGAGGGGAGCCTGGAGGATAGGTGGATGGATGCAGATTGTCCTTTCTGTGCAGTCAGCACGGGTGGCCAGGAAAACAGGAGCGTGGGGTCACACAGAGCCTTTTGCATTTACTGCCGTCCCTTATTAAATGCGGGGTCTGCGGGAGCCAACTGTCTGGGTAAGGGCAGTGGAGAGAACAGGGTGCCCCAAGCAACCCATAAATAGCAGGGTGAAGACAAAGTGTTTATTACTTAGCCTCATGAAGCCCGTATAAGTGCGCTCCCAGGGTGCGAGAGAGCGGGAGCATGTGGGAGCCGGCCTGCCCGTGTCCGGGGAATGCGAGTCCCAGACCCGCTGTTCGCGCTTGGCTTGATTCTATGAAGGCGTCTATTTGATGGAACGTACTGGAACAGTTCATAGCCAGCCCAGCAAACCTTGTGTGGAGACAGAGCTTTCTTTTTCTCTTTCCTTTTCCTGTTTGCAACGAGAATGAGGCCTTTCTCTTCTCGGCCCTTTGCTCTCCCCAAAGTTGTCTCACGAGGTCATTGCCAGCTGACAGACTGCCTTTCAGTGCAAGGTTTGGATGGAAACAATGCCCTGTTTTCCATCAGGGCCCAGGGCTGGTGAAGCTCTGGGCCTATTCCTGACCAGGATGCCCTATATTTAAATGGGTTATTGTTTTAGCAGGACTGTCGCTTTCTATAGACAATTTGGTCTATGTGATGCAAGACTTGCTCCTTCTACTTTGTGTGTGTGTGTGTCTGTGTGTGTGTGTGTGTGTGTGTGTGTGTGTGTGGGTATTACCATATATATTACCATATATATGAACGTACATATACACAAACCATCAATACTTAGTGGCAGAAAGGTGGTTTAAGATCATCATGTTTACGTTCAAGCCAGGTTCGGCCACTCACTCGCCGTGTGTCCTTGGGCAAGCTTACTTACCCTCTCCAGCCGGGCATTAGCGTCCTCCGTTCAGACAAGTCTACCTACAAGATCCCTTCTCGTTCAAACATACTTTGCCTCTGCGATTGCAAGATATTACATTACCATGTTCAACGACGAGCTTAAAAGCACTTTCTCTGAATAGCTTACCCATCAACAGAACTGATTTCTAAGAGCAGTCAAGGGTGTGTGCTGAATGTTCTATTGAATCTCCTGAATACTGAAGTTAGTGGTTTGCAGAAATGAATGGCAAGGAGTGGAAAGTAGAAGAGATCTGTGTTGTCAAGTTCTGAGATCTTGAAACATCCTTACAGTTGTACTCAGGGTTGTCAGCTACAATACTCTTTGTCACCAATGGATAATATCTGGAGAATTAAGAAGCACTTTCAAAAGCTACATATTGAGGAATTTCTGAATGAGGACCCAGCTCTGCACACTCTTTGCTGGATGAGGAATAGCCAACAGATAAAAGCAATTCACCAAAACTAAGGTTAACTATTTTTCATTATTAATAATGATCAAATAACGATGATATCACATATCGGAGGCCTCAGAGGAAGCTGGTAGGACAGTGACGAACTTAGCAAGGCCCAGCCTCTGTGATGCTAGGAGCCCTCTGGCATTGCCAACCACGGGCTGGTGCTGGCTGGCTCTGCAGAAGTATCGCCAGCACAGAACCGTGCACTGGCCTTTCAGGAAGGTAAGTGACTAGCTGGGCCAAGAAAGAGGGATTCCCCAGGCTTCTGCCAGTAGCTGCACTGGGAATCACAGCCCTGTAGCCACTAACAACCATGGCCCACTCTTTTGTAGATCTCCCGAGATGGTCTATCCCAGGCTGGCTGGCCAAAATCCCTTTTGGAAGAGCCTGACACTACCGTCTGCCTGCTTAGAGGTCTTTACTGCTTCTTTAACCTACTTCTTTCCTTCCTTCCTTCCTTCCCTCCACCAGCATTGATTGAACATATACTATACGTGGTAGGCACTGGGTAAAGCACACAGTACTCATGTACTTAAACAAATGGTCCCTGAGCTCAAAGGACTCTCTGCTTCACGAGTGAGAGAATCAAGTAGACAAATAATCACCAATATATTTTAAATAGAGTTAATGTACGCTGAACTTGGAGACCACAGAGCAGGAAGAAAGTAGCTCAGCCTGGAGGGTGTCTCACAGGAGAGGTTTTGGGTAGGTATTGATAGAGAGGGAGAAGGCATTCCCAGCAAAGGAAACACAGTCTATTTAGAAATCACAGGTAGATATTTTTTGGGTCACATCCGGGATTTAGGCAAGAATCGAGGCTGGGGATGTGTTCAGGGATCCGCAGCCTCAAAGCAACCACAGCCTGGGTTCAGGAATATTTCTTCATCCTTACACCCTGCAGACAATTGCCCAGGCCTGGACATTGGTGGGGGAGAGTCTCCAAACCTTTCCAGTCATTAGTAAAAAAAAAAAAAAACCCTGATGATCATTATAAAGCCTGCAGTTCAGTCTCTCAGGGTGACATCCCGCCTCAGGCTCTGTGTCTGTAAGGATAGGAGCTCTGCCTGGTTCACTCATCCTATCCAGGAATGAATCTTGAGTCAGAGGACTTCTGAGACCTGTACCCTGATTCCTAACTACAGTCAATGCAGGGTCCATGGATAGTGTGGGCACCACATCCATGATTTAATCACAGTGGAGTCCTTGATGTTTCTTGCATTACACCCTTTGATTTTTTTTAATTTTAGTTTTATTGGAGTGTAGTTGATTTACAATGTTGTGTTAGTTTCAGATGTACAGCAAAGTGATCCAGTTATACATATACATATATTCATTCTTTTTTAGATTCTTTTCTCATATAGGTTATCACAGAATATTGAGTACAGTTCCCTCTGCTATATAGTAGGTGCTTGTTGATTACCTATGTTATATATAGTAGTATGTGTATGTCCATCCCAAGCTCCTGATTTATCCCTCCCCTTTGGTAACCATAAGTTTGTTTTCAATATCTGTAAGTCTGTTAAAAAGTTCATTTGTATCTTTTTTTATATTAGATTCCACATATGAGTGATATCATATGATATTTATCTTTCTCTGTCTGACTTACTTCACTTAGTATGATAATCTCTAGGTCCATCCACATTGTGGCAAGTGGCATTATTTCATTCTTGTTCATGGCTGAGTAATATTCCATTGTGTATATATACCACATCTTCTTTAGCCACTCCTCTGTTGATGGACATATAGGCAGCTTCCATGTCTTGGCTACTGTAAATAGTGCTGCAACGAACATTGGGGTGTATGTATCTTTTCAGATTATGGTTTTCTCTGGATAGACCCTTTGTTCAATGATATAGTTGATTTCATGTTCACCTAACTCTCTCCTTTTTGATTTCTCCTTGGTAAAAGATACGCATTGATTGAAGAGATGCAAGTGTGTACGTAAAGATGAAACAGCACCTTTGCCTTTGGAAGTAGGTGTATGGCTATGCAGGCTCCTGAGATCCAGGCTGTATTATATCCATAGGCAGAGGCCCCACCCAAGCCTAAGCCTTCCCATGAGCCACACCCTTCCGCTTCTGGCTCTCTCTGCTTACACCCCTCCTCCACAGCCCTCCTGTAGAGATTAAGTAGAATGACCTCCCTTTCAGGACCTATGCAGGGCCAAGACTCTCCAATGACTAGCCAATGTGGCCAGCATGCTAGGGGTTAGAAGACCACCCTTCTTGTGATAAGACAAGCTCCTATTAGCAGTTCTATCTTCTGAAAACAGTTGTCTCAATATCCCTGATCTCCTGAGCCTATACATTGGATGGCCTCGAACTTCAAGACCTCCTCGTTAATGTTTTAAATCTTGTGTGATTACCTGGATTTGTGGTCCCACAACCTACTCTGAGCCCTAACCCTCATTTGCCCCACTCATTTCTCCCTTGTGCTTCTCCATGCCTAGACTTGACACTAAGACAAACTTCATCCAGGTGACTCCTCTTGTGTTCCAGGCTATATGTAATCATGGAGATGGCAAGTACAGGTATATGAAATAAAAGAAATGAAAGTCTGGCTTGGCCAATAAACTTTCTTGTCCCTTACAATTTAAAACATTTTCTGATCTTTGAACCACATTAAATCTCATAGGTTATTAGAATTTGGTGACACTTACCACCGGAAAGAGCCCAAAGATTACTTTGACATGAACAAAGTAATCTTGTCCATGAAAGAAGGTGTATGAATGCCATTTGCTTATAGAGTCCCGTGGGGTTCTTGTCTGTCATCCTCCATTTTTAATTAGAACTGTAATCATCTCTCAAGAGGCACCTGGAGGCTTCATTAAATCTACCAGATTCTCTATGATTATAAAACTGGCGAGGTTCAAAATCTTGGCCATATCAAAAATACTAGGAAGTTGGGGTAAATGTATCTGTCATCTAAGGGCTTCAGGTAAAATGAGTTCCCCTTTCATTCCTAGAGAACCAAGACTTTCCTGCAGTCAGCAAAAAAAAAACCCAGCACACTTTGCAGTTGGTACATTTGCTTCACGTCCACCTCACATTCCTGGAGCCTTCCGTTGTCCAGTTACATCTTTATTAGCTGTTGTTCATAGCCCTTTTATGACCATGAACGTGGCTCACTGATGCTTCTTGCATGATTCTACCGAGCCTTGATTCTTCCATCTGCAGAGAAGGAAGTTGCCCTCTGAGTGGGGTTCACCAAGGATCTTTCCAGTAAGCTACTACGAGGTCAAACCTATAGCTATCAGGAGCATTCTAGAACCTCTCTACTTCCATTCAGGCTGCCATCCAAACCAGTGCACTAGGTAGGGCTTCCAGCCTTGGTACCCTCACCTCACCACGGAACTGCAAAGTATCTTATAGTGTTTGTCACCTGTGAGTTACTTCACAGACCCACAACAGGTGATTACATGCCCCTTTGTAATGAACCAGTCTTTCCAGACTTGGGCCTAGAGGCATAGCTATAGATCAGGGATTCTAGGTAGTGGTATTCTTGATGCTTTTTTAAAAAATTTTTATTTTATATTGGAGTACAGTTGATTAACAACATTGTGTTAGTTTCAGGTGTACAGCAAAGTGATTCAGTTATACCTATACAAGTACCTATTCCTTTTCAAATTCTTTTCCCATTTAGGTTATTACAGAATATTGAACAGAGTCCCCTGTGCTATACAGTAGGTCCTTGTTGGTTATCTATTTTAAATATAGTAATGTATACATATCAATCCTGAAATTTTTTATTGAGATAATTGCTGTTGGCATTTTGAACCAGATAATTCTTTGTTGGTAGAGAGAGGCTGTCCTGTTCACTGTAGGATATTTAGCCACATCCCTGCCTCTACCCACTAGATGCCAGTGGCACGTGTCCCTCAGTTGTGACAAGCAGAAGTGTCTCCAGACATTGCCAGATGTCCCTGGAGTAGGGAGACAGACTCACCCCCAAGTTGGGAATCACTGCTCTAGACCTCATGCTATGTGGGGCTCTGTGGCTTTTCCAGTGGAATAATGTTCCCTAGTATTTGTGGAATCTTCTCTGACCTATAAGAAACAGGAAAGACAAGACCTGACCACGAGGGAAGTCACTTGACCCAAGGAAACTGCAAGATTTTCCACCATTCATTTATAGTGTTTTACCCTCACTCTCTTATGTATCAGAGAATTACTCAGATGTGGTAGCAGCTGTGATGTAGGGAGAAGCTAGATTTCCTTGTCCAGCCATCTCATGTCCTATGGAAACACTTGTCTCTGTCATCACAAGAGGTCTTGTTAGAAAGCCCATAAGAAACTTTATCTGCTTGTTATGCTGACTTTGGTGGTTCCACTAAAGGCAAGGGTTTTTTGAAATGCCCTTTCCTGTGTCTCCTTTGGCCATTGCCACAGATTCTAGTAAAGTTGTGATGTTTCAGAAACTGTGTCATCATTTCTCAGTGTTTACATCACACTTCATGTCAAAGAGAGCCTTTATTCTAACAAGCTCATTTGACCGAGCAGTGACTAAGAGCGACAACGACAACGGGGCCTGCGGGGATCTGTCCACGCCCACCACTTCCTTTGTGCCTAAGAAGCGTTGTCTCCCAACATTCACTGCAGAGCCTGCTTTCATCTTGCACAAAAAGTGAAAGTAAATCAGTGGGAATAAAATGTAAAATCCATTCATTCACGCAAAGAAAAGTTACCAAGTAGGACGCTGTGCTAGTTACTGTGAGATATTTAGACACATAAGGCACAACTTCAGAGTTCAAGAGCTCTTTGTCTACTAGTAGAGTCAAATGTGGAGAAGAACATTCACAGTACAGGTCAAGGGTCCTAGAACCTAAGTGCCATAGGTGTTCAGAACAAGGTCATAGGAAAAGAAGGTGGATTCTGCACACTGCAGTCCTTTGCCTGGCCACAGATTCTAAAATGCATGTGTAAATGGCCTGTGAGAATGTTTCATTTCCCTCTTGGACAGGGTTAGTATAGACCAGTGGATCAAGGAAATATGGAAGGCAAAAAATAGCTGGGCTTTCCTGAGGCACTTGGCAAATGACAAGTTGTCCATTTATCTCGTGGGAAAGAAGACAAAGTATGAGTTTGTTAGTAATTGGTTGATTGTCGTCATTGGTGTCAATGTGAAGAGAGATTCCCTGTGCTATGACTTTAAGGTTTTTCATCTTGATCCATGTGTGGTTGTCATAAAGTCGTATGTTGAGGATGAAGAACTCAACAGATTTTGATAAGTTGGGGCAATGCACCAGATCTAACAAGAAAAAGCATAAAACAAGAAAATAGAAGGGCTTGTCTTGAATCCCAAAACCCATCTTCACGAAGAGAGGGGCAGGGGGCCAGGCTTGGCAACAGATGTTGAGAAAGCATTTTCCCCCCAGGTTTTGTGTGCATTAAGAATCATCTGGGGGACTTCCCTGGTGGCACAGTGGTTAATGCAGGGGACACGGGTTTGAACCCTGGTCCGGGAAGAACCCACATGCCGTGGAGCAGCTAAGCCCGTGAGCCACAACTACTGAAGCCTGCGCACTGTGCTCCGCAACAAGAGAAGCCACCGCAATGAGAAGCCCGTGCACCGCAACAAAGAGTAGCCCCTGCTCGCCGCAACTAGAGAATGCCTGCTTGCAGTAATGAGGACCCAATGCAGCCAAAAATAAATACATTTATATTAAAAAAAAAGAATCATCTGGCACGCTTGTTTTAAAGTGTGGATTCCCAGGTGTCACCCTCAGATGGTGAGATTCAACAAATTTGAGGTAGAGCCCAAGAATCTGCATTTATTAAGGCTCCTAGGCCATTCTGTGGTAGAAGCTCTGTAAGCCACACTTTGCAAATCACTGTCTTAGAGGTCTGAGTTGATAGGAAGGGAATTCAACAGTGGTTTTGAGTAAAGTGTAATGAGGAGAACGAAGGAGGTGAGAAGCCTGCTCTGCTGGGCTAGGCAGAGCAGATGTGAATAATTTACGTTGAATCTTGGGCCATGACCCTTGAAGAAGAGAATCAAACTAGAAACAGGGAGGCAGAGGGACTCAGAACCAGGTCATGCAAAGAATAATTGAAGGAACTGACAGTGCCTAGAAAGATCAGAGAGAAGAGGACAGAACCAGAGAAAGGTGATCTGCATAAATTTGCTCTGTGAGGCCTCACAGGATGACACTAGAATCAGTGTGCAGGAGCTACAGGGGAATCAAGTTAGGCTCAAAATAGTGACCATCCTTCTCCAATAGGCAGAGGTACACAGGGCTAGAGGTGTTCAATCATGGACTGGAGAACATGTTTAAATGATTCTTTTAGGAAGTTGGTGGTAAAAGGAAGAGTGGGACATTGAATACGTGGTAGGATGGAGGGAAGTTTTGTTTGTTTTATTTCATTTTTAACAGGAGAGAATAGAGCATGTTTAGGTTTCCAAATAAAAATGGGTGGATTCAAGAAAGCTAGGAGTGGGATGGGGGCAGGCACATGGCAGGGACGGGAGTAGAGAGAGATAAATACATGAAGAAGCAGGGGATTGGATGGACCTAGAAGGGTTGGGCTCTAGAGCCCAGGGAAGATTTGCAGTGGAAGCAAGCAGAATAGAAGAAAGGAGGTAATGGTTAAGGATCCAAAGGCATTTCATAGTGGAAAAGGGGGTGCTGTGCAAGGTACCTTAAAGTAATGCAACGGGCAAGTTGAAGTTCATTCCAATTATGGTTTCAAGAAACAAGAGGTTGAAATGTGTTGTCCAGAGTTAAGAAAGAGTAGGGTTGGTGAGGGCTTGAGGAATGTGGAAGAAGTGTGGAGTAGCAGGTTTGTGGAATTCGTTGAGGAGCCAGCAGCCATCCATGATTGGCTATTGCATTGTAGAACTTTTAACAGGGCACATTCAACTCAAGTTCTTTGCATTCCTGGCAGTGTTGGTCAATGCAAAGGCTTAAGTGAAGAGAGCAGGCAGCTGGGGGTAACATGGGCTGGGAACTGGCATGGTGGACCCAAGAAATGATTAAAAGAACAACAACAACAACTTAAATTTCAGGCTCACAAAAATTGGTAAATATCAAGCTTTGACCTGTCAAGGCAATGGGGTTTTCTTTTTCAGAGCCTCTGAACAAGCATCTATCTCCACAAAACGTAGAAACTCTACACTCTAGAGATGCTTACTCAGAAGTACTCAAGATATTTGAATTTTATTTCAAGAATGTCACCTCTGTGCTCCCATCTTGGTCTTTATAGAACTGGGGCTGTTCTGACTTTGAGATGGTATCATGCAGCGTGTGTTCTAGAAATGTTGGGCTTTTACTAAGGCCTGAGATTTTAGGAAGTGTGCAGACCCTATGGCCACTGTAATTTATGTTAAGAGATGTAAGCTACGAGGCTTCTTATATGTGTTCTTCTATTTTTCTCATTTACTTTCCTAGTGGATTTGCAATATATTTATGGAAAATAATGGCTTTGACTTGCCTGAAACTTGCAAGATTGACACAATTGGAAATTCACCATAGCTGTCTTTGGCCTTGAACCCATTCAATTCAGAAATCTTTTCAGATAATACCTAAATCCATGGGGGAGAACTGAAAACAGGCCTGTCAAAGTAGAGGTCTTAAGCCTTGACCATTTGCTTCCTCGTTGTTTTTTCATGGTCAACTTTTAAATAGTCCTTAAACGCTGGTAGAAATACCTTCTTTTTTTTTTTTAAGTAAATTCTTTGCAGGGCAGACTTTTTTTATGAGGGAATCTCATTATTGGCTAAAATCATGGGAGAGTAACTGTTTTTAAAAACTTGGCAGGACTGAAAAGAAGCAGGATTAATGCCTCTATTTTTAAGGGAAGTTCATAATGTCCTAATCTGGAACTTTACCTGAAAAAAAACCACCAAATCATTTCTAGAATAATCTGTAGTGAATACAGTGTAGGGAACCTATATCACTTGACAGAATAAGTCCTGTCAAACTGATTCATTTCCTTCCATGAAAGAGTAACAAGATTTTAGTAGATTGAGGGGAAATGATAAATGTAATCTATATTTTATTTAGCAAGATGCTTGAACCTGTTCCATCCAACATCTTGGTCGATAAATTCAGAAGATTTGGGGATTGCATTAGATATCCGGGGGCAACTGAGCACCTATCCTGGGGTCTGGATTTAATGGCACGTCCCTTTTGAGAGGCTCTGCAACAGAGGAGAAGTTACCTGATCTGCTTTAAGAGGAAGAAATGATGGCAACTTACTCCAAAAGGACCCTCTGAGTCCTGAAAAATGTATCTGATGTGTTCGTCATTTGTGGTTTTGATTACGTAGATATGCTCAGAAGATCAGTTATGAATATATATATTTTTATCAAGTAAAATGGATGCTGGCTGCACACAGTCATCCATGTGCCCTGCTTGTACATCCTTCTGAAAATTCCCCAAGAACTTCCTGACAGAACTGGTTCTCAGGCTTCTCTGTCACCAAAGAGGAGGGGGAAAAAATAAGAGGAAACAATAACTCTGAAAGCAAGTGAGATGTGTGGAAATAAATCTGTCAGACTCTGTAATTCCAAAAGGGAAAGACACTTCTGGAAATTCTATTCCAGCCTAGGAAAGAGTCTGTTGCTAGAAATGGTGATGATATTATGCTGATGATTATTTCTCGGATTTACATACGCCCTCTGCTGCGGGGAACCCAAGTACCTTCCTAACTTGTGTCATTTTTAACTATGAATCTTCCCAAGACCCCACCTGAGGAAGTCTGGTGGGTGCTTGTGCTCCTCATATTTCAGTAACTTTATGGCCGGAATTGGGCATATCAGATACCTGCATATGGAGAAAGTTCGTCCTTGATAATATATCTTAATCTCTGCCTCATTTCCCAATACTAACAGATTTAACCCAGCGCCCAATAATACCTAAAAAGAGTATTTTAGCTTTGTTAAGGGCCCTCTAGTTTTATGCAGCACTTTCACCATCATTTGATCTTCACACTCCAACCCAGCAGTGCAGACAGGTCAATAGTATTGGATTAATGTTCAGCATTTCTACTGTGTATTGAACACACACCATGTGTCAGGCATTGTGCTAGACATGTTACATGTACCATCTCATTTAATCCTCCAACAACCCTGTCGGGTGTGTGCTGTGATCTCCATTTTACCAGGAGAAGACACACACGAGGATCAAGTGACTCACTGGAGGCCATCCATCCCTTACTGGCAGAGCTGGGACTAGGACCCAAGTCTTATGAGATCTTTCCACCCTCTACATTTTAAGAAAAGATCTTGATTCTTCCAGGTAGTTAAGGAGCTCTTTCTCATATTTGTTTACCTTTCTGTATGCTTTTAAATCTGTTTATTCATTTCTATGTTGTACATCACTGCAGTGTGCATCTCTCTCTAGCTCACCATCTTGCTTCATGCCTTGACCATAAGGCACATCTCTCCTGAGCTACCAGCAGCATCTCTCTGATGACCTGCCCTGAGCAGATTAGGAGAGAGAGTCTATCTGTGGTTTAGGAACCAGCAAAGTACTTTCTGTTCTGTGGTCATTTGCCTTAAGAGCGAGAAGTATTAGGTAACTAAATCATGTTTTTAAAAATAGGCTGATGATAGGGCTTCCCTGGTGGCGTAGTGGTTGAGAGTCCGCCTGCCGATGCAGGGGACACGGGTTCGTGCCCCGGTCCGGGAAGATCCCACATGCCGCGGAGCAGCTGGGCCCGTGAGCCATGGCCACTGAGCCTGCGCCTCTGGAGCCTGTGCTCCGCAATGGGAGAGGCCACAGCAGTGAGAGGCCCGCGTACCGCAAGAGAGAAAAAAAAAAAAGAAAAAAAAAATAGGCTGATGATAAAAGGCGACTGCAATCCACTTTGTGTTATTGTTGTGCCATTTTGGCCCGGCCCACAGGCTCAGCAGTTGAGATTGTTTCTTTTAATAAGTAATACTAGAGTAAATATTTTTTAAAATAAAAAGAAAGAACCAGATCTCAGAAAAACACTCAGTGGAAGTCTTAAACCTTATTCCTTCATTCTGTCTCTGTTAAGCATACCTCTCTGCCCAGAACTGTTTTCACCCTGGAATCATGAGCAATTCACTGTCATCACTGTTTTCATCATTGTCGTCATCATCAGCATTATCATTATTCTCCTCTTCACCATGGGCACATCACTGAGTACCAATTAGCACTGTGGGCATTTATGGAGATGCGTACAGTGTAAGCACCATATGGTGCCTACCCTTGGGGGAAGCAGGTGGGGTGACCCATAACAAGAATACAAATCTATTCATAAATGCATGTGTATTTTCACATCATCACAGGTATCGAGTAGTGAAACAAATGGATCTTATGGATGCTATTTTGCTGCCTTTATAAACTAATCCAGGAAGTCTACCCAGAGAGCTGAATATGAGAAACTAGATGAGGTCGACTTCAACACTGGGCCCGGGGGCGGGGTCCACGTGAGGAGGTGAGCCTGAGCTAGACTCAAGGATGGGGAAAGGACTTCCCACACATCCTTTCCCAGACCCCTCCAAGTTGAAAGTTGCTTATGTTTTCTGCATAATTCCCATCGCCTTATGTCACCTCTCTCTACCACTTTGGGCTTCGCTTGGGTAGTGTAAAGTCCGTGCCACAGGCTTCTCCAGCCCACAGCTGGGAACCTGTGCTCCATCTTTTGTACTTTAATTCAGAGAGGGTTCCATAAATATTCATGGAGATGATAAGAATGGCACTGAGACTCTCAACACCACTTTGTGCAGGTTCTAAAACCACAAAAATCATTGACTTGACCCACAGAGCTATCTGCCTAATTGACAACTCAAAACAGCAAGTACTTGGCCTATAACATTTGGAAGTTAAAATTAGAACTTCTACAACATATCGAAAGTTCTGGATTTCCAGCCTGTCTGAAGAGGATTTAGATCCTGACATGCCTGAAGAGACACATCTATAACTGGACCTACTGAACCAGACCCTTCTGCCAGTATTGTACACTGATCTGTGACAAGGCCTCCAGAAGGTAACGTCATAATACCTGAATGCTCTCCTTGCTGGCTGCCAGGGCCAGTTTTACAGTATTGGAAGTGTTTCTCAAGAAACAGGAATGCATCTGAACATTGAAGACCAGTACTCTTTTTTTTTTTTTTTTTTGGCGGTACGTGGGCCTCTCACTGCTGTGGCCTCTCCCGTTGCGGAGCACAGGCTCCGGACGCGCAGGCCCAGCGGCCATGGCTCATGGTCCCAGCCGCTCCACGGCATGCGGGACCCTCCCGAACCGGGGCACGAACCCGTGTCCCCTGCATCGGCAGGCGGACTCTCAACCACTGCGCCACCAGGGAAGCCCGACCAGTACTCTTTTAACGTTGAAAGTCCCTTCTCTAGGTTTTACTAGGGTCCTCCAACAGGATGTTGTATTTCTGATTTTCCATACAACCTGGTGGTAAACTTGCCCACGAAAGCATGTCCTCCCTTCGAGTCTCACCTTTATGCGTGTTGGGGATTATGAGTTCTCACCTTAAGTAATGATTGCTTAATAACCTCACTTTTGCGTGACCGTCCCATTCCCACTTCTACCTCACTGCCCCACCCTGAACTCTAACATGTATGAACTCAGGAGAGAACAGCCTGGGGTGGAAGGTGGGAGCAAAAGGGCAGGTGAGGATCTGCGTTCTGCCCCTTGGCCAGGCCAGCCGTTCCCTGTGATCGCCCACTGTTGTTTTACCCTCCGGCCTCACCACCTTGTGGTCTACTTTTGAGGCAGTTTCCAGGGACATCACATCTCCACCTTTCTGTGAGGATAAATAAACAGTTTGAGGCTCTCGTGTCTTTATTAAACATTTCCTCTAAACGGCATGCTTTGGCTGTGTGCCCACATGAACCAAGAAAGCTTTCTGGGAGCCGCCGAACCCCAGAGCCCGGCCCCACGGTTCCTCGTATAAATAGCCCTTTGAGCAGGCAGGAGGCACCTGCGCTGATCGCCGCCCTTCCTCCCGGACTCCTGGGTCTTCGGAGCTCCCTTGGTCCTGGGCTGGAAGGATGCTGAGAAGCCTCCTGGGCCCCTGGCAAAATGAGGAGCGGTAGCCGAGAAGAGAGCACGACCCAGTTACAGGTGCCCCCTCTGCACGAGGCCGCTCGGCCTGCGGTCTGGCTGTGGGGAGGGAAGGGTGCCCCTGCCTGCAGCAGTGGTGGAAACGCGGGAGAGGAAAGGCAGAGAAGAAATAAATAAATAAGGCCCCCAACACCTAAATCTCTAAGCCCACTGGAGCAGGAAATTGAGTGGCTGGACAGAGCAGCCTTGCCCTGCCCTTCCCCCATCCTTGGTCTGGAAGGTTTTCTAGGCCTTACAGACTTTTTTTTTTTTTAAAGGAATCTCCAACCTATAGAGAAAGAGGAAGTGTATTTTTAAAACAGAGTGAAGACTCAGTAGCCACAGATCTGAAAGAGAATGAAAGGGGAAGAAAGGCTTGTGGAAGAAGGGAAAGGAAAAGGGCCTACAGAAGAGTGTGTGTGTGTGTGTGTGTGTGTGTGTGTGTGTGTGTGTGTGTCCAAGACAGCTTAGGAGACAGCCTACAAGGAACAAGAAAACAAAGGGAAGTGTGACACGAGAAAGACAGAGAAATAAGTGGGAGCAGGCGTGAGTGGTGGGGGGAGGAGGCCGGTGGCGGAGAGAGGCGGGCAGCATGGATGCCGGAATGCGGCCGAGCTGGGAGGGAGGGAGGGAGGGAGGGAGGGAGGGAGGCTGCACATGTGTGAGAGAAAGACAATGATGTCAGCATTTCCTTCTGGATTGGTCACGTGGTCCTTGCCAGGTAAACAGACTGGAAATAGACTCCATAAAGGCCGAGCCTGCTGGGGGAGGGTGGGAGGCCCTGCCACTTCACCCTTTCCTCTCTGTGGCGTCCTGAACAAGCCGGTGTTTTTCATGTTTGTGACAAGGTGGTCTCGGAGTGGAATTGCATTTTTATGAGAGCCAAGGAATGGGACTCAGGGAGGGAGAGCTATTTGCTTTTATAATTAGCTCAAGGAGTTAAGAGACATTTTGATTTTAAAAAAGAACAGAGGTGGGGTGAATGTAAATTTAAGCTCAGATGCTGTGTCTTGGGGGGTGGATTGCTTATCCTCATTTGTCTCCTTTGGAAGAGGGTCAGATGGGTCTCAATGAAGGGTGGATAGGAAGGCTGCAGTTTAGAATGAAAGGATCAGATGCTGTGATGATCAAGATTAGGAAAAAGAAAATGCTAACAGACTCAGGGTGAATATATTAAAGGAGTGTGATACAGCTCAGTAGTGACCATGGTGCCACAGGAGGAATGGAGACCCCACAAAAGAGATGAGGTGAAAAAAAGACAAGTTACTGTGACTTTTTCACACAGAGTTGTTGTTGCTGTTGTTTTCCAAAATGACGGCTCCCAACCCAAACAGGGCAGAGCATTTTAGAATGGCAAAAGCATGTCTGGAAACTTTATCTGAAAAGAAAAGTGGATGGAACAGGTAATTTTTCCACTTGGAAGGCTGTAGAATCCAAAATGGTAGGGGTGGGGAGAAGAACATGGCTCTTTCTTCAAATTCCTGGAAATAAGGCCTTTGCGTCATGTTGCAATAGCTTATTTAGGTCATTCTTTGAATAATTTTGAGTTGAAAGGAACTACCTTATTTTGGTCATAATTTTCTATGTCCTTGTGGGAATTTGGCCAAAGCCTGTGGGAGGGAGGGTGGCCAACTGTCTCAGTCACCCAGGGTTGAGTGCATTTCTGGGATGCAGTGTTAAATCTAGGATAGTCTTGGGCAAAGTGGGACCAGTTGGTCATGGTAGTGGGAGGCCTAGACTAGTGGACAAAGAAATAATAATTCGTCCCCACCCTGCTCCACCAACAAACAAAACAGAACTCTCTCACTCTTTTCCTACTCCTTTCTTCCTCTCTCCCCCATCATTCCTTCCCCTCAACTTTCCTTGATCCTTCCAGAGCAGGGACCACTGCAAGACGAATTTGAGGGTATGTGACTGTGTACCTGGACTTGGGAGCTGGCAGGATACAGCTGAGGTGAACAGTTGGCTTTAGTTACCCCTGGAAAAAGGAAGGGAGAAGAAAAGGTTCATCCTTGCTGCTTCTGTTTCCTCCCTGCCTTCCGCTTCCCCCATTCATTGGAGGGGGAGGAGGGGTCCATCAGTGCCACCAGTGTACTTTCAGCCCTTGGGTTGAAAGAGAGATATTTGATACCCCTCTCCGTTAACAAAATACGTCACTCTGACAATACTCCCAGCCCAGAGTTATTTTTGCAGCATTATGTAACTGGATTCCCTGGTCAGGAGGACTTCCTTAACAAGGCTTTCAGCAACCCCTCCGTGGGGGCCTGGCCAGTCCTGCCCAATTACACACACTCACTCTTGTGCAGTTTCAGCCCAGGTCAACCCAGTGAAACACAGTGAGGAGACATCAGCCCTCGCTGCTGACCTGCTCACCGGATCCCCATGCTGTAGAGCCCCTAGAAGGAGTGTTTCAGTGCCTGGTGGCCAGAGCTGGGGGAAGACTCTCCCATGGCAAACCTCAATATCCACATAGCAGGCATTCTTGTTCGAGGGAGTTGCAGGCTGGCTGCAGCACAGACCCGCCCCAGTGCCTACCCTTCCACCCGCCCCACCAAGGCCTGCAAAACTGAGCTCCTGGGGCCAGCCCTGAAGGGACTGGGAGACCCTCCAAAGGCCTGCCATTTGGATGTCGCTGCCCTCTCTTCTTCCCGGTCTTCTGGATTTCCTCATATTTGTTCATGAGTAATTGGTCATCTGATCATCCCTTCCTGTTAGCCTGCTGACTCACAGAAGTTAGAAATTTGTCTGAGCTTCAGACACAGTAAGAAAATTTAAAAAGAAAAACAAAAAAAGGTCAGGTATGAACTTCTCCTGGTACGGCCAACGTAGGCCTACAAATCCAGGGGTACACTGGGCAGCTATTTCGGGGTGACAGTATGTTGCCGTCCTCCTGGGAGCTTGTTCATGCTGTTGTGTTTCATTGTCATTTCTGTCTTTTGGCCTTGAGACAACATCCTCCATGACCTTCAGTAGCCCGTCTCCTCGCCTTGGATCCAGTCCGGAATCCATACCAAAACCAAAGAACCCATCCCACAGTATTTTTCTTTCCCTCCCCTCAGCCCATGGCACCTCGTATCTCTCTTTTATTTTCTCTTGAGTCCCTGGTTCTCCTATCTTAACAAGAGGCAGACGGTATAATAGAAATAGCTTTAAAGCCAGATGGAGCTGGGTTCACATTCAAGCTAAGCCCTGAATAGCTGTGCGATCTTAATCTCTGAGTCTGATATTTCTCATCCATAAAATGGGACTAATAATACCCATTTCCCAAGGCCACTGGGAGAATTGAATACAATAACCTATAAAGTGCCTTCCAGGGGACCCACACATAGTAGGTGCTCAATAAGTGGCAGGCCTTCAGGGAGGGAGGAGGGAGGAAGAGGAAAGGGCCAGTTTGCCAGCTTCCTAAGAGCTCATTTCCATCTCCTTTACTACACCATCCATCTCCCACAGGGATGCCCTTTTTAAGGCTGCTGAAATGAGCCTCACCACCCTTTGCTGGGGGGCATGGGTGCGGGAAGCAAAGAAATGCTCTTGGTCTCAGCCTCTCAGCACACCAGCACAGGGTCCCTGGGATAGAGACCCCTGTGGCTGTTCCTTTTGGGAAACCTTCCCAGCCTGAAGGATCTGTCTTCCCCCCACACCGGCCCCCCTTATAACCAAGGTCTCCCTGCAGACCCCTCCAATGCTAGGCATTATGTTCAATATATTAGCTCTGGTTTTGTCTGCGCCAAGTTGCAGGGGCCACCAAATACCCAGAGCAAAGGGAAAAGGGATGAGTGTGGTTTCTCCCAGAGTAGCCACCTGTGTGAACCAGGTGGAACTGGCACATCAGGGATGCTGAGGGCAAACTGAGGCATAAATAATGGGGAGAGGAGGCAAGAAGATTCCCTGGAGGTGGGGGTGGGATGAGAATAGCCACCACCCAGGGGCACCTCTCCCTGAAGGGCACAAAGGCCAAGAGCTAGTGACTCTGGCCGTACCTGGAGTGCGGGCTGGGCAGGGTGGAGGAGAGCCTATGGCAGCCGCACCACTGTTCCAGTTGGCAGAAAGCCCTTCCCTGAAGACTGTGAGTTTAACCTTTAGCATTCAAGTGTCGGAGCTTAAGTGTCGTTATGAGCAATTCTTCCTGCTGCAGCGTTCCCAGACTGCGGGAAGAGGGGTCGGCAGAAATCCACCCGCTTTCCTTTTTCTTCCCAGACAAAACGAGAGGGAGGGAGACATACAGAACCAAACACGCAGACACAGGCACTGCTCAAGTCGGGCCCTCGCTAACCCTAAACATCCAGCCCCATCCCCTTGGCCAGTCTTGTTTCTCCAGGCCTCAGTGTCTCCCAGGGGGTCCCCCACTCCCAGCTTCCCTGGGGATGTGGGGTTCAGAGCCACCCTCTGGCCCCTCAAGCCTCCGCTGGGAGTGTTGCTGGGAACACCACCCCTTGCTCTCTGCAGCTGGATTCAGGGCCCCCAACTGCCCCCAGCTTGGTGGCCCGCAGGTTGGGGTTGGGGCACCTGTGTCCTGAAAGAAGCTGGGAGGTCTGGCGTGGGCGGTGGAGAAAGGATGCCGTCGAACGGCCCGGGGTGGGGAGTGGGATGCAACGGGGACAGGCACTGGGCCTGGGCATCTCAGGCCAAGCGCAAGAGGTGCGCCCGCCGCCGCCACGCCCTCTCCTTCCCAGGTGGCTGCCGGCGCCGGGCGTGGGGGTTTTCTGGTGGGGGGAGGGGGGCGCCCCGCAGGGTAGCTCCAGTTGCTCCGCGGGGGGTCATTTTCCCCCCAGAACCAGCCGCCGTGCTTTGCGCACACCTGTGAGGGTTGCCCAGGTCCCAGGGCAGCGGTTCTGCGCCAGCTTAAGTTCCCCAGCTGGTCTCTCCAGGGGCCTGAGCGCCCGGGCTTCCTGTCGGGAGCTCGGAGCCGGCGGGAGAATAAAGCTTTCCCGAAATGGGACTGGGTGTGCCAGACTAGGGACGCGAGCCCTGGCTCAGTGAACTGTGTGGTCAGTGTCTCGGGAAACTGTCGGGATCCTCGAGGTTGTGGTTCATGGGAAGGAGGGAGCAGCGCAAGGTCTCTACCGAGCCCCGGGGGAAGGAGAGCAGCGGTGAAAAGCGTGCGCCCTATGCCCGAGCCAGAGGAAGGTGGCGTCGAATGTCCCTGCTGCCCCACTGGGCCTTGGAATTAAACAGGGAGGTGGCTGCGCCCACAGGGGACCACTGTCTTGCCCGTTGCCCCGGCACAGGCTGGGCCCGCAGGACATCCGCGGGGAGTCCAGCTATAGCCAGAGCCCCCCGGGCCTGGCGTGCACCGGACTCTTCGAAGCCCGTGGGGCCGCGCCGGGTTCTCCTCCCGCCGGCCTTTACCAAGCGCTGGCTCCAAATTTCGTGCCATCCGTGTGCAGGAAGATTGGGTTTGCCTTTTTCTCTATTTCTAAGAATAGGAAACAAACGAATTGGAAAATTTTTGCTTTGGAAAAATATCTGTTCGATGTCGTTTGGTGCTTAAATTGTCCTTGGATTTTTTTTTCCAGCTTCGTTTGAAAAAAAAAAAAAAAGAAAGTTGATGCGCGTCCCAAACCTTGTTTCTCTTTAAACCGTCCCCTTAGACGTGCAGTCGGTTGCTGCAGATGTTTTCTGGGGCAAAGAGAGTGAAATGGAATGGGAGGGAGGATGAGGACTGGGACTCTCTCATTTTAAATCCCATTTACTGCCTTTGAGGAGAAGCACAAAAATATCAGGAAAAGATGGCTTGTCCCCCACTGATTTCCCTCACTTCAAAGATTTCCCTCACCCCTTAAATCAGAAATATTATGGCGCTAGGTATTTCTCAAGAAAAAAATGCACATGTTTCTTCAGAATATGTACACGGTATAGGTCCCTTTTTACATTTCTCAGCAAAAAAAAGGGGGGGCGGATATCAGGCACTCAATTCCTTGGCTATTAAACAAGCCATGCCTGCAAGAAACGCAGGCATCGGGGGAATGCTCAGCCGCGCATCCCTCCATTCGCGCAAGCTTGCGTGGCTGCGTGTCTACAATGCACGTGCTACCATGGGCACCGACTCCCCACGCCGGCCCCAGCAGGCTCTGGGCAAATGGGTGCCAGGTCCCAGTTACGCGGTCGCCGCCTTGCTCCCCAGGCCGCCGCCCGTGCCTCTCAAGGATCCCTTTTTCTGCCTCCGCCTGGCAAGTCGGAAGCCTCGATCATTCCCCGCCAAGTAGCCCTTGGAATTCCCTAAAGCGCATGTAGCCTGACCGAGGGTCTCTTGTCCTCGAGTTGTTCACTTTGTTACGTTAAGATGAGGTTAGTTCTGTCTCTGCTTCACCCGCCCCAGGCTTTAGATGTAGTGCAGACTTCTGGTACCAGGTCACCAAAAGGGGAGCCAGCGCTCGTCAGTGGTGTGGGCGGTGCGGAACCTAGGAGAGCCACCAGCTCCGAGGCGCCTCCTGCCCCAAGGCTGGAATTCAGATTTCTATTGCAAAGGAGCCGAGGAAACTGGGAATCTGACTCAAACCCTGGAACTGACTAATTGCCCTGCATTTTCACAGTGCGCCATGTATTCGAAATGAAGGGCAGGCTTTATCATTTGGAACTCTTTCAAGGACCTGGGCGCTCCAAGTTTGGGGCTAATTCTTTAAAGGTTTTACTTCTAAGAAATAGGGAGAAAAGAATGAAAGAATGAAATATACCCAGAATCCATGTACTGGGGATGGCACTCAAGAGTAGGTTGTGGTCTCTTTTGAATCGGGACTTCAAAAGGAAAAAAAAAAGTCTGTTCCCTCCCCCTTGCCCCAGGGATGAAACCTCTCTAGATTCTAGCGGCCAATTTGGTTTGATTTCCGCGGTTTGGAGGCTCTGGTGGGGTAAAGGGCGGCGGGGCTCGGAAGACAGACCTCAGCTGCCTTCTGGACCAGCTGGTCCGCTCTTGGCCCTGGAAGCAGAAGCTGAAATCGGGGTGATTCACCCTCGCCCTGGCAGCTGGAGAGAGCGTCTGGGGAGCGCGACGCACAGCCTCCCCGGCCGTGCCCTTGTATGTGGACCTCCTAGCTCCCTCTCTACTCTCGGCACCCCCCACCTGCCTACTGTCCCCCAGGGATCTAGTTTCCCTTTCTGTCATTTCGAGCCAGTTCTTTTCCCACCAGAAACTCCTTTTTCTTGGAGTAACTTTCCAAAAGAGCTGTCGTTGTCCTGAAGTCCAACCTTGTGGGGGTGGATTTGGGAAGCCCTTTCTCAATTAAAGCTCCTTCTCTGGGCACCGTGTACACGCCCCTACAGTCCCTAGGACATCACCTGGGCACTGAGACCCACAACTAGGCTCACCCGGCCCAGCGCCAAAACAAAAGGGGACTTCAGTCACTTTTCACTTTTCCAGTGAAACGCCTCAGAAACAAATCTGAATTTGTTTTTTGATTTTCTTGAAGGCATGAAATATATTTTCACAAAAGTATTCTTCAGGCTGCCTTAGATGGGGGGGGGAAGCTTTTGACCAAGAATATGGGCACAAAGCAAGAAGCTGCAAGTAATGGACACCACTGTGTACATCCGCTCTCGACTGTGAGGTGTGCAACCCGTGTCTGAGGGACTGGTGCCAGCATCCAAAGTCCCCCATTCTGCCAAGAGCACCCCTGATTTCTACAAACAGGGAGCATTTTCTACCCAGACCTAGCTGCTTACCGTCTGGTGCATGAAGAGCAAACTTTCTGATTTTGGTGGTTGAGGCTCAGGGCACGGTGGTTTCACCGTAGGACAGAGTTGCGGGTGGAGCAATTCTGGACGCTCAGAAGCACCTCGCCCTGCACCCCTAGGAGAAAGGGGGGAACTGTTCGATTTGTCTGGGGGTCAGGAGGTGGGCTGGGGGGCGCGGGGAGGGAACGGATGCATGGAGCGCCAAGTGCCAGTCCAGGCTGCCTCTCTCTCCTGTTTCTCCCTCCCTACCTCATCTTCTGCCATTTCCAGAGGCAGGAGAAAGGTGATCTCGGACTTGACCCCTAAATCACAGCTGCTGGTGGCTGCACCTCGCTCCGGGATGAGCGCAGCCCCTTCCCCGGGCTCGAGCAGCTTAACCCTTTCGTCCCCGCGCGCTCAGGGGCTGATGGCAGCGGCGCCTCTGACCTGGGCACTACGGTGCAGCCCGCCTCCTCCGCGCGCGGCACCTTGGATCCCACCAGGAGACCACAAAAGGGCAAGAACGCGGGGCGCTGCAAGCTTGGGGCACGGGCCGGGCGGCCCAGAGCGCTGCCGGGGAGCCGGAGGAAAAGCCGGAGTTAGCGGAACGAAGAGGGATGTTTGGATCGTGTTAACTACCCAGACAGATGCACTTCGGCATGTCTGCATTTATGGAATCCATATGTTGTCGTGGCAAATGAGAGGACAGCAACACGTACATACAATAGACTTAGAATAACAATATACATTCAAAAAGGGACCGCACATTCTTCACCCTGCAACCCTTCTCTTAGATCTAGCTCTGGAGTTGTACGGAGAGGCATCCTTTCAACTTCCCCTGCCTCCACACGGGGTTTTCTTTTTCCTTCCTCTTCCTTTTTTTGTTTTTGTGTCCCCAGTCCCCCAGCAGAAGAGAACCCAGGGTCCAGAAGCTAGGCTCTCTGGAACTGAGATCTCCTAAGATCCCGTCCATCTCCCTTCTCCCTTAAAAAAAGACTGGCCCATCGCATGTTTTAGCCCTTGGAGCAAATAATAGCTGCTCACATTGAAAACTGACTCTGAAAATTGCAGGGGAGCAGATTCTTAATCAAATTTGCCATCCATATCTTCATCATTAAACCAACATTTCTATGTTACAGTTGCAAAAAAGTAGCTTCAAACAGATCTGGAAACAGAAACCCTCAGCCGGAGAGCACAGCTCTGTACAGTACCTGCATTTATGTACACCTTGTATATTTGTGTGCACATATATTCATGTGCACACAGAGATGCAAAGACATCTAAAGTCATTCAAATGTATATTTATGTACTCATTTATGCATATATCTTTGTGTTTATGTATATATCCATTCATTTGAGCGAGAGCCAGGGAAATATACATATCAATGCAATATTTAGCCTACATTCCACTTTCCCTCCCTACTGTAAATGTCTTAAAAACAGATTGGTCTAAAATTTTCTGTCCTCTTGCCAGCTTAACGAAGGATTTAGATTCTGAATTTCTTGGTGACTTTTTTCATTTTGTACATAAATAATCCATATAGATGCTGGATTATCGCCTAAGCATTATTCAATCATATGAGCTTGGTACCTGTCCTCCTTATAACGAATTCACTCAGTAAAATTAGCATAAGTATTTACCAGATTAAGCTGACATTTTCCTATATTGCAACACGAAATACATTTATATCCAGAATTTCCCTCAAATCGCCTATACTACTGGAGAGACTGATTTCCTCCATGCCGTTTTGTATATGATACAAGCTACAAGTTCGCTTCTAGTGCTAGTTACATTTTTAAAAGAATATAAATACATAGGATTTAAGTGAGATTTCAACATCTACAAGGAGAAATTGAATTCTGGTACATCTTAAAAAAATAAACTAACAGATTTATGAAGATTCATGAAGACAGATAAATAGGAAGCAAATATACTCCTGAGGGTCTGAACAATTTTCCTTACCTGACGTATAATGGAAAAATTCAGAATTTACCATTCTTCTTTCAGTCAGCTACACTTTACACTGACCTGCACTTTGGACTGAAAGGGAAAAAAAAAAAAAAAAGATTAACTGTTGCCAATGAAAATTTTAAAATAATAATCAGCAACTGGACAAACTGAAGGTAAAAATATACAATGGCTACGATAAAGATAAATATTTATTTAATCAAAGTAGAAGTTGTGTTTGGGCTGTAGGAATGTTTCATCCTTCCCTTAAAAAAAAAAAAAAATCAAGAAAGAAAAAAGCCAGAGTCTTTGCAGACTCCTGGAGAGTTCCCATTGTCCAGGGCTATCGAGAGCCCAGAATGGCATTAACCTCACAAAAGACACATTGTGCAGGGGACAAAAAAAAGCCCCTTCTTCTACAATAACTTTTAGCTTTTTATTTTTAGAAAATGACAAAGGTTTTGCAAGCACTGATTGGTGAAACCTGTAGCAAGCCAGGCTGGACTTGGCTTTATTGATCTACTGTCCCGCGTGGAAAGCAGCCAGGAAAAGTTTGAATGGCAATCCAGATTTGGCTCATAGAGAGGAAACCCCCGATTTTTCTAAATGTATTTTTTTCCTAAATAAAACAGCATTATTCCCAGAGTGAATTCAGAAGGATTAGATGAGGTAACCCTGCAAAATCCTAAACCGGTTTTCTCCTCTTAGTCTTGACTAAGAAGCTGCATGCACTTAAGAGCACTGGAAAAATCTCTCAAAATGAAGAATTCCCTTCTAGTCAAACAGATTTCCCGATTAATTCCCCAATTCCTTCTAAAATAAATAATCCAGCTAGGCTGGGATAAAAAATTTTTTTTCTAAAAAATAAGTTTTAGTGCGTACTCTCTCTCTACCTGATGTTTACAGAGTTCACGAATAATGCCTTCAAAAACATAAATGTTTTTACATTTGTGTACACATCACTTAAAGTGCAAATTGCATTTTATTTTATTCCAGACATTGTAATTTCAATGGTACTAGTTCATATTTAGAACTTACATAAATACATACTTGTCATTTAAAAAAAAATCTATTGCAGTAGCAGTGACGGTAAGGCTAGGATTTGAAAGGGGGGGGGAGAAAAAAAGGGAGAGGGAGAGAGAGAGAGAGAGAGAGAGAGTCCTGTTCTTCCTGCATTTGTTTGCTTGCTTTTTGGAGGTATCATACACCCGCCTAAGTGATGGCTTTGATGTACTGGGAATCGGTACAGTAGCAGGGTCCCTGGTTGCTGTCTTTGATTCTAGGGATCTCCTTTGGGCTCTGGTGGGATGTACTGCTCCTAGTCTTTATCTGAAACCCATCCTCTCATTTCAAGCCCTTTGGCTTCGAGACTCTGCTCCAAACTCTTGGAGGTAGCTATAAGACTTTTTTTTCTTTTTCTTTTTTTTTTTTTTGGCATTTAGGGAAGGGGTATGTAATCCCCCCCACACACACTCTAGACCTTTCCTCGCTATTTAAATATATTGGCTTTCTTTCTTACGAATTTAGTCTGAAATTATTTTTCACTGCCTTTATTACATCCCTGCTTTTGATGGCAAAATAGCTTCCTGTGTTTTGAAAACATCTGCTTTCCAGGTTTTACACGAGAAAATTGATTTTACTTTTCTCTTAAGTCCAGAAAGGTAGAAAGTTGGACTTGTTTCCAAGTGCAACTTTTCCTTTTCTTGTCTTTCCTTGAGTTATCCCCTTTCAGTTCTGATTCACTTTCCCCCTTTTACTTCTAATCATCACTCCCCCTTCCCCTCTCCTTCTAAAGAACCAGAGAAGATTGATTGCATCTTATTTCAGAGGACAAAATTAACATATTATATCTTTTTTCGTCTAGTCTATGGTACGGTTAAAGTTTTCTCCATTTGTCCTCTGATTTTTGGGGGGGGTAATTTTCCTCCTTTAAAAAAAATCTCCGATTTGCAATTTAAAGTGGCCTCTATTCTAAGTCTCTGCTGCTTCTCTGCTCTTTCACTGAAATCTTTGCTTTAAGCTGTCCCACTCCATTATTGCCCCCCCTTACTCTTCTTTGAAGATGCTCTCTTCCAATTTAATTTAAACATTGCTGCGTTTGCCTAAAAAAGAAAGAAAAAAAGAAAGGGGGAAAGAAAAAACAAGAAAGAAAGAAAAGAGAGAAAAAAGAGAAAGAAAAAAATCTTTTAAAAAATCTTAGCCAGGTTCCTATTGTTGCTTCTCTGCATTTCACTTCTCGGTGTGTGTGTGTGTGTGTGGTGTGTGGTGTGTGTGTGTGTGTGTGCGCGCGCGTGTGTGTATGTGTTTTTAATACATGCATAAACTTTTGGTGCCTCTCTCCCTCTTCCTGGGCTCTTCTCCCATCCTCTCTTCCAGCTCTCCTCGCCCTGCTCATCACTTTCCCCTGGTTTTTTTTTTTTTTTCCCTCCCTTCCTCCCCTCTGCCTCCCTCCACCTCCTCCTTTTCTTTTTTGCTGAATCTTATTGATCCAGAAGGTGGCTAATTAGCCCTTCCCGTCGTGCCTGGGTAATGAAGCACATGCGCACTGAATTAATCACAGCCATTTTTTGCAGGAAACTAATTAGCAGAATAAAGATCCAAAGACTTTTTTTTCTTTTCACTCATCAGCTCCCACTTCCAGCGCGTCCCCTCCGACCGCTGCAGCCGCCGCCGCCGCCGCCTCCTCCTCCTCCTCCTCCCGGCCGCAGCCGCCGCCGCCACCGCCTGCTTTGCATCCCAATTACAGCCTAGAGCCGCTGCCGCCGCCGCCGCCGCTTCTCCTCCGTGGCCCCTGCCCGCTCCGGGGGCTGTAAACTCCCCGCCAACCATGCTGCTCGGCGGCAGCGGCGGCGGCGGCTCCGGCTCCCCGGCTGCGGCCGCCTCCCGCCCCGGGCTCCGCCGAGCGCGCTACAGCTCCGCCGCCGCCGCCGCCGCCGCCAGCAGCGCGTCCTCCGCCGCCGCCGACCCCCGCCAGCCGCCGCTGCTGCCTTGATGGGCTCCGCGGCCCGAGCACCTCTTTTCGGGATTAAAAGCGCCGCCAGCTCCCGCCGCCGCCGCCGCCGCCAGCAGCGCCGCTGCAGCCGCCGCCGCCGGAGAAGCAACCGCGTAAGTGGCAACTTTTCCCTCTTTTTTTTTTTTTCCCGCCGCCGCCGCCTGCTCCTCCTCCTCCCGCCGCCACCGCCCGGACGCGGGGCTCCTCGGGGCGCCCGGGCTGCTTTGCATGGGGCTCGTCCTGCCCCCTCCCGGCTCCCGCGCCCGGCCGCCGCCGCCCGCGCTCCCCGCGCCCGCGCCCTGCTCGCTCGCTGCGTCCTGCTCGCCTTCCCCCTGCGCCAAACTTTCTCTTTCTCTTCTTCTTCCTCCTCCTCCCGCCGCCGCCGCCGCCGCCGCCGAGCCCGGGCCGCCCCCTCCTCCCCGGCCCCCGCGCCGCCGCCGCCGGCGACCCCCGGGAGGGTGGAGGCGCCCGGGGCGAGGCCCGCGCGGCGAGTTTGGAGGCGCCGCCGGGCAGGGCCGGCCGGGGCGCGGGCCGAGGGCGGGAGGGCGGCCGGGGTCCGGGCGCCGAGACAAAGGCGGCGGTCGGTGGGGGGGTCCGCGGTGCCGAGCTCCCCCGCCCTCGGCCCCCAACTTTGCCCCACCCCGGGCGGCGCCGGGGCCCCGGGCTGAGCCGCGGCGCGGGGCGCGCACCCGGCCGGGAGCCGTCGCCGCGGCTGCCGTAGCTGGCCGGCCGGCCGGCCGGGCGCCTTCCGCGCCAGGGCTCCACTTGCCGGGAACGCGGCCGCCGGGCCGGAGCCCCGGGGTCCGAGAGCGGGCGAGGGAGCGAGGCGGCAGCCCGACCTTCTCTACCTGCGCGCTCTCCGCCCTGACCCACTGGCAGCGCCGCGAGCGCCCTGAGGGGCCTCTGCCCTGGACACTAGGGGCTCCCGGGGGCTCGGGGCTGCGCCGCCGGCCGGGACCAGACCTCGCCTGGCCGGCCTCTCCTTGGCCAGCTGAGTTGAAAGACATCAGAGGATTCCTTCTTCTGTTTCCCCCCCACCCCTTGTTTTTTGTTTCTTTCCTTTTCTTTTCCTTTATTTTTCTTCTTTTTTCCCTTTTCTTTTTTCTTTTTCCTTTTTTTGCTCACGCGAATCTGGGATTGTTTACGTTCCGTTCCCCACTTTCACCCTCGTCCTGTTCCACTCCTCTTTTCCATGTATTTTCCCCATTAGATGCAAAAATCACGTTCCTGAATTTTGCATTATGCATTTTCATGTACATCTTTTTTCATATCTATTGGAGAATCGAGCTAAGTGTATCTTATGCCGGGTATTTAAATTGTGTGTGGACTCAGTAGGCTGCTTGTGGAGCTGTTGAAAAAATACATTTTACTTTGCAAATTAATCTGTTGCTCAGACTCTGACTTTTGCAAAATGTTGTGCAGTTCCTTCGACTGTGGCAAATTCTTTGATTACAAGTGTTTGCAAAAATCACCCACTCTTAACTTTTCCCCCTTGTTGCTTTGAAGTAGGGTAAATATGACAGTTTTTATTGGTCTCAATTATTGAAACTTGATCTATGGACTATATGGAAAAAGGAGGCTGATTGCCTTTTTCTGGCCTCCAGTTCCAGTGACTTTTAAAAGGGTGTTTGTTAAGTACCTTTGAAGAATATGACATACGGTGATCGCTTGGCTGTAATGCAAATTACAGAACATAAATTCACTTTGGAATTAAAAAAAAGACTCGAGCCCTTTCAGTGGGGACACTTGAGGATTTATTATGTTTTTTAAAAAATTACTTTTTTCTCCCTAGTTGGGAGAATGGCTAGTTCCAGACCAACTTATTTGGAGGTCTATGGAAAGAGGCTTGGGAAATGGGAGAGGGGAGAAGATTGATCACAATCTGCATAATCGATAGGGCAGCCTGCTGCAATCTTGTACCTACATTTACTGTAAATTTCTACAATATCTGCAGCGTGGGTGCTCCAGTGCCTTGCTCGGCTTCTTGGAGCAGATTTAGAGGCAGTACAAGCAGAATTTACTGCCAGCCCTCCGGAATAATATAGGGGAAGGCTACGGGATTGTGGCTCATTTTAAACCTCCTTCATAGTACTGTACATTTTTTTTTGGTGAACCTGTTTACATGTGAGGCTTTCGGGTACTGAACCCCCAAAGTGTAGGTATCCTATAGGTTGGGAGTGGAAAGTATTGGAAGGGGGGTTAGGAGATGGGGATTCACTTATTGAATTACCACTTCGGGGGTCCTCTGCTTATCTTATAATGTGAAATATCTTTAACAAGTGCAAGGAATTTAGAGTGAGGAATATGAGAGTAATACACCAGAGACTGAAGCAGTGTGAAAAGTAAGGATTGCTGTGTGTGTGCATGAGAGAGAGAGAGAGAGAGAGAGAGAGAGAGAGAGAGAGAGAGAGAGATAATACAGACACTTATAGTCAGGCTTGAAAGCTTGGTGGTAGGTGAATCCATATTTGGAGATGATTTTGAAATAGTCTAGCAAATGGTGCATGAACAGGATTTCGTAAAAAGTGTGTACGGAGTCAGTTTTGAAAGGATTGCCGTTCGGGGAGATGAGGTGTGGGCAGGAAAACCCACTCTAGGCCAGCAGCCTTCCTCTGTCTGTGTGTCTCCTCCCTTCCCCCTCCCTGAGTTCTAGTTTTTAATTACTTAATGCTGAAACGCACAGGGCTTATATAAATATTTGCAAATGCTCTTTCCTATTGATTTCTCTGGATAAACTGCCCTGCTCAGGTCCAGAGAGGAGGCAATTCAGATCTGTGGACTTTTTAAACATACAAAGTCTCTGGAGGAGGGTTGGTCTGTGCACGTGTGCGTTTATGGGTAGAGTTGTAGACGTGAAGATTTTGGGGGGCTGCAAGGAGAGTTCAGTCTCCTCTGGGCTGGAGCTGGCCCCAAGGCCTGGCAGTTCTGACGGATGCGTGTGTGTGTGTGTGTGTGTGTGTGTACTTGTGTACAGGTACGTACTGTGCGGGGGGTCTACCCTGGGGGAGTCTGAATGCATATGCACTTACAGCACCTCCCCCACTGCCCCCCATTAAATATGGAGCAGTTTTCCGGGGCTCGGTGACTGCCTTCTCCTCAGGGTCACGTTGAGTTCGAATCTGACCCAAGGTGCAGGAATCCTGCAATGGGGCAATAAAAGAATATATAGAATGGGGTCAGGTCAGCTGCTCAGAGGCCAAAACCCCTACAGCTGCTTTGATTTTTTGTGTGTGTGTATATTTTAGGCTCCTCCTGCCATGTTACAAATTGGGCCTCCCCCTCTCAGGTGTTTGCTCTGTAGCTTAAAGGCACCAGAGCCTCTGCCTGCGTAGATGTCTGCTTCCAGCAAGAACAGAAAACCCACATACCAAATCCAAAACAAAACAGAGGAAGGAGGGGAGGAAGAAAACCCCTATTGAGTTCAGGCAAATAAGGTTGGGTCTCCAGATCCGATTACAAAGCAGCTCTGAATATGCAAGACAGCACACAGGACCAGTTATTCCAGTTAACAACAAACTATTAAAAAAAGAGAGAGAGAAAAGAAAAGGCATGTTTAGGTCGTAATTTGTTAGTACAAGGAAAAGAATCCCACATAAAGCTGCCGTTTTCCCCCCTCCCTTTGCTGGCTTCACATAGAATTCACTCACCCTTTTCCGATTTGTCTACTGTATAGGTTCTTTTATTAAAATCTTTGGGTTTAGGAAGATCGCTGCAAGCAACACATTTTCTGTATTTTTTTCCTTTATCTTAGAGGAGAGTTGGCAGGGGTTCTGTGGTTTGCAGTTACACAATATGTTATCATGTTTTTAATCACTAAATCATTGCAGTGGTTATAGATTTACAGTCTTGGGGTATTACAGAGAAGAGCAAGGCGGCTATATGTATGCTTTTAAATTACACCAATGTAAACTGAGTACAGCAGCTGTGAATATGGTCGGCAGACTTCATCCCTCCTCCACCCCCAAGCATCTTCGTTCTTTTTTTCCCTCTGATTTTTTAAAAAATTGTTCAGTTTGCCAAAAAAAACCCCATCCCCCCTCCTATATTCCTTTTCTCTTCATCCTCCCCCACAAAATATTTTTATTTCAGACTTCTGACCCCAGGTAAGGTGGAATTCAAACTCACGAAATATGACTTTGGATTAGGGAGTATAGTAATAATAATTTAAAAACTGGATTTCCTGAGAAATCCTCTTGGTTTTCATACCCATCTCCTGTATAGGGATGGAGGGCGGATTGCAAATCATGAGGTGGGTCGGCCAGAGTGGAGGGGAGGCAGGCTTGTGGCGCTTGCCTGCCTGGAACCTCCAGTGTCCTGTCACTGTGAGAGCCCACTTTCAGCTTCTGTTTTTCATATTATTATGTAACAGAATCCTTGGCAGCATTAAAAATTCAGTATTACAAGCTGATTGTAATGCTGCCTCATTAGACAGCACTGTCTGGCCTTGTATTAAGTGAAACACAGAGCATGGCTTTTAGATTATAAACACCAATAAATATTAAGGATCAGCAGAGGGGGGAAATAGTCAGCTGGGTTTTTGGCCCCTTCTGGTTTTAAATCCCTTCCCATCTTCTTCCCTTCATCATCACCCCACCCCCACCCCTCCGACCCCGGGCCTTGGTAACTGTCATCTGTTTTCTTGGGATGCTGATGTGTCGACCTTGGTGACATTTTAGGAGGGCTTTTTATAGAGTTATCTTGTATACACAAAAGGTTTGGAAGTTTGTTTTGTTTTGATCTGCAATAAACAGGCCCTTCACTTTGCTGATGTCATTTCCGTTCATATTTGAGTTGTTTATTGTGCTTCTTCGCAGGGCCCTCTCATCCCTACCCCCACCTCGCTTTTCAGCCAGAGTCTGTGGCCGCCTGGGGAAGGGGGAATGCGTTCCTAAGCTGCCAGGTCTGGGTTCAAAGGCTGAGGGTTGCGTGTCACTGCGTCGTCCTAGGGTTCGCCCGCTGGGGAAGATGTTTCTAGCTTCGAATCTGGTTAAGCACTCCGACATCCACTTGCCCTGGTATTTTCATGGCATGCAGTGATTCACCTCAGCTTCCTTTCTTTGAAGCACCCCCCCCCCAGCCCGTGCACGCACCCGTGTGCACACACACACACACACACACACACACACACACCCCTTGTCTGTGTCTTTAGGACATCCTTATTGCCCACATCATGCAACGCACCCCCCCAAAAAAAAACAACACCTAATCTCGTAATGATGACTTTGATTCAGTTGCAAATCTGAAGCTGGCTTTAGGGACTTCATGCTGTGAAAAAAAGAAAACATTTCCAGGCGTTGCCCCACAGTCTCGCTGCAACCCCGCACCTTCTATCCCTGTTCAGTTTTTTTTCCCTCCTTTTGCATTTATTTTTCTGTTCCCTGCCTTTTCATAGACGTAAAGGCTATTCTGGTGTTAATAAAAATGACCGTAATGACCAATGTCTTTTATTTCCCTGTGATCCACAATCGGAATACCCCCTCCTCAAAAAAAAAAAAAAAAAAGGGTGGGGAGAGGAAGGAGGAAAAACTGAGTGTGTAGACCCCCAAGGCTTTCCTCTAATAGGATGATGAGTTTTAGGTTAAAAAAAATATTATTGTTTTGTTCTTTTAGGTTTAGAAATAATAGGGGGAGAGGGAAAAGCAGTCATTAGGAAGTTCACTGAGCTGCTTTCCAACTAAGACGGGTGAAAAATGAACCTGCATTGACACTTGGCTCCATGTGAAAGCCCCAGTAACCTCTCCCCCCTTCCGTTGCCCTGGCCTTTTGTTCCTGGAGAACGGAGCTAAGGTGCTTTTTCTCCCAGACCAAAGGCAGCAGGCAAGGAGTCCCCTTGTGAGCGCATCGCCTTTAGATGGCCTTCTCATGGTTATTGTCAATGCAGACTCCCCCAAACAATTGCTCCAGGGAGACACAAAAGCAAAAACATTTGTCCTATTTTTTTAACCTCTTTGTTTTAGATTTTTTTTTATCCGTTCTTTAAATTTCACAGTTTCTATTTGTCTGCAGAGAGACAAACGGAACAGCATGAAGCAAGCGCATTTTACCATAGGCCTCACTGGCAATTGGAACGGCCTCAATAGAAATCCAGATTCTTAAAACACTGGCTGACTTGGAGGAGATGTGAAATTTCAGCTTGGGGCTCTTAAGTGAGATTAGCACAGATTTTGAACAAAAATGCACTAAAAGGAAAAGATAAGACAATGGGATTCTGGAATCATTTAGGGGAAGTGTGAAAAGGGTCACCTTTTGTTTATCTCTTAGGATCCTGCCCCAAGAAGTGGTCGCTTGATGGGAAGGAATTGCACAGCCAAATGCAATTCTTCATTTAAAAAAAAGATCTGATTCTGGTTATTGTGCTATTGGTGTATGGTTTCAGTGTTGGTTTTAAAGCACTGGACCAGTGTGGGGACTACTGGTACGCACTGTGGAACTGATGCTGTGTTGAGAATTTTTTTTTGAAACTACGATTTATATAGAGAGGCCATATCCCCTCCCCCCTTTTCTTTCCTCTCCCGTTTCCTTTTTCCTTTCTTCTCCCTCCAACCCGCTTCCCCTCCAAGAATGCAGTGGTTTGCATCAGGCTGAGGGCAGAGGGATGTGTCAGACCGTGGGGATGGCCTGTGAACAGAATAGGAGTCCACCTCTCTTTCCTGGCCCCGAACAAAGCACCTTTCTCCTGTAATGTATGGGCCCTGATTGCAATGTTGTCCTTAAGCATCTGTCTGCCTTTTTATTAAAATTCTCAATTTCAAGGTTTAGAAACACAAATGTAAGAATCCCCCTGGGTATAAAAGTCTTGCATGGCAAATTCTCTTTGCCCTTTCAGAAATAATATTTTTGTTAAAAAAAAAAAAGCGCAAGCTGTTTACCTAATGTCTTGAAGCTGTTTTAAGGCAAGGTCTTTGTTTTTGCTTTCTGAAAACTTGGCCTTTGTAACTTAAAATTGAGGAAAGCTCTTCTTTATCACAGTTTTAAAAAAATGGTTCCTCATTTGTGTCTTTATTAGATGTGTCATTGACAGCTTTAGGGTCTGAGCTGAGGAGGGTGGGGAAGTGAACCACATAAAGTTCCACCTATGATTTTGGAGGTAAAAATTAATCTATGGAATTAGCATTGTTGCGAGAGATGGAGGCCTTGAGGTTTGTGACAGAGAAATGTGAATCAAAACATCTGTTAGGCCTTGGCACACCAGCCTCCAGCGGTTCTGAAGGTGAGTGTGGGCTGTTCTGAGGAAAGCCTGCATTCTGTATCATACCCAGGAGGGCCTGGCCACCCAGTGGGTACCAGGCCCCTAAGTATAACTGCCTATAAAGGATGGGGTGAATTCAGGGCATGCAGTGCAGTTCAGCTCCAAATGGATCCTTGCTTATTTCAGGGACTTTTGTTTTGTTTTGTGCCCTCTTCTGGCTTTTTCTTTGTTAACGCCTCAGGGTTATTTAAGCACGAGTTTTAAAATCAACGTGTATGTATAATTTAATAAAAATAGAAGGATCTGAAAGAATACACAAATCTGCCTCAACCCAGTTGTGCCGTGAAGATAGAGCCCAGGTTTAGCTAGAAGTCAGCAGGCTGACATTCGCTGTCTCTTAGCTCAGAGATCATATTTACCTTTGCTGAAGTGAAAGGAACAGCATTGGCGAGTGAGTGTATATGTGGAGTGAGAGAGAGAGAGGGAGGGAGGGAGGGAGACAACCAGTTTGGCTCGGATGGGATCTTTGTAATTTACCAGCCAGCTAAGTAAGCATTAGGGGGCTGGCCTCTGGCTTGGAGAGTGGCTAAGGGGAGGAGTGAGGGAAGGGTTAGCATTGCCTGATTTATTTTTAAATATTTATCCTTTTGGCTGTTGCCAGTTACGCTTTCCAGATGAGACGAGACTAGTTATGGAGAGCTGGAAGGGAAGAATTGCCTTTTCTGAGAGTGGGTTTATCTGTCAACAGTTTTCAGGACGGAGAGCGCCAGGCTGTCACTGCTGGGTAGGCCGTGTCACGTCAGGCAGCTGCCCTGGGAAGAGCTGGGGCCTTTCCGAGCTGGGGGACAGAATTTGTAACATGTATGTCAGAGAAACTGTTGATTCCACGTGGAAGTGCAAAAGTTGCAAATTCCCTCTGAAAAGGTATTGTTTTGATTAGCGATGGAAATAAGTTTTGGTCGAGGTAACACACCCGCTTTTGGCTTTTGTGTGATCCTTTATATTCCTGATGATCCAGAGGCCGTAGATTACCGGACCGTGGATTACCTGTTAAATTTGTATCTGTAACAAAGGCAAGCTTGACCAGGCCTCACTGTGTCTGTAGCTGGTGTCGGATTAAGATAAAGGAAAGGGATTCAGGGTCACTCTCAGCTCTAGTTGTCAGGACTCTTGAGGTGCAGCAGGCAGATGCAAGTGTCTGCCACCTGGGACAGGCAGTTTCAGGACAGACCCCCTCAGGGCCTTCTGCCCACAACCTCCTCCACATGCTTCCAGGTTGCTTTGTAGCTGGTTCTTTGGGCTTTCTAGCTTTCATTGTATTGAAAATATTTATCTGTTGGCCCACCAGGTTCATGATGTCACCAGATTAGGTTTTCCCCTGTTAATAAAAGTTAAGACAAAGCAGCAAAATTCGATTTTCTGGGAGTATAAACATTTTCGTATTGTCGTTAATTTATCTGCTGGGCCGTGGGTTGCTTCCAGGCAAGAATGGGGGCCTAGAGTCTTCATTCTCCTGAAGACGTTTCCAGAGACATCTCTGAGTTGTGTGCGCCACGTTACTTGCGTTATTGCTAGCATCATCATCTACATGTATTATTCATAGTCACTTTTTCAATTAAATTATTCATTAGTTTTCTTTAAGGTGTTCTCAACTCATGTGGCTAACATAAATAATAGTGGGTTTCGAAAACACCACCTGTTCTTGGGCCTGAAGTCAGGCGGTCTGGAAACAGCTCTGCAGTGGCCATACTCTGGTTTACAAAATCATCCTCCGCTTTCCTTTTCCCATCTTCACCCCCCCACCCCCGTCACTCTCTCATGTGTGACAGAATTTGGCTTGTGCTCTCCTTTGTCCCTAATCGGACATGATTCCCTAGAGGCAGTCTTTTCTCCCCGGGCCCTAGCTGGAAAAAAAAATTTTTTTTGGAGTCTCTTTTTTGGACTAAAATGTAGAGAGGGGTTGTCCTTCCCCAACAGGTAAGATAGTTATGTTAATCTGAACCCAAATTATATTGTGCAAAATGCCTTCTAGTTTTCATCATCCTTTTCTCCTGCATCAGTGTGTGCTTAATGCTAATACGATTCCATACATACAGCTCTTCGCCTCGTGAGCTTATTATATTTCTAACACTTGCACGGTTCATTATTGTGCAGTCAGAAAGGACTCTCAAGGCTCTGGGGCCAGCCTGGGTGGGTGGCTTTCAGAAAGGGTAAAAGCAGGTGCCTTTCTGTGCTGAGAATCGGGAGTAAATTCAGACGGAGCGTGGGATTCTGGCAGGGAGGACAGGGGACTTCCGGTGAGATTTCTGTGGCGCTGCCTTTTCAGATCAGAATGGAGAAGGTGAACCTGGGGAGATACAAAAGTGTCCAGCCATTACTTTGACCACCTGGGGTAGCCGCATTAAATTTGACCCGGGGGGTAGAATCTTCCTACGCAGGGCATGATCTGTGTGTGCCTTATCTGTGGCTTCTTAAGGCATCTTGTTTAAGACCCTAAGGTTAACTGCAGACTGCGACTTTTCTTCCTCTCTTTATGTCTCTTTTTTCCTTTTTCTCCCAAAAAAAACTCTATCCTTAAACTCTCAGTGGAGAGCAGGGGATGTTTTTATAAGTTCCTGCAGCTGAAAAACAGAAGTGCTTTGTAAAGCAGTTAATAGGATGGGTGTGTGTTTCAAATAAATTCCTGTCCACATTGGCTAATGTCCCCATGCTAGAGTGGCCTGGCTGTGACGTGGCTGGGGCCCAGAGACCGATGGCTTCTGTTCGGAGGCCCCAGGCTCCTTCTTGTGGCCGAGGGCATGTCCCTTTCTTCTCGCCGTTTTCTAGGCCGGCCCCTGACTTTTGATGAGTGAGGGGTCAGCGCCTGGGGAGGACCGTGCTTTGTTCCCGCCGGGCCGGTTCTCCGCGCGGCGCAGGCCGAGCCGCCCGGGGCTCCGGTCCCCGGGCGCGAGGTTCGGCCTGCCCGGAGGCCCGTGCCCGGAGCGCGGCCGAGTGCTTGGGCCTCGCGCGCCCGTGTGTGTGTCCCCGTGTTCCCGCGGGCACGGCTGCCGCCGAGCACCCGGTCTGCGCCCGGCACGACTGTAGATGTCAGGCTTTGCCCGGGGAGCCGAGCAGCGGCGGGGCTGTGAGTTTCAAATTAACCTTCCGCTTTGTTGCTGTGTAATGTGGATCCCCGAAGGCCCCCCGCCCCGCCCGCCCCCCTTCCCCGGGCGGTGCGCGCTGCAAACTGCGAGTTGAGCTTCATTTACATAAAGCGATTCCGGGCGGGCGGGCGGTCGAGCCGGCAGCGGGCAGGCCGGCGACCGGGACGCGAGCGCCGCGCCCCGTGGGTGAATCTCCGCCGCGCGCCCGGGGACCCTCCCTCCCGGGGAGGGGCGGCTGCCAGCCCGGGCCGCCACCATGAGCCCCGCTTCCCTGCCCCGGGTCCCCCCGCACCCAGCCAGAGCCACCTCGGAGCCCCGGGGGCAGCGGGAGGTGGGGAAAAGGCCGCCTGGGGTGGGTAAGTTCGGGTCTCGGGTGCCGCTGGAGTTTCCCATTGTCGCGCCTGCCTCGGCCCCCGGACCCGCGAGTGCCTCCTCCCTCCGGAGGTGTGCGGAGCCTTTGTGTGCCAGGTGAGTGCAGCTTCCCTCCCCCGCCCGCCCTCCGGGTCCGCGCAGCCGGCCTCGAGCTGCGGGCAGGTGTTGCGAGTGTTGGCTGAACTTCCCATTCTCTTGGGGCGTGTGGGGGAAGGGCAGGCTGGATGCACCTGAACTACTAGGACTCCAATTGGAACCGACCTGGGGCGAGAGCCTCTGAATTCTGCTGGGCACAGAGGACAGACCTTCCTCCTTCCCTCCCTTCCTTCCATCTTTCCTCCCCACCCCCCCTCCGGCCTTCCTTATTTTGCTTTTGGATTAGTTCCTGCCTTCTGAATATTTGCGGTGCTGGTGTCATTTAGAAGTTTGAGTTCCTCTGCCTAAAAATGCACCCTTTTCATCGCGAGAGAAGTCACTGGCCAGTTGGAAACAATGTGAAGAACGGGGTTATTGGGGAGTAATTAAAGGGAGAATCAGAGTTTGGGAGCTGGAAAACACCTTTGGAGATCGACTTGTCCACCCTCAACTTTGAGTCTGTTGGCACTCTGGAAAAACAGAGCAGCGTTCATTTCCGTGGGGAGAGGGGTGGGCAGAGGGAGAGCTGAGACGTTTGTCCTGTTAAAAGAAGAGGAAGGCCCAAGTTAGGTCAGTAGCAGAAAAAAAAAGTAATCATGGCAGGCTAGAGGGAAAAGAACTTTCTGGAAAATGGTCCTTTCTGCTTTGGATATACCTGTGTTATAATGACGGGAAAATGCCTAGAGGGCAAAGATCACAGCCCATGCCTGGTGTAGTCCAAGAGTGCATTGCCTGGCACAGTGGTGCACAGTATATAAACTGGTTTAAATGAAAGTGGCTAACAGGTGAATCCAAGAGGGTCCTCCCCTCTCTCCCCACCCTACATTTGTGTCCTTTAACTGGCCTTGAGGACTCTAAAAGCCACTGACAGATAACCTCAGAGAGGACAGATGGCCCCACTTGGGCACAGGGAGAAGGCCTCTCCCTCAGGCTGGGGCCTGCATGGTGGAATGCATCAAGGCAAAGCAAGGAAAACAACCTTAAGCCTTGAAGGTAGATAGTGAGAAAGTTACAGGTCATCTTATTTCATTCCCATGCTTTGAGATCCTTGGGGAAAGGTCACTAAATAAATAGAGTATAATTTAGAGCTCATGCTAGCTGAGGAACTTCGTTTCTTTGCCGTCGAGCAGCAGGTGTGCTTGTAGAGTTGGCCCCTGGAGTCCCCTCATTCCTAAATTCAGGAGGTGTCAAACCTTCATGTTCTTTTAATGGCTGTGGTTTCTGGATAGGTTTCAAGGGGAAACCCTAAAAATCACGAGCTCCAGTAGGCTGGGCTGGAGAGGGAAGCCTGAGTGAGAGGGCAGAGACTACATTGGAGAGGAAAACATACACCTTCCAGGGTAACCTGATCAAGAAAGGCCGAGGCCAGGAAGACGGGCCTGTTCCTTGTTATCAGAACAGCCACTAGCGGCATGAGATTCTGATTCCTTTTTGTTACCCAACCCAAAAAGCAATTAGGGAACAGAGGTGGTGGAATGTGAGGGAAGTCAGGAGACTGGGGTTCTAAATAATCTAAGGGTTTCAAGAATAGGGTCATTGGAGAGAGGTACGTACCTGGATGTTTGCACACCTGTATTTGTGTTCATTCTCTTTTGTGGAGACCCCGAAGGCCCCCTTTCAGAGGCATGTGGCTATGAAGGCCAAGAGAAACTTTTCCTCTCCCCTTTCCTTAAATTACAGGACTAAGGAGATTGTCTGCGTTTAGTTTCCAGCATGTTTTCAGAGAGCGTGTAAGTGCCTCTCAGAATGGGCTAGGGTCACACTTTGTTCTTTTATTTAATTACACAAGTATTATTTAACAACATGGGGCAGATGCAGAAGCAGGCACTTTTACACTTTAAAATCAGTCCTTTTGGAATCACAAGGAATTAAGTGACTTGGAGACCTTCTGTCTTGATGACATGGGTCACCTCCCTTTGCCAACTCTCTTTTGAAATGGCTGCATTTTCTATTGGATAGAGCTGCTATTTTCCAGTTCTCTGGAGAACAGTTCTGATTGACAGGGGACTATTGAGAAACACTTGCTAACTCTTCCAAAATAGAAAAAAAATCTGAGCTGCTTCCCCAGCCACCTGAAACTTTAATTTTGGTTTTTCCCTTCCATCTTTTATTTGCACAAATGAATACTCAGGGAGAGTGGAAAGAACCCAAATAAAACAGTATTCTCAGCAGGCCTCTGTTTGGCTCTTCCCAACAGGACAATGCCGTGCCTGCCTTCTTGCTGTTTTGGGGTTGGATTTAACTGCTGTATCAGCTCTGTGCCAACTGGACTGCCCGCTGGCAAGGCGCTAAACTAAGCAAGATTTCAGTTTTCATCATTATGACTTTAACTGGTGATTAGTAGACACTCCCAGGACAATACTGGCTCACCTTGGGTGACCCAAAAGTTGTTAGTTCATTAGAATAAATCCGTGATTGCAGACTACTAGTAAAGTCTTATCTGGGACTGGTGATGATTTAGCTTGGTTCCTTCAGTTCTAGTCACAAGTGGTGTCCAGAGAGCACGTCCTTATTTTCACTGTGTGCTGTTGTTCCTTTTGCACGTTGGGGCTTTTTTGTTTGTTTTTTGTTTTGCTTCTGAAGTGTTAAGTGTGAGAGGCTAGACATACTCCAGGGCCCAAAGCATATCTTTATCTAAGAAATAATTTTTATTGCAGGGTTGCAACAGTCTCATGTTAAGAAGTAAATATTTAAGTGACTAAGCAACATTTTATTAAAGGGTAGGGACTTGCTCTAAGGGAAAGAAAGTGAACTGTCTTTACACCCACTTTTTTTTTTTTTTTTTTTTTTTTGGTACGCGGGCCTCTCACTGTTGTGGCCTCTTCCGTTGTGGAGCACAGGCTCTGGATGCGCAGGCTCAGCGGCCATGGCTCATGGGCCCAGCCGCTCTGCAGCATGTGGGATCTTCCCGGACCGGGGCACGAACCCGCGTCCCCTGCATCGGCAGGCGGACTTTCAACCACTGCGCCATCAGGGAAGCCCTACACCCACTTTTTAGAGTAGCTTAGGGTTTGTCTCGTCCTCGTACAGGGGAGGCAGTGGTGATTCTGGCCTGAAGAAACTTGCAGGCTCCATCTCACACTTCCCTGTATTACAAAGATAATGCACCTGATGCTGAACATTAGTAACCTCAAGAAGTACAGTATGTGCTGTGGTTTATACTTGCATTTGTTATTAAAATGGTTGCTTGCTCTTAGCCTGGCCCATTTCTGTAGTGCTTGGGCCTGTTGGCCTTCTCTGGTTCCCAAGGCTGGTGTAATTAACCAGGATAGGGGCGTTACTGTAAAAATACAACGTGAAGGCAGATTCCACTACAGTGAACTTCAGAGGGCTATCGAAATGTTCTGGTATGAGATTTTGGTTGTAATGGTGGTTGTTAGAAATCACAGCAGAGCTCAGAACTACCATCCTCTGCCTGGGTTCGAAATTGTGGTCAGGGAAATGGAGACCTAGTTTTAACAGACTCCAGATAAGGGAATTCCTGTGCAGGAGCTAATCTCAATCAAATATTAAAAGGTGCCTGTTCTGTCCAAAGCAGTGTCCTGAGTCCTTAGACTGCTCAAATTGAGGACCAAACACACAGAAGCTGAGATTGAGTCAGACTGCCCCAAGGGAGAGACCCAGGCAAAGATCTTGGCTCACTGGCAAGCCACTCTCAAAATCCAGATTAAGGAGGAAAACTACAAAATCAACAACTGTCAGATTTCTTTTCTATATGATTTAAAGTTGGCTGCCAGATTGTTCTCTTTGAACATGTGCAAACTGACAGTCAGATGTTAGAGGGTTGTTTTGTTTTGTTTTGTTTTTAGCTAATAAAGTAAATGACTCTTATATGGACAGGAACTGGGGAATTGACAGCAGTATTGTGCTAAAGCTTCATAAGCAGTGAGACAACTTGAATGCTTTTTTTCTGGTTTTCATTCTTTGGGGCAGGGGACAAGATGGTGAGGACAAGGCAGTGAGTGGTCTAGCAGTGATGGGTGTGTTTCTAGAGAATTCTTTGCCTAAGGAAGGTGGCTTGGCTTGTCACTTTTCAAGGTGATTTTTCGTTAGATGTTTCTGCCCTTCTTTCACCCTTAATTCCTGGAATTTCTTGCTTTTGCAAGGATATGGGTGCGAATAAAAATAGGGAAAGAGACATAGAAAGTTTGCTAAGTGGCAAATTTGACTTCATTTCAGAATAAGACTTCTGTGCTGTTGGTTTTAATCCCAGACAGGGCCTCTTAGCAAAATGCCTGGGCTTAATCTGCCTTTTGGGTGAGCCCTTCTCCCTTCCCACAGGAGGATCACCATGCAGTCTTGTCAACACGAGGATTAATGCACGGGGGGTTTTGATGTGTACCCCTCCAGAGAGGCCTTAGCTGGCCTCCTGGGGGTGGGGGAGTGTCTTAGGTGATTCAGCTGCTTATTCTTTGAATTTTGGTATTAACACATGTGCCGCCTCCAAGATTTTTCCATCCTCTTCCCTCCCTGAAGTCAGTCTGAGGCTTCCAAGGAAGGGGAGGAGTGGGGTATGCAAAACATGTGCTCCCTTCCCACCGGCTGCCCCTTCTGGCTGCTGCAGGTTTGGGACTGAAGCCATCAAACCCCTTGCAGGCTGCTCCTCGTGAAGATGGGGAAACCCCGAGCCCTCTATTCTCCTATTCTGCTAATCACATAATGGCCTTAAAGGCTTTCTTACATGATTATCTTGTCTTTAATTTTAAGTGGGTCTTTTGGGGCAACAGTTGGGAGTTTGTGGAGTATCTTCTGTCATCTGTAGGCAGACTCTGAACTGGGAAAACTGGCTCCATCGGACACTGTGAAAAGACGGTGGAATTTTCATCTGCTGCCGATTTCACGCACTGTCCTGAAAGTGATTTCGGCCACAAACCTTTGATCTGAGAGTGAAACTTGCCCCCCCTCGTGTGCTTCTGGAGGCAGGAGTTGGTGACTGCTCAGACCTCCTACTCTTTGTGTGTGTGTGTGAGTGAGTGTGTGTGTGTGTGTGTGGTGGGGGTGAGTTAGCTAAAGAGAAGGGCTGAACTGCTTGTGGGTCTTTGGTGGTGGGCAAAAAAGCAATTTTGCTGGGTTCTTGGTTGTACCTGATTTTATCCAGGAATGTGACTGGAGAAAAACTCTTCTGGGAGGCTATTGGTTGAGCTAGATTTTGAATGAGAACTGTTGCCCTTGCACATCTCTGTTGTAGGCTCTGCATTTCCATATGAAAATTCCAGTTCACAGCCAGCTCTCTGTCTTCTTTGAGTCTCCTTAGTGGAGAGGCCAGAGTCAGATGAGCTGAATGAAGACGGCGGTGGGGGGGGGGGGTCGGGGCTTAATTCGATACTTGAGTTCAGGCCTCATCCGCACCCCCCCCCCAAAGTCATATATATCCCTGTTCAGATATGAAGTCTCGATTCAGTATATAAAAAGCTCTTTTCAGGAGTTTAAACTCCTGTAAGCCTATAAAAAGTACATATGTATAGCCATCAGCTTACTTGCTTTCCACACTTATGGTTTCAGAGCGGCCTATTTTGGACAGCTTTTCTCTTCCTGACATGTTTGTCCAGTGAAAATATGCTAAAGAACACATGTGTGCCTTTTTTCTCCTCCTCAGCAACTTTCCTGTCTTTTTTTTTTTTTCTTTTAAACAGTTTTTCTTAACTGCTCAAGAAACAATGTAAGCCTCTTCCACCATTTCAGGCCCTCTTCCTAAAATGCTCTTTGGCTCAGGGCCTTGGTTCTTAATGTGCATTTGGCTGGTAGGGGGAGTGGTTTTTGCTTTCCCTGTAACATTGCCGCGTTTCCCAGTGCAACATCTGTGTCGTTGCTAAAGCGTCAAGTCAACTTGTGGACGCTTAAAGAAGAGGCCCGTGGATTCAGTGTGTGTTAGAAGGCTGATGTCACTGCAAAAGCAGCTGCTTTCAAACTGCTCTTAAAACGTAGTTGCAGGTAAAGAATGGCAGGGGTGAAAATTCTAGGGGTTCCCCCACTTTTTCAAAGGGGAGGTGAAGCTGGTTTTTCCTGCAACAGGTATGAAACCAGAGGCAGAGGTATCTTTGGGGAAAGCAGAGAACTTTTACACCTTTTGGGAAAGGACTGTCAGTTTATTTTTCGCTTGCTGGGGAATCTAGTGTTTGTCCAGACATTGGAGATATTGTCTGATGAAGGAAATCCTGGTGCAAACTCCTAAGTGTCTAATTGGAGGAGGTGTGATCTTGCTCATTGGTGAAAGAAATGAGATAATTACAAAATACAACAGGGTAGGGTTCAGGTCAGGATCAGAGTGCTACTTATGAGTCACCCCTTGAAATGGGGGTGCTGGTGTCCACACTCTGTTGTCCTGGGAGAAGCAGAGATGAATCAAATGAGCCTGCTTTTTGGGAATTCTGTTCTCCACTCTGCTCTAGTCTGGGACTCCTCTGCTGGGGTCGTAGGCGTAGGGGCTGGCTCTGTTCCAGCCTGACGGTGTGACTGTGGACCCACTATGCAACCTCTCTGAGCCTTATTACTTCCTTTCTCTGTAAAATGGGCAAAATGGGCACCTCACACCTAAGAGTGGGAATGAAATGAAATAGAAAACAAGTCTTCCCGGTGCATATTCGGTAGCCTCTCCACAAATGTTAGTTCCCATCCGCATGTCCTTTCCTTTATGTTTCTTTTGTCCCCCGCCGACGGCCCTGGCTCCCTTGTTTCCCAGCACCCTGGAAGAAAGAAACTAAAAGGTCCAGTGTTTCTTCTGTTCTTCCCTTAGGGGCTGGGAATACAGCCAACTCTTTTTGACATCCTGCAACTGCGATCAGGAGTGAAAGGGTCTGAAATTGACACAGTGTCCCCATCCTCCCCAGCCCTCCCCTCACATGCCCCCCCTTTGTCCCCCCCACCAAGCTGGCAGGCGGCCTTCGAAGTGAGCAGCCCACTCAATGACCCACCTAGAGAGGCCTTCCCGGGCTGGCTTGTATATGCTAATAGGCCTGACTTGTCCTGGCTTGTTTGTCGTGATTTGTGGAGGCATTTATATGCAAATACTATCAACTTGCTGAGTTAATTATCATTTGCCCCCCCCCCCACCGCCTTCCTGCACAGCCTCCCAGCCTGGCTCCGCGAAAGGGGCTGTTCACATTCGTCCCGGAGCCCTTCCTGTCTTGGCCTCCTCCGTCCGCTGCCCTGTCCCCTTCCTGCCCCTGCAGGCCCGCTCACAGCTCCCTCACTGCTCTGCTGCCCAGCACAGGAACCTCTGTGGTCCGGGCTGGGGAACTGGGCATGCCAGTGGCTTGCCCAGTTCGGAGCCTCCGCGAGAGGCGTCCCTCTGCACGCAGTGCAGGGTCAGGCTCACTTTGCACGGAGCTTTTAAACCCCATTTTCTACCGAGTAGCCTGAAACACAGCTGCCCAGACCTTTCAGCCCTTGAAACTCAGTCCTCAGTCTGGTGAGAAAGTGAATATAGTTTTAACATTATTATCATTACTTGCATTTTTCCACATCTTGAATACCACTGAGACCTGTTCCCAATCCTGAGCCCTGCAGAGAAGCCATTTTGCAAAGGGATGCCCCCTCCAGCCCCCCGCCCCTGGAAATCTGAGTATTTATAGGTATGGTTTCGTGGACCTCATCTAGTCCGTGCCCGGTTGTGTGTGGGCACTTTGACATTTGGGTCTGATCATTTTTGGTTGGGGAGTGTGTCCCCCACTTCTTCAGGTCACATGCCAGCACTGCCCCTGCTGCCCCCCAACTCCCAGTCAAAAATGCCTCCCGGAATTGCCACTGTCTCCTGGGGAGGCAGAATTGCCCCCCACCCCCACCCCCTGGTTGAGAACCACTGGGATAGACATTGCATTTGCTTCTCTTGGATAAAAAGAGGGCAGATCCCTCCCACCTCCAAGTTAGACATACTTGTCAGGCATCCTCCGAGATAGTGATTTGACATAGCTGATATCAGATGTTGCCATTTGCTTAATTTTATGGTCTTTTTAGCATCTAAAAATTAAGACTCTTTTCTTTTAGGGCATGGTCATGGGCTGGTGTTTGAGGTTGTAACATTTTCATCCCCTGGAGGACCAGCCCGTAGAAACAGAACCCATATGTAATTGTACACTTTCCAGGCATCACGTTAATCAAAAGTAAAAAGATACAGGCAGAATGAAGTTGAAAATGTCTTCTTTTGCACAACCTACAATATCCCCACAACATTCTCAGCTCAGCAGTTGGGACTCACCCCGTTTCCAGAGCTCAGGAGCAGTGTATGGGCAGTGGCTACCATATTGGACAGCTCAGCCCTATCTAGGATCATTCTGGTGGTTGCCACCATATTGGACAGCTCAGCAATATCTAGGATGATTCATGCTCTTTCCAGCTGTGGGATCAAACCATTTTCTACAGTTCCTGAGTCTGGGAGAAAGTTTTTTTCTTTCCTTAAAAAAAAAGGCTTTGTGTTTATTCTCTGCAGTGTAGGGCCTTGGCTGCACAGATGCAGCTGTGTGGAGTGGAGGCCTCTAATCTCTAGGGAAGCTCCCCCGGCCTCCGTGGGGGAGCACCCTGGGCCGGGCCTGGGAGGAGGATAACTAATTCCGAGGGCTCAGTGTACTCTCTCACACCGCACAAACTAATGGTTCGGGTTAATTTTGTGTACAAGGTCCCTTTTGTTGGAGAAGGGGGTGAAAGTCCGCAGCTGTGACCGGAAACAGGGGAAGGGCCTACTGGGATGACCTTGTTTCGGAAAGTCTAAATGGAACACTAATGGCAGAGATCTAAGACGGGTGATGTATGTGTGTGTTTGACTGGGCCTGAAGATAAGGTGAAGAGTATTTTAAAAGTTACTTTTAGTGCAAACTCCCAGATAACCATAGGTGGGAGGCCAGTTACAATGTATGGCGAGCCGGTAGTCAGGCCTGTGTCTTGGCCTCATTTTATCTTTTGAGTCCAGGCTCTGTAGCTTAACTGGTGGTGCTCTGTTTGTTTATTTTATCTTTTTTTGGAGGGGGGAGGGCAGTGGGGGCTGGTCAGGTTTTGCAGTGAAGCTTAGTGGCATTTTTTAATGCACAGAGAGCTGTTCACATTTCTGCTCCCGGGTGCTTTGGGACGTGTCACTCCTTGCTGTCCCTATTTAATAATAACGTCCCCTGAGCGTTGCACTGTAGAGTTTCCAGTAGCCTGGAGTGCAGGCCCACCCCTTGCACGGTGACACAAGCCTGCCAAAGACGTGACCGGGGCAGGAGGTGTGGAGTCCTTAATATAGCCCCGAGCCCCAGGTTTCTTTCATCTCTGAGGTCAGTCAGCCTTTTCCTGTTGCCTCTAGAGTTACTGGGCCGGCGACACTGGCCCGGCCAGCACACCCCGGCACGCTTTGCTAGTGAACAGGGCGGCTTTGGGTGGCGATTTCCTGGCCGTTTCTGGACAGCAGGTGCTCCAGGGGTATCTTCCCACACCCGATGGGATCCCTGCACTGAGCCATTCCCCCAACGCTCCCTTTCTTAGAACTTAAAGAGATCCCAAAGTTTATGAAGTCCCCACGACTGGATGCTCTCCTTTCTACCCCAGTATCCCAAGGAAGGACCTTGCAAACTGCTCCCAAGCTTTGTTCTTGGAAAATGTATGATCTTGAGCTCACGGGGACTGTGCTCCCCATGATGCATTGTATCATCGGGTTGCAGCATTTACAGCAAAATCTTGCTTATTTCTTATTTGCACTTTGACTGGGTACAGGTTTCTTTGCGGGGGGTTCTTTCCTGAGGGGCGATAAGGATAAAATAGGAAGTTCTTCTGAGTTTTGGACCTATTTACAAAAATAACCTCTTGATTGGTAGATTGGAGTAGGTTTGTGGATAACTTTTTTTTTTTTTCCTGAGGGTGGGTGATGCGGTCTAAGGTTCCTTCAGACTTTTCATGTTACCAGTCCCGTAAGCCACTGCCATCTGCTTTAAAATTTTTATTTTTTCATTTTAAATCCTCAAAGACAAAGGGACCTGGAAGCTCAGACCTGTCCTGCCACATTCCTGAGTAATTTGGTTTTGATTAACCCAAGGAGAAAAGTTGGTTTCTCCTAGCGACCGAGGGGATCAAAGCTCCAGGAGGGGCAGTTCTAATACACGCCCCCCCCACTCCCCCTCCCTGGGCGTTTCAACCTCCCCCCTCTTTAGAAAGCCTGAGCAGCAGTTATTTCCACTTTCTGACTCTCAGAGAAATGGAAGTGTGTCACAGAGCTTTGGATGGACAGACTGGGGAGAAATAGCGCCCCCCCCCATTCCTTTCTTCCTAAACTCCTTTTCCCCCCACAAAGCTGCAAAGCACATTCCTGTGCTAATCCTGCTGCTGGAGGAATGCAAATGGCTGTAATTGTGTGCCCCAGGATGGGCCTTCCGCATCTGTGCAGCTTTTCTTCTTTGAGGAGGTGGCTAAAAAGTTCATTTACATGGAGAAATGAGACTGGCCTGTGATCCCTCGTGGTGGGATGGGCGCTGTCTCATAGGAGAGGGGCCATGTCTGTGTCCTCTGCCCCTTGCTCCCTTCCCGTCCCATTTTATAGTGTGCGCACGTGAGGGTGGGGTGCGGCTGGGTACCAGCCTCCTGCTGGGCACATTTTATGGGAGGGGCAGTTAAAAGAGAGAACTCTGCTCTCCATAGTGAGAAATCCAGCTGGAGGAGGAGGCAAGCCTTGGATTAAACCACAATAAACAACTTTTTATTATTTTTCAAATCAGATGATTGGTCTCCGACGTAATTGATAACATTTTGAAAGAGGGTGTGTCACTCCCCTGGCCTTGTGCAGCTTCTGATGCACATCTGACCTTCTGCCTCCCCCTCCCGCAACCCATCGCCAAATTGCAAGTGTAAGTGATTTGGATACTAAGATTTTTCAGCACGATTACAGTTAGACTCACTTGGGAGTCTGTACGTTGTAGCTTTGGGGGGGGGATGTTCAAAATCGACAAGAAAGTTCTGTCTCAGTCCTATTCAAGAACACTTCACTCCTGGCTGAGTTTGAAGTTGAAAGACAGACTGAGTTTCTAGAATAGCACCATCCAATAGAAATACAATACAGGAGTTACATATATAATTTAAAATTTTCTAGTATACACATTAAAAATATTAAAAAGAAACCGGTAACATTAATTTTATTTATACTTTCTGTAGCCCACTATATCTGAAATGTTATCATTTTACCATGTAATCAATATAAAGAAAACTATGAATGAGACACTTTGCATCCTTAAAAAAAATCCCACATGTATTTTATACTTACAGCATATCTCATTTCGGACTAGCCCCCTTTCCCCGGCTCAGTATGCCTGAGGGGCTAGTGGCTGCCTATCGACAGGGCAGGGCTGGCATTTCAGGATGCTGCCCCGGGCTCTTCTGAGGCATTCGATTGATGGAGCTGGGTCACCCACCATCTCTTGTGACCAGCTGCTTCCATTTACTGGAGTTCAGGGGTACAGGCTGCATCTACACAGTTTCTTCTGTAAAAATCCCCCAAGTCTGCTGACATCCTTATGGGATTGTTAGGAGGCAAAAAATGTGATGCTGCTGTGCAAGTGTTTTTTAAACTGTTTCTTGACACGCAGGTGGGAGGAGGAAGTATCCACCTGGCTTTGAAGGCCATTCCAAAGAAAGAACAGCAGAGTGGCAGCAAGTGGTCCCAGCCCTGTGGGAGAGGGCAGGACAGCCTTCATTTGTGTGAGTTCTGGTGGGTTTATGACAACAGTCTTATTGCTTTATGCGTCACCCCTTGCTTTTTTTGTGCCCTCAGAGTGGCATGGCTGCAGGGAGCTTCTGGAAACCATCCATTTCACCCTGTCCGTGGTGGCTTACTAGTCTGTAGTAGGACGGGGACCTTGGACGTGTGGGTAATCAGTGCACTGTCCTCTCTGACACCACACAGGCTTCCTGGTTGGTTGACCTGGGCTGATGTGGTGTGTTGCTTGGAGGGGCCTGTCTTTTGGAGGCTCCCGTGCTGCCTAGGCGCTGCTGTTGCTGGTCCCCAATCCCAACAAAAGACCCCTTCTCTTCTTCCCTTAGTGTTGATTCGAATTTCTGATTTTTCACATTATCTTGATGCCACACAGTGGAGCCCTCTTTCACTCTCCAGGGCCAGTGGTCGTCTCTAGTTGGAGGTAGAGAAAGAGGGAGGCGAAGGGTGATAAGGCAAAATCAGAAACCGCCTTGCACGTGAGGATAAGGGAAGGGATATGACTGAGGCACGAAGCCCCACCCTAGACTTTTTTTTTTTTAAAGGCTGTTCGTACGTTTCTCTTGTTCGCTCCTGAAGGGACTTCTTCTCAAAGTTGGAGGATTTAAGTCCTACTGACATTACAGCCCTGATGAGTAAAACAGCAAGGATGGCTTTCGCCCGGCTTCTGCTGGCAGAGAGCGCAGCTGTAAACCTGTCCCACAGAGGATGCGCCTTCTTGCTGAGCGGCGGCTAAGTGCTGGGGTTTTCTCACTATTGATCTCAGCGTTCCTTAGTCGATGCATGTGATAAGAACAATCTTCCTTCACCATCGCTGTGCCCAGGGCACACAGCCAGCCTCGGCCAATCCGAGGCCCTTCTCCGGGAGGACGGTGGGAGGTGTGCCCCTGGTAAGCTGAGAGGCCGGTGTGGGTTTGGGGTTTTAGGGAAGGAGGTATCTAATTCCCTCAACGGGCCGGCCTCCTGTGCAGGCAGGAAAAAACCTGTGAAAGTGTGAGGTTGTGTGGCCCCGGCGCCGGCCTCTGCTGGGGCTGGAGGAGTGCAGCGGTCTGACCCTGGGTGAAAAGTTCAAATCTGCATTTAGAAGGAGCGCCAGGACCGCCCCCCCCCGCTTTTACTCCCAGTCAAGTTGAAACTGTTCGTGTTTTAGTAGATACGGTCAGGCCTCATGCCGGGACATCAGACAGCTAGCTCCTGGTTCACTTCTGCCACAACCCGACGATGCGGGAAGCTGTGTGTGTGCGGGGGGGAGGGTCTTTTCTAAGATGTCGTTCTTGGGTAGCAATAATTGTTGAGGGACACCACCCCCGACTGGGCGCCTGGGGGAGTCGGAAGTTTGTTCCTTGGTCTGACGCTGGGTGTCTAACCCCTTTCCCCATGCGCTCTTGGCAAGGCCTTTCCTTTTCCGACCTCCTCCCTCCAGGGCCACGGTGGGTGGTGTGGAGGCACTGGCAGGCCTGGGGGGGGCAAGGTGACGTCACGATACCCTCTCCAGGGAGGGGCTGCTCCCTGTCTTGGCCTTGTGGTTTAAAATGCTCTGCTGGGCCCGACCGGGGCAAGTCAGCCAGCCCCCTCCTCCTCTGTGCCCACTGGCACTCCTGAGCAAGGGGCGCCCTGTACTTTTCTGGAAGCTTTTATGGCCTCAGTGGGTGGAATCAAAGTGAGGCCGCACGGGGTCAAGGAGGGCGCGGGCCTGGGGGTGGGGAGGAACAGGGGTGGTGGGGTGGGAGGGGGAGCCTGGCCCCCACCGGTCTTCAGTCCAGGAGGAGTGACAGAAGTGCCGTGGCAGCCGCCTTCCCCTCCCCCCTCCCCCCATCCTGCTACCCCGCACAGAAGGGGGTCTGGTCACAGCCGCCCGGAAACCCCTGCACTCGGGCCCTGATCTGTTTACTCGAGCATTAGGTGAATGTAAACAGTTCAACCTCTCCGATTTTATATCCCTAAAGGGTCTGAGTGTGAATACAAATGGGTATTAGGCCCCTGCGGTTTCAATGACTGTCCCCACCCGCTCCCTTGCTAACTAGCAGGTCTTTAACCGGCCCAGAGGAAGATAAGGTCCTCTGCAAAACCCAGGGCTCCGGGTGCCTCCTTTTGCTTTTCTTTTCGGTTTTGAATGCTGAGATTTAAAAAGTGGTTTTGGGAGGCCTCCATCTGTAAGACTGAATGTTGAAGAGAGCAGAGAGAAGGGCTTCTGTTTAGGGGAAGTCTAGAGTTATTTTGATCTCTTATTTGGGGAGGAAGAGAAGTTTTCTGTGTTCCCGTTACTTTGTCAAAAGCACTTGTGAATGTTGACTCTTTGGTTAAAGTAATACTTTCGCACCAATCAGGTGGTGTCGTATATCTTTGTTTCATTCTTTCTGAATCTTTTTTCTTAGTTAAAGCATAGTTGGGAACTTAGGCTTTTGGACACTCCTCCCTGTAAGAAGGGTGGTCTCTAGGGAAGGATCTTTCGGGTCGGTTTAACACATCTTATTTTCTCCCCTACTGGGGTGGGACGCATACATTTTTGTTTTCTTCAGGAGATCATGGGAACTCAAAGTCTTGAGGGTCATGCCAGGTCACTTTACCCACAGGGTTCTAGAATATACATTCTGTTAGGGAGCTGGCATTCCTTCTGAAATCCCAGCACCCTCACTCCCCCACTCCTGACTTCTCCCGCTCTACTCCCCCTGCCCCACCCCGTTCCAATAAGGGGCTCCCTTCTTTGCAACCAGAGGGCCCTCGTGACCCACAGAGGAAGGAGCAGAACGTCCCCCCAACCCCTGCCTTGTACGTTTGCGTTCTGTTTCATGCGTTCAAGGCCCGGGCAGTTCTGTTCCTGCGGTGGCGCTGAGTCCAGTCACGCCATCACAGGGGCATTTTAATTAGCAGTGCCTTAGTCATTAGTGAGTTATTGTTTTTGTCTGGAAACACTTAAGTACTGTTTACTTGATGTCTCAACGAAATGCAAAACAGCAATTAAGCAGAAATTTGTTGTATGTGGCAGGAGCCAAAATGGATTGTCAAAAGCAGGTCATGGTTCCTCCAAACCAAGTAAAATCGCTCTTCCCTTTGGCATCCTGATAACTGGAATACTCCAAGTCCTCTCTTTCTTCAAGACCTGCCGCCTGGAGTTATGTGATAGAAATACTCAGGAACTTCCTGTCTTCCTGTGTCCTGCCTTCATTGGTGTGGATAGTTAGGTTTGGTGAAGTGTTAATGTTTACCTTTTTCTTCCCTGGCATTTTTGTCCACTACCTGGAATATTTCAAAACCCTTTCCAATGAAGATTATTATTCGTGAAAACTTGCATATCCTTGTGTGGTGGTTGATGGAACTTGAGTCTGTTTTCTTTATGCTTCTTGAGACCAAGTGCCATTGTTAGTCTGATAGATACTTTGCGGCCCCTTGAGAGGGTTGGGATGCTGGGATAGATACCCCTTTTACGTAAGAAAATCCTTTTTATAGATTGGTGAAAAAGAAGCTAAAATGAAGAATTCTGGCTAAGGCAGAGCCGGAGAGGCACTAGAATAAAAAGAAAACAGGTGCGTGTGAATTGCCTGCAACTTGGGCAAGGATCATTGACCCCAAAGGGAGGAGTAGCTCCTTGCTGAGACAAACAAATAGACAAGTGGCCTCTGCTTTGGTAGGATTCCCGCTCCCCAGAATCCAAGGTTCATGGAAAATGGAATCGTGTGAGAAGGCTGAGGGGCCATCTAGGGGGTCAAGTTAACTCTAAATCACATCATCCTGGCTTCCATTCCAGGAGACAGGTTGATGTAAAAACTCTAGGTACCAAGTTCGTCATTGGGGACCCCAGTTTCTAACTGCTCGGGCTCTTGTCACTCCCTGTGTGTCTGTTTGTCTCTCTCTCTTTTTTCTTCTTTTCCCTTCAAACAATATCTTCTGACTTCCAGATTTCTGATAAATTGATAAGAGGCATTGCGTGAGTCAATAGAGCTGTAGACACTTTGCCAATATAACCCCGGCTCTATTGATCTGCCAGTAAATTAAAGTCTTACTTAGAGTCTGCCGATATTTCTAATCTCCTGCCTCACCAATTACATCCTCCCAGCTACCTGGAAAGGGGACTTGAGCCTTTGAACCTTTATTTGTTGTTGTTGCGAGCGGGCCGCTGTCCTTCCACGGGCCTGGGGGCGCTTGCCTGCTTATCAGGTAGGAGAAGGGGGACCACGGAGGAAAATGAGCCAACTTAACTCCTTGCCTGGGATCGGTTTTCATGCTCCAAGTTTCCTTAGTAAAAACTTCTGGAAAACAAATTCCATCATGGTGGTCACGGACATTTTATCGCAAGTCTGCAGGTCACTCTTACCCTTTACTTTGCCCCAAGTTTGGAGGTAGAAAAACTTGACAATAGCTGGTATTGGGGGGTCTCCCTGGCATGTTTCCTGACTCTCTCTCGCTTGAAAAAAATGCCGACAGCTTTCCTCTTGGCACTGAGGGAGAAGGAGAGTTAGGATCAAAAGCTGGATTATTAGTGTTTGTCACCTTTAAAAAATACCCAAGAGTTTGGAAAAGAACAGAGGAGGGGTGCCCAAAATAGGAATGGCTGGAGGCCCACGTACGTGCTTGCTGCTTTATTGGGTTTTGTTCTGTAGCCGTTTTGCGTTCTCAGTGGAGGAGAGGCCCAGGGGAGAGAGAATTCCCTCCTTTGTGTCCGTTGTCACTCTCACCCATGGTGTCCCCTCTGCCACTCCCCTCTCTGCCTTCTCACTCACTCGTTTGAAGTCAAGTAACAATAACAACTGCTTCAAGAAGTCGCCCTGGAACAGTGGGGCTCCTCGAGTTCCCTCCTGGGGGGCCCACTTTCCACGATGGCGGTGGGAGCAGATCATTTGTCTGATAAGCGCTTTCAAGTCCTGTTTATGTGGTTGCCTTCGGGAAGAAATCTCCAGGTAGGTGCTGTGTTCTCTCTAATACTCCGGAGCCAAAAATCAATGGCAGGGATAATTCCTCCTCAGCACACACTTCTCATGTGTTTCTTCCCCGAGCGGCGCTCAAAAAATTTTTAATGATAAATCCAGTCCTGGAGTCCCATTTCTTCCCCAGCATTCTTCAGGAGGACGCATTAGGAGGTGCCCGGATCCCCTTTAGGAGAAAGAACGGCTCAGACCCTAGGGCCTGGGGGTCTTCCCTCTGCCTTCTTCCTCTGCTTACCTCTCAGGTGGGAGAGCTGAGTGCTGAGCTAGGGTCAGGTAGTGTGGGAAGCTTGGTCCATCTGCTGGCTGAGTTAGGGATGGATGGAAGGTGCACCTGGAGGTCCTGGGGACCCAGGAACTGGGTGTGAGGCGTTAATGGCCTCCCCTTCTGCCAGAGGGTGACTGGATTGGTGGCCCGCGGTGGGTGGGGGGGTGGCAAAGGATCCTGCTTCAGGGCTGGTTCGGTCTCCAAGCCCTGGCCTGGAGACAGCCTCTCCACGCGTTCACTTGGCTCCCTTGGGCTGAGTGAGTGAAGAAGATGTTAGACAAGGAGAAACCCCAGGAGGTTGGGATTGACTTTCCCCTTTGTTTGGATTGCATTGTATTGTAGGAGGTGTTTAAATCTTGTTCACACCTGTCGAGGCTGAGGCCTGGCTTTGAGAGCGGTTTGGAACAAGACTTCTGTTGTTGTTGCCGAAAAGGTTTCTAGCTCAGGATAGAGGAACTTTATTGTAACAACTTGTTAATGTTCAATTAGGCAAATTCTGGGTGCCCCAGGGCAGTGGAAGGGCATGCTGGCTCTCCCTGGCTGCCCACGGCCCCTGTTGGCAGGGATGGGGCGGGAGATGCAAAGTCTTGTCCACGGGCTCCTCCGGGGGCAACAGGTGGGGCCTTGGCTGAGGCTGCGAGTCCTTCCAAGGCGTCTGAGGTTGGTGGCGGGGAAGGGAGCAGGTTGATGCCAGCCCTTCAGTGTAACAGTCTTCTCCTGTCGGCACTTGCTGGCTCTCCCACCCTTGGGGGTGGCACCAGCTGTGCATCACGCCCAGTCCAGCTGTGGGTTGGGAGGAGGGAGGGAGGCCCCCAAACCTCACGTGTGGCGGCTCCGGCATCATGCTGTCTGGGCTGTGGTACCCTGTTATCTTTCAGAATCTGAGCCTGCCTGGCCACATCTGGCTACGTTCTCTGGCTTTGGTCCTGGCGTGATTCCTCTTGAATGACTGTCCCATACCTCGATGGGCAGTGTTTTCCAGCTCCTGGTAGACTGAGGTCTTGACTGTGGAAAGGGAAAAACAGGAAGCTCGTTTCTCTCCTGGGAGGTTTTCTTAGAGATGCTTCCATTCTGCCTCCTGAACATGGTGGGCTGACAGTTGTCTTTTCACAGTGGAGGAGAAGAAGCTGGAGCTTGAAGGGATTGGAGTTGTGCTTCTAAAAAACGCAAAAGGGAGATGCTCAGAGGGTCCCTGCTCCATCCTGTCCTCCCCTGGCCCCCTGTCATGGTACACCTGGGACCTGGCAGCCGGGAAGGAGGTGGGAGGCGGGCGTGCCTTCCCCACCGTGGTAGGGAGTCTTTTGTGCTGGCGAGGCCTGGCTGTAAAATATCGGCCCCCGTGGCAGCCTCTCGCCACGCTGTTGAGGGATGAGGAGTGCGGGGCAGCCGGCAGTGTATTAAACACTAGTTGAGCACAGGAGGGGCAGTATATCACAGGAGAGAGATAAGCAAAGTTCTCTGATAGTGGATCAATAAAGGTTAGTGACATCATATCTCAAAGTGAGGGAACCTGCTTTCTGCACAGCCATTTATCAGATCACAGCCTGGAAGGGCCTTAACCCCTTTCTGGCCACATTTCTTCTTACTAAACACAGAGAGACGGAAACCCCTTCTGGGAGCTGGGGCGTCCACTCACCCCAACACTGTATTTAACGACACTGTTAAATACACGTGTGCTGGTTTTGGACATAAATGCCTTCTGCAGTTAGCATATTACTCCCGCACTGGCTTTGGCGTGCCCTGTGCGTTTATGGAAAGTTTCTTAACTTTGAAATTTGTGCAGAAATTCCCATTAAAAGGCAGTGCTTCTACAGAAGTCTTAAGACTCGGCCAGCGTGTTATGGGTGCACAGCTGTGTTGATGTTGGACACTTGGGGGCCGGAGTTTGTGTTTGGTGTCGGATGGTCAAGCAGTTTCACTGGACGAGACTATTACAGTTGGAGTGAGCCTGAGAATGATTGGTCTTTTTTGCCTGTGGTATTCTAGATATTTACAAGTCTCCCAGTGGGCTGGGATCGGCAAACTATAAGCCTGCAGGCCAGATCTGACCCAGCGCCTGTTTTTGTATGGTCTTCGAGCTAAGAATGGTTTTTACCTTTTTAAATGGTGAGGGGAGTCCAAAAAAGAATGTTATTTCATGACACATGAAATTATGCAAAAATTGTACTTGTGTCCATAAATAACATTTGGAAAACAGCCAAGCTTGTTCGTTTACGTGTTGTCTGTGGTGGCTTTCGTGCTACAGTGACAGAGCTGAGCAGTTGCAGCAGAGACTGAACGGCCCACAAAGCCGAAAGTATTTACCTAGCTCTTTACGGAAAAAAGTTTGCCAATCTCTAGTCTAGCCTCTGATATCAAATCCACTGCTAACTAGCTGTGTGACCTTAGGTAAGTCACTTAACTTCTCTGTTTCATTGGTCTCTGTAATAAAATCTTGTCTCTTGCGTACTCCAGGATGTTCTGAAAGTCAAATGAAAATTGGTGAGAGATGCATTTGAAAAATAGCTTGTGTTTGCACGGTATTTATTATTAAATTAGCAGACCCTTCAGCATGTATATCTATCTAAGACTGCTAGGATGTGGGGACTTGCCTTCTGGAAACCTAGCACCTGGCGTGATAGTTAGAGCTTGTCTCATCCCTGCGTTGTGTTGGGTGAAGTTTGAGTTTCTTCGTCTCTCTGAAAACTTGAAGACATGCATCTTCCCAGAGTGAACATCTTTTGCTTTGCAAGGGAACATCAGTTTTCCTCAGCGACTGCTGAGATTTTTATCCTTAAAGAGTTGGATCACTTTTCTTTCCTTCCCACTGGTGATTTATAGATGGAGAGAGCAGGCCTTTTCCTGTAGGTCTCTGGCTGTTTATCTTTTAGGTTGGGCCCTGACAATATGCTGGCTGGGTTGTTCGCATTGGCCGGGGCGTTCGGGGGCGAGATGCCAGTTCCAGGGCCCAGGGGTGGTTGGGGGACGGGGGAGGCCGGAGATTCCAGCCCAAGGCTAATGGGCTGATGTCCAAGTGGAAAGTGTATTTTCATTGAGGAAGTGTAGGTATTAGTGGAGCCTGGATTACTGTGTGATTGTGCTGTCAATACTGCCGTATTGAGTCTGTGAGAGCCCGCACAATACGGGGAAACACTTAGCTCACTACTGCTGCTTATTGAGAAGCCAATAGCAATTTACTTGCTGACACTTGACATCAAATCCATTCCCAGAGGTGGAGCTCCCGCAAACGACAATGGAGCTCCGGCTTATTCCCGGGGCCCTCCCACCTTGGGGACCCGGCGGGGGAGCCATGGGGGGGATGCTCCTGTTTAACTTGCAGAGCTGACCAGACGTTTTCTTCTCCTCCAAATCGCTCTTGTCCGCGTCTTCTGTCAACAAGTGCTCGGTGGCCCCCTCTTCATTCCTCCCTGGGGTGTGAGTTTTCTACATGTGGGAACTGTCTCCTCCTCTTGACAAACAAGTTGGTTCCGTAAAATGGATACATGAGGAAATCATATGAGGGAGAGGGCCGAGCAGCGTCTTTAGGAGATGGGCGGGATGATCTGGGGGAAGGCCAGGAGGGTGCTGCGTCGGGGAGTAGAGAGACCCCGTGGTACCCGGGACAGGGGGCTGGGCCTCCCTGTGCCCCTGGGCTTGGTGGGGGGGCTGGGGAGGGGGGGCGTGTGACTTCAGAGCTGCTGGGATCAGGCACAGCTGGACACTCTGTGGAGTGGGTCTGCAAAGCGTACGGCTGCTTGATTTAGTGTTTTTACATGGCCAAGTCATTTAGATGCCTTCAGACCCCAGATTCTTCTCCCCATAATCAGCTTGCAAATCAGGGCAACTGGATTCTGGGAGGCATTTGGGGGTGACCAGCCCACGGCTCCCATTGGCTGTTCTGGCCTCACTGAACGCCGGTGCCAGTGAGTTTTGTCTCTGTGTCCCCATGCCTCGGGGTCCAGTCCAGAGGTTCCTAGTGTGTCTTACGTGGATTTCTCTGCAGCCACTTCTTGCTGGTTGGGTGAAGGGAGAGTGAGGCTTGCGTTGCGATGGTTGGAGAATCTCTAACCCTGCCACCATCACCATCACCGTGGATGGTGCTGTTGCCTGTGGGTGGGGGAGGGAAAGCAGGGGGAGGAGACCCAGGCCTGTGGGATATCGTGAGGCTCAGTGGAGGCCGGCCAGTAACTCCCTGGAGTCTGCTGCCTTCACGTGGAAGGCACCGCCCGTGGGAGGTTGTCTTGCCTCATCCCTCCCTTCTCCTACCTTCCCCTGCTCACCCAGCCTCCTCCTTCCTCTGCCAAAGACTCAGTTATTTCATTCACCTCAAGCAAAGTAGAGCAGCGTGGAAGTGAGATTAGGGGCCTCTGACTGTTTTACCTTTTCTCCAGTGACCTTGATCAGACCCAGCCTCTGATGCCGATCAAGGCAGCCTGCGCCTCTGCTCTTGGTGATGCACCATGCCGGGGACGATGCTATTTAATTATGATAATGCTTTGTTATAGGATAACTTTCTCTCAGAAGATGACGGCACTTAAAGGAGGTCATTCTACCCCGTTTACAGAAAGCTGCTGTGGTTCCCCGCACCCCCCAACCTTGGGCCTGTCCAGAAATGGATGTGTCACTCAGCTCTTCTGCTTCCTGTCACCGCCTAGCATAGATGAAGTCACATTGCCTTGGACCGACACGATGGTGTGTGTTGTCAGAGCGACCTTCTCCTGGTTGCTCCAGGCTCTGGGATCAGTGTAGGTGGGGGCAAAGCAACACGAAGTGTGCCTGGTGGTTTTGAGGTTGTGGACCTGAGCTGTGATTCCACCAAACTTCAGATGCTCACTTTAACCCTTGCCTAAGCCCTACTTTCTTTAACACGAAGGGACCGTCTTGAAGGATGCCTTAGGGGTCCTTCTTGGTCCAGATTATCATGGGAGGGAATCCGGAAGGTGCTTGGACCTGGCAGGGGCGGCAGGAAGCGTTCTCATCAGCATGGTGACGTTGCCCCAATTCCTGGGGGAGGTTGATCTCTATCTGGCTGTTCCTCGGCTGGTGGTCTGGGTGGATTGAAAGGCAGGGGAAGGTCCTTGCAGGTGGCCCTGCTGGTTCCTGACCAGTGTGAAGATGGGGAGGCCTTGGCCTTGTCCAGGACGGGTTTAAGGCTTAGGATCATGCAGGTGCAGGCTCACACGCCTTCTGGAATTAAGGGTGGGACTTTGTGCGTTCATTTTCATCTTCAAGAGACTCTTCCAAATCTGCAGCTATTACTCGGACACCTGCAGTGAAGGCCTGTGTTTTAGTAACATCTGGGGAGTTGTTCTGGTGTGCTTATCTCATTTCAACTTAAGTTTCTGGGACTTGGCCCTTTTCTTCAGCCTCATTCTCACAGGCCGAGTCCGGGCCCCATCCCTTTGTGGCTGAACTCCTGCAGGTTCTGAGGAATCTCCAGTCCACCCATCCTCTGCCTCTAGGCAGCCTCTATCTGGAGATTTCAAAGTCGTGGCCTGCAGGCAAAACCTGGCCTAGAGACGAGTTTTGTTCAGCACCTATGGTATTTTAAAAATAGACATATTTCATCATAAAGATCTGGATTGGAAACTTCTCCTGGAAAAAAAAAATGGGGGGATTTGGTACTTCTCGGACCTTGAGGGCAAAAGCCAGCTAGAGCAGTGACTGCCCCTCTTAGAAAGGACGTGTGCTTTTTAGGTCGCCAGGGTGGGTCCCTGTCACAGGTGTACCTTACACCTGGCCAGCTCGCTCACCTATGTTCCCTGTTGGTCCTTGTAGGTATGTGCTTTCTGGGGTCACTCTGTGTACACATTACCACAGAAACTCTATTGCAGTGGTTCTCAAAGGGGCCGATTTTCCCTTCCCCTCGTCCCAGAGGGACATGTGACAATGTCTGGAGACACTTGTGATTATCGTAACTTGGGGGGAGATACTACCGGGATCTGGTGGGTGGAGGCCAGGGGTGCGGCTAAGCCTCCTACAGTGAGCAGGACAGCCTCCCACCCCCATAAAGAACTGTTCAGCCCAAGGCATCGGTAGTGCCAAGGTCAAGAGACCCTGCCCTCTTTTCTTCCTCTCGTTCTCCTGATCAGGAGCCTACAGTGGCTCCTTGATACCTGGCATTTTCCACCTGCCTGCGAGGACTTGGGAGCCCTGTGGCCCTGAGCCCAGCCCCTCCCGCTCGGCCCGCTTGCCCCATTCAAGCTCCCAGGGTTGGGGCTGCGCTGCACGGTGCTGCTGCCTCTGGCCTCAGGCTCCTGCCTGCCCTTGACCTTTTGTCCACTTTTTCATCAAATGTTTGAGGACGTCTCCAGTGTTCTGGGTGCTGGCGCCCCTGCGGTGGGGGAAGGGAGCCATCCTTGTCTTCATGGAACTTATACTCTCTCCGCTCCCTAAGTACACGTAATTAGTAAGAAAAATGCAGTGTTTCAAGAGAGGTTAAATGCTGCGGAGAAAAAGCCGAGCAGGGGAAGAGGGAGTGCCGTGGAGGACAGCGGTTTGCAGGCGAGGAGGGCCTCGGGAGGGGACGACGTGAGAGCAGAGACTGGAGGGGGTAAGTGATGGAGAGAGTTCTGGACGGGGAGAAGCTCCTGCAGAAATCCCGCGTGGAGCGCGCCTGGCGTGTCTGGGGGGTTGGAAGGAGGCCCACGCGGCTGGAGTGGGTGTGGGAAGGGGACGGGGTACATCCTGTAGGGCCTCGGAGGCCACTGCGAGGCTTTCCCCACTGCTCTGAACCGGATGGCCGTTTCGGGGGGATTCGTCCGCAGGAGTGACGTGACAAGGCCGCCACTGGACAGGCTCCCTCTGGCAGCCGTGCTTGGCAAGAGGGTGGGAGCACGGAGACCAGAGGGAGATAATTGCAGCCAGCTGGGCAAGAGGCGGCTCTGGCCAGGGCCCTCGCGGCGCAGGGGTGCGAAGTGGTGTGTTAGTGTCCTGTGGCTGCCAGAGTGAAGACTCACAAGCCGAGTGGCTCACAACAGCAGAAGTTTGTTTTTTCACGGTTCTGGAGGCTCCAAGTCTGAGATCAAGGTGTCAGCAGGGCCGTGTGGCCCCTCTGAAGGCTTAGCCAAGGGTCCTTCCTAGCTTCCATTGGATGCCAGCAGTCCTTGGCATTCCTTGGCTGGTAGCTGAGTGCCTCTAATTTCTGCCTCGGTCTTCACATGGCCTTCTTTCCTGTGTGTCCTCTTCCATTCTGAGGGCACCAGTCATTGGATTTGGGACCCACCCTCATCCAGTATGACCTCTACTTAATCATACCTGCAAAGAGCCGATTTCCAAATAAGGACACATTCTGAGGTTCTGGGTGGACATGAAATTTTGAGGGACACTGTAAGCGGTCACCGTTTGAATGTATGTTGAAGGTGGGGTGTGGGGCAGGAGAGGAGGAGTCAGGGATGCCTTGAGTGACTGGAGGGACGGCTGTGAGCTTGGCCGGGCCCCTCGCCCCGGAGCCGCAAGCTCCACCCGCGGGGTTGCGTCTTTCCTCGTGGCTCTGAGCCCCATCGATGTTTTATTGAGCTACTACATGTGCACTCGGCGTCACTGTTTAGGCCCCTGAGTTAGCCACTCAAGTATTAAACTGTTTAATTCTAAATAAATTCTAAATAGAAGGGAGAAGGTGTCACATCTGTCTGAGGAAAACGGGAAAGGAATTTAAGAGGCTTTATTTTTCAAAGCCCTGGAGCCTGTGTCCATTCCACTAATCCCCACAGTTGTTCTGTAAGGTATGCAGGGTGGGGACATGTCATCTTTTTTGGAAAAACCGAGAGGCTAAGTGTCTTAAGAGGATCACCTAGCAGTTGGTTCAGATCTGACTTTGAACTCCAGAGGGCAGGCAGGGCATCAAGTGGAAGAGTGTTGGGGGCATGGAGTGGGGGTGGATCGTAGGGAGACGGTCTCTGCTCCCTGCCCCACGCCTCACCCCAGGATGGCTCAGAATCCAGACAGAGGGAGGCCTCAGAACCACCTGAGTGCGTGATGGGGACTCAGCCTCTGAGGGCCTGTATGAGGAAGGGAACCACGAGCTGTACTCCTCTTGAGATGAGCGGGCTTTTCCATGGTTGGCAGAGTGTGTAGAGAAGAAGGACAGATCAAGACGAGCTTCTGGCCAGAAACTGTTTCATGTAGGAACCAGACATGCTGCAGGCAGTGCTCACGATTGGTTTGTTGGCTGGTATACAGGCGACCCTACCAGGAGAATGTCTTGTGCTCTCAAAGGCTCTGGTGTTTGAGAAACCAGGGACTGGATTCGTGCTCTGCTCTCACCTAACTGTGTGACCTTGGGAAAGTTACTTGGACTCCCTGGACCTCGATTTCCTTGTGGGCAAAACAGAATCGGTGCTAGTACCCATCTCACAGGTTGTCAGGAGAATGGAACCAAGTGTGCAGGTAGAATGTTTACCGTAGTTCCTGGTGCATAAAGCTATAGGTGTTAATGGTGCAGTTACACGTCATGCTTTGTAATGTTGTCCCCACTTTTAGCTAGATAGAATAAGAAAGAAAAGGACCAATGACCATGCCTGTGACTCCCTAACCTAACCCTTAAACTAGTCAGCATTTGAATGGAAAAATGTCTAGCCCATGTAGGACATCGAAGAATCACTGAGTCGAACCGAGCATTGGAGGTCTGAACTGATCAGTGCCACTTGATTTCAGTTTCGGTAACTTTATTGCCGAGTTCTGGTTGACAAGTGCTGCCAAAGTCAGCATGGTGGGTCTGGCCTGGGCGGCTGGTTTCTCAGTGGTTTATTCCATGTGTTCTACGTTTCCCACTTTCTGTGTGTTTCAGAAGGTGTTCCATACGGTGAGGCCATTCCTGGCCCTTCCGGGCTGTGTGGGGAATGTTTCTCTTGCCAAATTTAAGCTGGAGACCTTTTATTTTGAAACTCCTTGTAAGAAATCAGAACTGTGTCTTTATTTTTTCATAGAACGATAGCAATGTCGGGCCTCTTTATGGTTTCCCTGGGCAATCTAATCTCCCTTTGATCTGATCTGAAATTTGGTCTCGATCACCAGGGAAATGTTCTTCCAATGTCAAGTTTTCGTATGTGGGTCATTATATTTATTTAAACAAACTTTAACAGAAAGTATCCTGACACCTCTGTAGAGTAATCGGGGTGCTGGTGCCTCTCGTACTGGTGACAGTGGCCTTTCCCACGTTTCTGGGGTGTCCGCTTTCTTTCTCTTATGTGCTCAGCTCTCAGACCAAGAATGTGAAGGGTCCGTGTGAGATGTTGCAGGGTAAAGTGATTTTGTCTTGCCGTGATGATAAGGAGTGGTGACAGTCAATTCCCATGGAATGTCTGCGGCTCTTTCGCAAGGTTAAAGAGCTCGGTTTCCGACCCAAGCAGAGTTGGAACGTACATTTTTTTTTAAGTGTTTATGCCCCGCCAGGAATGGCAGACAGCCCGCTCATTTTTCTTACCAGTGGACTAAACAAATAAGCAGTCCCAGTTGTGGGTAGATGGAGGGAGAGATCTTGAAAAGGCTGTAGAGAGAGGGGATGGGGTGGGTGAACCTGAGCGTGCTATGAGAAGCGGGGGCAGGGGGGCGGGGGCAGAGGAATCTCTCGAGGAACTGGGTCAAGCCTTGGATCCAGCAGTTGCTTCCTGCTAGTAGTGATGACTCACCCTCTCCAGGTTCATGCCCTTTAGAGCAGGAAGGTCTACACAAGGAAAATGTTAACCTGAGGGCGCAGATGCAGGCAGTGTGAGCAGTCGCCCGGGGTCAGTTCAGGTTTGGACAGGAAAGTGCTGCGGCCTCCATGCTGCAGTGAGGCTGGGAGGGCCCGGCGTGGGGGAGGGGGTCTGGGCAGAGGCTTCAGGTGGGCACACTGGTGGGGAAGGGTGGGTGTGTGTTTAGACGTGGTGGGAGGGTGGCAGTGGCCGATCAACCACACAGCTTGTGCACATGCGCGTGCGCACGCGCACACACACGTGCTGATGCTGATTGAAGATTCCAAGGCCCCTCTGGGGCTTAGTGTTGTGCCTGAGGGCCACTTTCCTGGGTCTTTAAAGATCAAGTGGGAGTGAGGCAGACATTTACCGGCTGCATTGGGCCACTTCCCAAGATCAACCGGCCACAAGATCCTTGCCTCATAGGGATCGCTTTGTAAAGTCACAAGCGGATTGAACCCCAACCCTGACAGGAGACAGGATGAGAAAGTGCCAGATGTATTACCGTTTTGCCCTCATGTCCAGTGACGGTGTTTGGGACTCTTGGGTGACGCATCTGAAGAAATGTAGTTACGAGAGCGTGATCACGTAGAGCGCTAGGTCTCCTGGGTGCGTGTTCCTGAGAAGCTCGGTCAGAGTGTTCGTGGAGCCAGAAACTTGGGCACCAGCAGTAGGGCACAAGCAAAGCTGGATGCTGAGTTAGTTTGGGGTTGGCTTGAGGAGGATAACCTTTGAATGAGAAGAATTGTAGCTTTGGGGATAAAATCATGGCAGAGGAGGATCGGGGAGTTCAGCGCTTAGAATTTACGGAGACTGGCTTCTGTCTTCAAGGGAAAGAGCGCCTTCAGACTGAGAATGTGACGGCACACACCAAGCGAGGGTTGACTTAGCTCAGGAGCCCCTAAAACCTTCAATTAAAGGAAATTCTCATCATTTATTGCCTAAAGTCAATTTTTAAAATAAGATTAAAACTCATGAAAACATAGGTCTTGCCTCCCCAACCCCCTTAAAAAACCCCAGGATTTTCTGGCTAAAATGGGGAAATCCTTCCCAGAAAAGAAGGAAGTAAAAGTAGGGGCAAAAGGAGGGTCCAAAGAACTGGATGGGAGCTCCGTGCTGGCAGCAGGAGTCTTGGCCTGGTGGGCTCACGGACCACCTCATCCGCAGCCCATAGGACAGTCCCTGGCACACCAGAGCCACTTGGATATTTGAGTGCATGGGTGGGCCGCTCCCTAGACAGGCTCCGACTGGGGGATGCTAAGCTGGAAAGGCTCTTTGTGTGGGACCACGATTCCTAGCACCCTGGAATCAAAGAAGTCAGCTACAGATCAGAGAGCCTGAGGGTAGTGTGTTGAACAGAAGAGAAGGCAGTCTTGAGACATGAGGGCAGCCGAGCCATAGGTGGGGAGCCCAGGGAAGCGCAGTGGAGAAAAGTATCAGCAAAGCTTTGGTGGCTTGGCGAGGGGAACCTTTGGGATGGGGACAATTTGGAGCACTTTCAGATATTCCTTCTAAGTATTCCTGTGGCCAATGGAGGATATTTCCTGGGACATCTTCTCATACCCGCCTCCCTGAATAAAAACAAAATCAAGACGCCCACCCACACTCCCGTTACTCCCAGCGTAAAAGAACCCAAACCATGTCTTGAGATCACAGCTAGTTGCCCATCCAGCCTTTGGTATTCCTTTGTCATTTTTAAGGGCGCTTTAAAGCAAAAGAAGTATTCGTCTAACTCTCTGGGGAGTTGAAATTGGGTAGGGTCCCAAGTGAGCTCATACTGTAGCGGAGAGATTCCGCCCCAGAGCTATCCTGCCCTCGCCAGGGCGTGATCCCACATCCGTGGGCGGCACAGAGAACATGCTTGGTTCACGTAGAGGTTACAGAGTGGCTGTAAATGGACATTCGTATAGAAGAAGAGGAAATTACTGGAGTCAGAGCTCTGGTGCCAGGGCTTTAAAAGAAGGCCATCAATTAGTCATAAGAGCTAAGGAAGATGGGATTCTATTTCTAGGGCTGGTTTATTTTGAGGGGGGCATCAGAAGAAGCAGTAGATAAAGAAAGAGAAACTGGTCAAGTAGCATAAAGATTTTGAATCTTGGGCAAATTAGACACCAGTTTTCCCAGAATTCACCTTCTCTTGGACTTTGAATATTCGAAGCTGCGTCTTTGTTAAGCAGAGGCTGAATGAGAATCCTTTGTGGAAGACAGGGTGAATTTTTTTTTTTTTTTTGACTACTTCACCTTGTTTCAAGTAGCTCCTTGTACATGTGCACTGAAATCGCATGTTGAAATCCCACTGAGGAAGCCTAGTTGCCCTGACCCTAAACATTATAACACAATACTTCACGTTACCTGTTAAACAAAAAGGAGATGGGCTAGACTGGGAGAGAGTAAACAACTTGGAGGATTGGGAGAATTAAGTAGTATATGGGTGTGGAGGGTTAAGGGGAAGGAAGGTCTAACTTGTGGTTGAAAGCAAGCCCAGGTAGACTGGAGTAGGAAGACCCTGGTGGGATCCTGCTTTGCAAAGTCAGTGAGAAGAATGTTCTTGGTGTGGAGGCCAAGGTGGATCACAGATGCCTTTCACTGCTCTGCAGTGGGATAGCCTCCACTCCCCACGTGTGGCCGGTCTTTGTGTGGCACGTTCTTCAAGGCGCCAGGCCTCGATTTGGTCAACAGTGGCCTGTACCTGTGTAGTGTGTAAAACCCAGTCCTGGAAAGCTGGCGCCTGCAGAGGTGTTGGGCAGCTGGGGCCGGCCAGCAGCCAGCTTCTGATGTGTTGGCTGCCTGGCGCACGCCTCTCAGGTGCTGGCAAGATGGCGAGATCCAGTGGCCCCAGGCTACCACTGAGGTGGGCAGGACGCCGCCACCTTCCCGAGCCTCCCTCCTCTCTTTGTCTTCATGAGCCCAGTGGGCACGGGCCTGGGCTTTCCAAGGCTTCACGCTGGCTGCCTGGCATCAAGGTGGGACTTCAGGCCGGCCCACTTGTGGGATCCGTTGGGCGAGGTTGGCTTGGCCTGGCTTCTGTCCGTTTGATAAAAGGAACTTTGGACCTGGGGATTCTTCCCTGTAGATTTTTTTTTTTTTTTAGTCCAGTATCTTCTATTAGATAAAATCAAAATATCGTACACATATAGTCTTGTTTTAACTACCGTTTTCCTATTGTTCTCATGGTTTATTGTGGATATTTATGAATCTCAAATACAGTAGGCTAGGATGGGAGTTTTTTCCTTCTAATGCTAAGATGTTCCACCGAGCACTACCCTCAAGTCATAACCCTTGCTTATGGCATCAGGGGCCTTTGGTTCTCATTTTTGGTGATGGAGAAAGAGAGGATTCAGCTGACTCTTCAGGTCCAGAGAGGAAGGTTTTGTGGATCCCAGTGAGGATGACTCATCCTTGAAGTTCAAGGGCATTCTTGGTTCTGTGTGTTTATTGTCACAGTCCCCTTTCTCCAGAAGGGGCGTATTAGTTTCCTATTGATGTCATTGCAAATTATCGGTACTGCAAACTTCATGGCTTAAAACAACATCAGTTGATCGTCTTACTGTCCTGGAGTCCAGAGTCCAAAATCAGTTTCAGTGAGCTGAAGTCAAGGTGTTGGCAAGGCTGGTTTCATCTGGAGGCTCTGAGGAGAGAACCTGTTTCCTTGCATTTTCTAGATTCTGGAAGCTGCCCCTGTCCTTGGCTCACGACCCTTTCCTCACATCACACCACCTGTTGCTTCCTTCATCACATCTACTTCAGTCTGACTCTGAACTTCTCCTGCATCCTTGTTATAGGGACCCCTGTTATTACATGCGCCACCCCCCATCATCCAGGATGATCTTGATCCCATCTACAAAGTCTTATTTGCCATTTAGGGTAACACATTCACAGGTTCCAGGTATGAGGACAGAGACATCGGTTTTTTTTTTTTTCGGTACGTGGACCTCTCACTGTTGTGGCCTCTCCCGTTGTGGAGCACAGGCTCCGGACGCGCAGGCTCAGCAGCCATGGCTCACGGGCCCAGCCGCTCTGCGGCATGTGGGATCTTCCCGGACCGGGGCACGAACCCGCGTCCCCTGCCTCGGCAGGCGGACTCTCAACCACTGCGCCACCAGGGAAGCCTGGAGAGAGACATCTTGGTGGTGCTATTAGGTGGCCCACCACAGGGGTTCTTGGAGGAGTCGGTGCAGTCAGCAAAGAAGGAAAAGCCCACATGGACCCGGGTGGAGCTAGATGGTAAAGTTTAACCAAGTATCCCTGTGGAAACTGAAGCAAAGGATGCCTGTTCTGGCAAAGGAGGTTCCCTGGGGAATGAGGGGGAGGCTTTGTGGTGAAATTTGTTAGCTTCTCTCCTCGCCAAATAATGTGATATTGTTTTGTTAGATTGCGGTCAGGCGCCAAGGGTAGTATTTGTGAGAGAGTTCATAGAGGATTCTTGAGGAAGAATCCTAGAGATGCACAATGAAGAGCAGAGGTCAGGGGAGCCCGACAACACTGCGAGGTCAATCGCAGGGTACAGTAGGCAGCGGGGGTGTGTGGGATAGAGGACTCCCACCCACCTGTGTTTCTTGCACAGCTCCTCAGGCTGGGTGCCTCCCCTACATGAGTGCCAGGTCTGTGGCCTGTTGTTCCTGTGTGCTCGGGTGGTGTGCCTAGTCACTGGACCATGGCTTTCTTGGCAGCCTCAGAAGGAAGCATGTTCATAGAATGGGGACATGTTTCTAGAACCACCATGGATACATTTTCTGCTAGAAGTGATAGTGCAAATGGTGCTTCATGCCTTGGCCAGCCCCTGGTGGTATTAGATTGAACTATGTGGAATTGCTCTTTTTCGTATTACATTAGAGTGATTAAATGTCACTATGGAGGAAGGTGTTAGGTTCTAGGTAAAGATCTTAAAGGAGCAGTTTTGAAACAGGTGTAGGTAATTAGGTGCCCAGATCATGTCGTACGCGCCAGGATCTCAAAAACTCGAGGTCAGAATGATTTCTCTGACATCCCTCTTTTTAATATCCAATTGCCAAGATTGAGAAATAAGTGGCTTCAACCGAGCTCCAAGGAGGACTTACGGGATGGAGGCCAGTTGCTGCCCTAGCACGTGGCCACCGTCAGACATCTGCCATGGGCTTGGGCCGTGACCCGGTACGGAGGTGGGTGGAGCTGAGATGGTGACACCCGTGCATCGTGGGGCTAAACGGGAGCCCAGGGCTCTCCGGCTACTGTTGGTTGTACCTGTTCCACCAGATGGGTGGTGTTGGAGAACTGAGTCCGAGTCCTCAGTCTGCGGTGGCTTCAAAGCGTAGTTGAGAAGACTGCTCCTTCAGACGCCTCTGGTTTTAAGTGGCGGTGACGTTTGGTTGTAGCTTGAATGTGCTTGATGAGCTAATAGCTTGCCTCTCTCTGAAGATAGTGTTTCAGTCGTGGTGGAAGAGCATACGCCTCAGGCCTAGACAGCAGCAGCTGGCTTCTACTCCTTGATAGAATCTCACCTGGTGCCGCCGGAATTCGTATGAAACACCCAAAAAGGGCAGCCCACCAAATCGAGTTGAAGGGTGTCTTAACTCTCCTCGCATCCTCCCAGCATTATTTTGGGGGGTTAGCTTAAACCTTAAAACTCCATCAGGGGGACTTGTGACATTGAAATGCTGTGTGTTAGCCAGAGAGTCTATGACCTGATTTTAATGACTCCTTATTTTGTGTGTGTGCCAGACAGCCTGCCCGTGGAGGGAGTGGTTTCCAAAGACAGACGCGGAGTGTTCGGCCAAGTTGAGACTCCTGGCTGCCAGCTCCGTCCTTTTATGAGGTGTCTAGAGTCAGTTCCCCTGAGAGGAGGAGGCTGAGATGAGGTAACCTGGCTCCGCAGGTCAGCAGGGGAGGTCCTGCTTTGAGGCGATGCGCGGGCAGTCTGATAACGCAGCATTTTCGCTTTAATGCATCTTAAATGTGGATTATACTATTAATTACTGCTGGACAAAAAGGGATTCGTGCAGCTGGCCTGCTTTCCCCCCTATGCACTTTTACACTTCCCCTGTGCTCGGAACGGCCAAAGGGCAGTAGGTTTTCCTGTCATCTGTCTTTTGTTTTAGCAGCAATGGCTGCTGAGCCTCCTGTGCTCACCAAGTCAAAAGGGGGTGAATGGGGCACCGTGCAAAGTCCTGAACTCCATTTTGGTACAGGGGTGGTCGATGGAGGTGGGGCTCTTTCCTTCTCTGGAGCTGGGTGTTCTTCACCAGGCTCTGTGGTTGTCTGTCTGGTTGGCTTGTCCTCAGGAGGGAGAGCCTCTTAGCTGTCAGAGGGCCTTGCCCAGTGCTCCCTTCCCACGGGGCTGTGCCTCCATGGGTGCTGTCAGTGGAAGTCCCAAGGTGCTGTGTCCTCTTATGAATTTCTTAAATGGTCCAGGAAAGTATAGAGGATGGCTGTGACTTCTGCTGGCCTCCTCTAGTCCCACTGCCAGGATGGAGATCTTAGTAGCCAGCAATGAGCTCATACCTTGTAATTTGAGACACTCTGAATTCCTAAGTCTTGGTTGTCCCATCTTATGCTTGTATAAAATGGTATAGATTTTAAGTGATCTATGATTACATTTTATTTTTTCCCCATATTCAGGCTAGTGTACTCATTTTTCATCCATATGGAATGAATTTTTTTTAAATAGATGAGGCATTAAATAACAACCTCTCAGTAATAATACTCCCAGGAGTACATAACGTAGTAGTGTTTGCAATTACACACAGTGTAATCTGTTGTGTATGCAGGCGTGTGGGCTTTCTATTTACTGGCATCCTTCATTATATGGTAACATAATATACAGAATTTCCCAGTTGCAGAAATTAGAAAGTGGAAAACAGATTTCTTCAACATAAATTGGAAAACTGAGTTACAGAGTTGGGTTTCTTTTCTTTTCTTTTTTCTTTCTTTTTTTTTTTTTAACTTGGTATTGCAAAGTTTGTGGGAAACGAGTTGACAGTGGCATAATGCTTAAAATCATCACTTAATTGAATTAATTTGGGATTTAAATTCATTTTAAGTAATAAGACTGCAACAACCAAGATGCGCAATATGGGGCATTCCTACAATGGGAAAGCCGTGGTGAGGAGGTCGAGGAAGCTGGGAAGTCTGCTGTCTTCTTGGCTGTACATTCAGGAATTTCAGGTTTCAAGATGGTAGCCTGATTGAAACCTGACTAAACGTTTTTTCTTTCTTTCTTTTTTTTTTTTTTTTTGTACTTTCTTTGCCTTGAAGCTCTTAATTCTTCTGAACTTGGAGATTTCAGAATTAGAGATCATTTTTTTTCTCTTCCCTTTTCTAGCCCCAGATGTTTATCATCTTGGAGCCAAGTCTCGCTTAATAAAACCAATCTCTAAATTTCATCAAAGTATGGAAATTTACTTGGTTATATACTTAGTATATCTGGGATGGTTTCATTCCATTTATTGAGAGATGGCTTTGCTTTTTAAATTAATTTTTAAAGAGGCAATACCTGCTCATAATATTTTCAGAAGATACAGAAGAGAGTTCCTTTTCCCTCTCTTCCTGTGCTGCCTGCCCCTCAATCTCTCAGTTCCCCAGAATCACCTGCTGTTATATCCCTTCTATAACACATATACTTGGATACAGCCATCACAGCATTATATAAGTAGTTTTGTTTTTTTTAAACTAAGCATTAAGTGGTGTTTTCTGCTTAAAAGTTTTTTCCCCCTTGCCAGAGTTTCTTCATCTTCTTTCAGAGATGTTTTTATCCTCTGTAGAATACTTAATATTAAAAATATTAATGAAATCCAGTTACTTGAAAATTAAGAAATACTCTCCTGAATCACCTGAGTCAAAGAGGAAGTACTGTTACAGAATCATTAGGAAATACTGAGAACTGTGTATCTAAATGTATGGGTTGTTACCAAAGTTTTATTCAGGGGTGTGTTCATAGCTTTAAATCCTTTCATTATTAAATAAGAGAAAATGAAAATAAATGAATTAAGTATTCAACTTCAAGTTGGAAAGAATAAAACAAGCCTAATAAGATGGAAATGCTGACAGTGAATTAAAAAAACAGACGAAAACATTGAAGTGATCAATCTAAGAGCTATTTATTTGGGGAAAAGTCAAGGAAATAGACTAAACCACTATAATGTCTAAGAAGAGAGAAAATAAACTAAAAGTGAGTTGACATGATAGAAAAAAGGAGTAACAAATTAAAAGTTATATTTGAAATAATTATTTTATAATATAAAAAATAAAATATAGTAGCTTAAAATACAGCAACTTTGAAAATCTCAGTTGACATGTCTGTTCTAGATGAATCAGAAGTCTGAGTCTTTAAACTAGGAACTAGGGAAGAAACTAAGCATTAAAAAAAAAAAAAAAACTTCCAAAGAGGGCTCTGGATGCATGCAGTTTAATGGATGAATTCTTTTAAACTTTGGGGGACAAAATAATTAATTGTTCAATAAACTGTTTCAGAATATAGAAAAAGAAATAAAGCATCCCAGTTGGTTTTACAAAGCTAGCACAGCTCTGGGAACCAACATCATTACAAAGATTACACAAAAATAAGGCTGAAGGGCCTCCCTGGTGGCGCAAGTGGTTGAGAGTCCGCCTGCCGATGCAGGGGATACGGGTTCGTGCCCCGGTCTGGGAGGATCCCATATGCCGTGGAGCGGCTGGGCCCGTGAGCCATGGCTGCTGAGCCTGCGCGTCCGGAGCCTGTGCTCCGCAACGGGGGAGGCCACAACAGTGAGAGGCCCGCGTACCGAAAAAAAAAAAAAAAAAAAGGCTGAAGATTGAGCTCAGGCACAAGTATAGATGCAAAAATGCCAACTAAAACAGTCACAGCTTGAATTCCACAGTATTTTAAAAGAATCATGACCACATAGGGTTTATCCCAGAAATGTAAGAGGGGCTTAAGATTAGAATGTCTATTCTCCAAATACATGGTGTAAGTAGAACAAAGAAGAAAAACATATATCCAAAAAGGCATTTGGTAGTTCTCTATTCTTATTTCTAGTTTGCTGAGAAATTTTTTAAAAAACTTTGCTACAAAGGGATTGCATTAATTCAATGAAGAAACCAGCAGCTCCGACAGTTGGAGACTTAATGGTGAACCAAAAGGAAATTGGGGATAAACAAAGATTGCCCATTGTACTCATTTCTTTTTCTTGCCTTATTGCATTGGCCAGGATATACAAACCAAAGTCAAATAATGTTTAAAAAGAAACAATGAAAATTATTTGCAGGTGTTACTGTCTTCCTAAAATAACCCAAGACACATTTACATGGAATTAAGTACAGAGTTCAGTTACAAAGTAAAATTTCAAAAATCATTAGCTTTCTCGTATACCAGGAAAACTCGGTTGGAATATATTAGAGACCACTCAGTGGAATGGAATCAGATAGAAATGTGTCTGGGAAAGGTAGCATTTCAAATAAGTGAGAGGAATTAAAATAATAACAGCTCACATTTTCCAGTACTTCTAAGTGCCAGGTGTTATGTTAAACACTTTTACATGAACTCATCTCATTTAATTTTCACAAGAATAGTATGAGTTGGACACTACATATAGTTCCTTTTCATAGATGAGGAAACTGAGGTTCAGAGAGTTGAAGTAGCTTACCCAGTTATGCAGACTTGAACACTGATCTGATTGGCAACAGAACCAGTGGCCTTCATCACTGTGCTTTACTGTCTCTAGTATTATGCAATTATGTAGTAAATAATTATAAGACAGTTAGATAAACAAATAGGGAAAACTTAAACTGGAGCCATTCTTCACAGTGTATGTTACCATACATTCTGCATGAATTAGAGAGGTATAAGTAAAACTTAAATCACAAAAGAGCTGGAAGAAAGTATAGGTGAATATTAATCTGAATATGGGGCAGGGAGGGATATTAGGCCTGACTCTTCTAGTGAAGAAATCATAACGGAAAAGACTGATTTACTACATTTAAAAAAGTTCTTTATGCTGGTCACTAATAGTATATTTAAAGGCATATGACAAACTGGGAAAAGATATTGATGACACATGTAATTGACAAAGTTTGTCCTAAATATCCTTAGTATATAAAGAGCTCTTAAAATCAATGATAGAAAAAGATAAGAGAAAAATGAGCAAAGGATACAAAATGAGCAAAGAATACAAATGGACAACTTATATAAAGAATGTATTCAGATTGCCCATTTGAAGAACCAAATGATAGCTCATTGGTTTAACTTATTTGTTTACTAGCAAGATTGAGCTTTCTTGGTTTTTTTCAACCAAGATTTTTTTTATAGAGCGAATACCCCGTTATGATGAGGGAGTGGAAAAATCGGTGTACCCTTTCTGGAGGGTAGTTTGGCAGTGTATGTCAAAAAGCTTTAAAATAAGATTTATTTAAATTTGTAGCTTGTCTCACCATGAATTACTGATTCTTCTTACTCTGTCCTATCTTTTCTACCATAGCTTATTTTGCCTAATAAAATACTAAATAGTACTATTTAGTATTATTAAAATAATTTTTTAAATTAAACTTAAATAATTTTTAAGTTTATTACCCTTGATTGTCTCCCCCGCTAGAATACAAGCTTCACTTAGAAGCAGAGATCCTTGTTTTTTCACAAATTTATCCCTAATGTCTAGAATAGGACTGGTGATCCAGTACCTTCATGCGTCATAAAGAAATCACCAATTGTGCAAGAGGAATTTATAAATAAAGATTTTCATTACAGACATTTATAATACTGAAAAATAGCAACCATCTACATCTCTCACAGGGGATTGATTTAAACTGTGGTGCATCCATATGGCAGATTCTTATGTGGTTCTTTTAAAGCTCCTGTCTCATGGTTAGGAATGTGGGAAAACAGTGATGTTAAATTACATGAAAGGAGGCTGTGTGTACTATAGGACTTCAATTTAATTTAAAAATATGCATAAGGGAGAGATTGAAGGATACCTATAACAATATTAACTTGAGTGGTTACATCCAGGTGGTAGAAGTACAGGCTCCTTTTAATAATTGGTTTTCTGAACCCTGAGTAGTGAATGTCTGTTACTTTCATAATAAAAAATACATATGTCAAAAGTTAGTGAGAATGTAGGATCGCTTGAATTCTACTGGTCTCTGGCTATGTCTAGAAATATTTTGGAGATTATTCAATCTTGCGAATTAGCAAAAGCCTAATTTTTAAAAAGTCAACAATAATATTCACAAAATGTCCGTAGGCTACTTTGTCTTAATTATTTATGATCTTAACTGTAAGTGTCTAGAGTATGTGTTTGTAAAAATAGTGGAAGTCTTAGTGATGTGCAAGCTCGTGGAGTCCTGGAGATGCAAGAACACCTCTGCCTATTCAGCTTTCTTGACTGAAATGTTGCGTTGTCTTCCTGATGCGTCACAGACTTTCAAAGTACACTTAGATTGCACTTCAGTGTGAGCTGAGGATGAGGATTTTCAACTCCTACGTTAACCAAGGGGCAAACGGTCTACCTGTTGTGACCCTTCACTGTGTGGAAGGACCTTGGGGGATATGCATAGGAGAAGCTTCCAGGTTAGAGGGGAAATGTCAAGTGGGGACCAGCTGCCACAGAATGTTAACAGTGGTGCCAGAAAGAGAAGACCAGGGTTCCTGATGACTTTTCTTAGCTTGTTAACAAATCAGAAGTATGTTCAGTATGTTTGGGCTGAAGTTTCCCAGATCCCTAAGAGTCACATGCTATCTTGGCCAGCATTCGAGTTCCATCTCTGCTGCTTTATGACTGTGAGTCTCAGTTTCTTTATCTGTAAAAGGAGAAGGTTATGTTAGCTCCTCTCTTCACTGTGCTTTCAGATCTGCATTCTGAAGGAATCCCGTGTCTTTTTACATTAAAGCATGTATTTTAGGTATGTATGTGTCATCTGTGGTGATGGAGGGACCCAGTGACTATTGTCATTTCCTAGCTCTGTGGGCCCAGAAGTGAGCTTGATAGCTGAAGCTGCGTGGTGAGGGGGAAATGCCTTTAAAGGATCAGTCTAGCCTAAGTGAGAATCCCAGCTCTGCCACATACTGGCCAAAACTTTCTCCTTTTCATTTGTAACATGGAGGATATATTCGTCGTCTACTGCTGCATAACAAATTACCCCTGAACTTAGTGGCTTAAAACAACAAGCAGTTATTATCTCACAGGTTCTGTGGCTCAGAAATCTGGGTGTGGCTTAGCCAGACCCTGTGCCTCCAGATCTCTTGTGAGGCAGCCGTGAAAATGTCCACCAGGGCTATACTCTCATCTGAAGGCTTGGCTGGGGAAGGACCTGGGTCTGAGCTCATTAATTTGTTTGTTGACAGGATTCAGTTCCTCGTGGGCTGTTGGATTGGGGGCCTCTATTCTTGTTGGCTAGGGGATGCCCTCAGTTTCTGGCCACATGGGCCTCTCCTTAGAGCAGCACACACCATGGCACTTGGCTTCTGTTAGGGGGAGCATGGAGTGTATGGAAGACAGAAGCTACAGTGTCTCCGTAACCTCATCTTGGAAGTGACCTCTTGGTAGCCTGTTGGTTAGAGGTACGTCACTGTGAACAGCCCACACTGAAGGGGAGGGGGCTACACAAGGCTGTGAATACCAGGAGGTGAGATCAGAGGGGCCTGCCCACCAGGAGCTGTAAGGACTAAGAGTGGAGGTGGTCTTTTAAAGTGTCAGGATGTCTTAGGCACTCAGAGTTAGCTCCTACCCCCATCCCTAACCCTGGTTTAAGAACTGCTTTTCTTAAGGATAGTCTGTGAGGTTGAGTGGAGTAGGTTAAAATGGGGCGGGTAGTCTCATTACACGATCTGATGTCCGTTCACCGTCTTCTTACACTGAAGCCTTGAAGTGTCTGTTGGCCAGTCTGTTAGACCCATGACTCCTCATCCCACGTCTGCTGGTTGTGGCATGTCTAGCGTAATTTGAGAGGGAAATGAGTGTTTGGCTGATGAAAAGTCCAGTGTGTGTTTCCGTGGCTTAGGCAGCTATTTGGGGGAACGCCCGGGAGCTCTCTGGGAGCCCGTGGGTCAAAACAGAACAGCCCTCCGAGGCTGCTCCTTTTTGTGTCTGAATGCCACCACCTCTGGAGTCGAGGAGGTCTGCCTGGCACCCCCTCTGGGTAAGGGACACTCCAGTGGGTTGAGCTTGGGTGCCAGACATTGCCACAGCCCTAGGAAATGAGTAAGAGAAAAAAATCCAAAGCAGAGACCTCCCCCTAGAACAAGCTGAGCTTTGTGCAGAACAGGCTCCAAATATGAAAAGACCATTGTTCCCGGATGGCTTTTTAATTAAGGCTCACCACTCACACCCATCAGCTTGCCAAGAAGAGCCGCCTCCTTCCTTCCTCTCCCCGCGTGCTCGTCCCCTGCTCCTCTTCCCAGGGCCTTGGGGTGGACAGGTTGAGAGACCCTTGGGGGTGGGAGGATGTCAAGAGCAGCGTGGACAGAGAGTGTTCCCCTGTTTCCTCCTGCCTGGCTTAGAGGGGGAGCCCTCCACCTGTTGGAGAGCAGCCCTCTGCGTTTCCAGGTTCAGGAGCCAGGCTCGTCCCCTGGGGGCTCCTGGAACAAGTCCCGGCCTCTGCCGTTCCACTCCTTCCTCCCAAGCTTCACGTGCACCTTCTCTTGCCCGAAGCCAGAGCAGCGAGCCAGAAGTGAACTGTTTTCTGTATGTTTCAGTTTTCTCCTGGTGATCCTGCTCTGAGAGCTGAATCTGGATGGATGAGCCTGCAAAGAGCCTTTAGCTTTCTAGCAGTGCTTTCTGGATCAAACCCTCTCCTCCTCTGGATAGGGCGGATGTAAATGCAGGGAAAGGGGCTGATTTGGGAGACGAGAATTCTACCGTCGCACTGCCAATGCCTTAAGGGGCCGATTTGGGAGTTGCTGCGGGGGCAGTGCGTCTGGTGGCTCAGTGGAACCCCCTCCCCACCCTCCGTTCCAGCCCTGGCACTGGGAGGCGTGCTGGCCCAGACCTGACTTGCATTGTGATGAGAATCCACGCAGGCCGGGCGCCCTGTTGGGGCACAGCGCTCAGGACAGATGCGTCACCTCTGAGCTGTGGTACTTGAAGTAGCTCTGTGCCGCTCCTGCACAGATCTGTTACCAAGTTTTCTGGTTAACAGTTGCTGAGAACACGGCCTCAACATTTTATCTTCTGTGGAAAATTGTCCTTCTGTTTACAGGCAATTCCCAACCTGTGGATTTGTCCTGTGCCTATTTATGCCTTAGGATTCCACAGACATGCCCTCAGTCGATGATTCTGCATAATTTTGTATCTATGGTGTATACACATCTTGTGCAACCAGGGCAGAAATAATTCAGTGTGATCTTGAGTTAGAAGTGGGGTCTGTCCTAGCGCAGAACACATCAACAAGGAACCATCGATGTGGGCACCAAAGAGTTAAATACACGTCACCGGGAAGACGGTGAATTTGCAAGTTACAGGGTTATGAGGATTTTAAATTAGGGAACCCCAGGGGTTTACTTGAATGGTGGACAAGCCCTGGAGAGAAGATCTGATTGACCAGATAAGTTGTACACGATTCCTTGAAAATCTGTTCACTCCAGTCCCAGCCAGCTTAAACTTCTTGACATGTCACCCAAATGTAATTGTAAATGCCGTGGGAAAGAATCTTGAGTAGGGGTGAGTTCTGTGAAGTCTGAGACTGGGAAAAACAAGTATGAATTATTACAGTGAGGCCAGATTAGAGTTCTGTTTTAGGTTCTCATCAGCAGAGGATGGCGATGCTTTTGAGATTCCTGCAGTATGGTAGCCACCAGCCACGTGTGACTACTGGGCACTTGAGATGTGGCTGGTCTGCATTGAGCTGTGCTGTAAGTAAACACACACAGGTTCGCAAGGCTTAGTATGAGAACAAGGGGGGAGATAGCTTAGTAACATTTAGATGGATTGCATTGGAAATATTTTATTTTATTTATTTATTTTTGGCTGTACCACACGGCTTGCGGGATCTTAGTTCCCCAACCAGGGATTGAACCCGTGCCCCCTTCAGTGGAATCGCAGAGTCCTAACCACTAGACTGCCGGGGAAGTCCCTGGTAATGATATTTTAGACATACTGGTATTAAATAAGACATATTTCAGTTAATTTTACCTGTTTGTTTTTTCCCCTTTTTTTTTAACATGGCTACTAGGAAATTTAAAATTACACATGCAGCTCCCATTTTAGATGAGGGATTTAGATGAAGGATGGCTAAAGAAGGGAGACCCAGAGATGTGCTGGTTTTGGTTCCAGGTCAGTGAACTTTGGGGAAAGTCAAGTCTGGCTTCAGTTGGGAGTACTGTGACTAATGCCACGGGAGACGATCTTTGTTTGCTTTTGGGGTGAACCCGTCCTAGTCAGAAATTCATTTAGACTGTGTCCTCCTGGCTGTGGTCGGACTGTGAAGGGATAAGGCAGATGCTGTGGCCGGGAGAACGAGTCGCCCCAAGTACCTGGGGAGGCCTGAGTGCCATGAGATGCGCAGAGGCTATGGGCCTTAAGCATGGCAAGCCCTCGGGGAGGTGGGGGAGGAGGATTACTCAGGAGCAGCCCTCCAGGGTACAGAGCGCTTGCTCAGTGGTGAGACCTTTAAGGGAAGACGGCTATTGCTCAAACGAACCTCTGGACCCTCTGAATCCAATCGTTTCAGTTGACACAGGCCCACGGGCAAGACAGCACCAATTAATTCTTCGGTGGTATTAAGATCTTACCCCACAGTCATGGATGGGAGTCCCAGAGCAGTTCCACATACAGCCTGTTTGTGAAGCTGTGCCTTTGTATCAAGCAAAGCTAGATTCCTGTTGGTGATTTCCTTTCTCAGCATGGTTGTGGAGGGTCCCTTCTGGAGCAGGGCCCAACAGTTCTCCTTCTGTAGCACCACGTCTTGTCCTCCTGCACGGAGGGAGCCCGGGAGGCTTTCTCGCTGACAAGGAATGTCCAGCCTCGCTATTGGCTTTTCCCAGCTGAGGGGTCAAGGGTTCACCATCCCAGTTGTCAGTAGTCATATATAGAGGGCTCGCAAAACGAGATTGACCTTAAGCTGCTTTTAAGTTTGTCTTTCTTGTGATCCTGCATCCAGAGTACTGGTCAAACCAGTCCGTATCTGGCTGATGATTATCAATAAAGTAAACTTAACTCTGTGGCCAGAAACAGTTTCGAGCATCCGGCAGCTTAGATTTACCCGGTGAAGCTGCCGTAGTGACTGAGGTTTGCATTTCACGGAGGGCAGTGCCTGTAAGAGTGAGAAGTCGGGGCCATTTCTGCACAGAGAGGGGGGACCAAAACCCGCACCCCTCTTGTAGACTCACAGCCAGTTCCGAGTCTTTCACTGGGTTGGTCTCTTTTCATAGAGAGTCGACGGATAGTTGTTAGCATATTGGTGCTTGAGAATGAATGGGTAACCGTGTGGGCTGTCGATTCCTACCCTTTATTGAGAACCTGTGTGCTGCTGGCTGGTGGTCTGCACACACTGTTTGCAGAAGGTAAAAAGCCACAGTCCCTGCCTGCCAGGAAACCATGTCTAGTTGGACTAATAATTATCCACACAAAGTATTATGTACAGTTAAGGGCACAGGAGAAGCAGAAGAACCTGTGAATAAATATGCATAGTGAAGAGGAAGGCAAGGATAGCACAGTGCCTCTTGAACAGAAAATTGAGAAATTCCGGAGCCTAGGGCTCTGGTGGCTGGAATAATATCAGTGTTTATTTGCATTTTCAGTTTGCACTGTTCTCAAATGTGCCCACTGACCCTCTTAACAATCTCGGAGGTCCCTTACTCTGACCAAGACATTCCTGGTATTTGCTGGTGAGCTGCTGAGGCCCCTGTGAAGTTATGTGATTCACCCAAGGTTATGCAGCTCAGGAGCATCAGGACTCCACGTGGGGTTGGGGGCTGATTCTTGTGTTTTTGCTGCACACCACGCCTCATCCCTCGCCTACAGTTTCCACAGAATTTTGGAGAGCTCCGAAGGCTGACTGGTAGCCTCTGTGTGTTTCACATGAGAGGAATATGGGGGCTGGCCTTGGGGAGAAGAATATGACAGCTGTATTTGTGAGTGCGATCGGAGGGTCAGAAAAGGTGTCCATCAGAGAGGTTTGTGCCAGTGGTTTAATTTCCTTTATTTCAGGACTGGAAGTTATTTAAATTACTTTATAGACTTCCTGTTTCCTTGCAAGAGCTCATTAAGTCCAGGCTGAACTGCGCCTTGCTGTAATGGAGTGCCTGGACCCGCAGTTCCCATTCCGTCCTCTGGGGGCCCCACGTTGGCGAGGACGGGCTGAAGTTGGAGAGTCGGGGCAGCCCAACCCTTTTACTAGACATCCAGTTATGACTTGACTGACATTGGTGGTCTTCCTCAAGGATGAAGAATTACCCGGCACTCTGGACTCTATAGACTACTTTCTGGACTTGTCCATTTCACCATTATGTTATGGAGAAGAGGGAGGCCCGTCTCATCTAGCCATAGGACCTTGCCTCCATTTCTGGTGATTAGATGTGATGTTAGAAGCTGATGTGTGTGCAGTAAGGCTGAGGATTTCCCTGGCGATCAGGAACACGAGGCGGCGTAAGTGTGGATTACCTTAGCGATCTCTCTGTTACTCGATGGAAAAGGGTTTCTGACAGGGATTCCAGAATCGCACTCCAGCTTTTGAACCCTGCTGAAAGGCAACTCTTGAGGAGATGTGTATTTGATTAGATGATTTACCTTTAAACTTGCCAAGAAAATAATTTGAGGTGACCAGGAAACACCCCTTGGCCCTTGTGCATCTATAACTGCTCCATCATGGGGAAAGCTGCCCCTACATTCAGGGCTGAGTTTGTGGGCAGAGTGCTAATCAGGAATAAAAAAACAGGTGTTAGGATGGAGCATAAATGGTGTCAACGTCTAGAAGCTGTCGCCGGCTCCCTTCGTGGACCAGCTGTGATGGAGAGAACCGTGCTGCTTACCTCCATGCACCTGGGGAAAGGTAGGGAAGGTGGAGATGGGACGGGCTGCCACATCCAGGCCTTCCTCGACTCAATGCATTTTATTTCTTGGTTTGAAGTTGTGTTCTGCATTATATATCCTTTTGGTACTCAGTACATACTCCGTTTCAGCAGTTCCAGAAGGTCTATGTGGGAATCCCACACCTGGGAGTTGGGGAGGGGCATCTTTCCTTACTAACAGCCAGACAAGATTCTTTCTAAAAGGGGAGGTAATGCAGCGACTTAAAGGTAACCCGAGTCCGACTTGCGTGCCTAAGTGCATGCTGTCTTAAATATTCATTTACGACGTTAAGGTTTGTAATTTCTTCATGAGGCATTTTAAAATAATAAAGATGACCTGGTAGGCAAAATTCACTGGTATTTTCTAAAAGCTTTTGATAAGGTTCCTCATAAAAGATGAAGAGAACAAAACCTCAGTGTGGCGAGAAGTCCTTGTTGTGGATTAAAGAATGGTTAAGTCATAGGGAACAGCAGAATTCTGGAGGAGACCCACTGCTTGGCACGGGGAGGGGTTAATAGAGGGGTGTCTTGAGCCTGTCGCTGGGGTCGGAGTTATTAAGTGTATTAATTGTTTGGAGAAGGAAATGGAGGGGGAATTGGTGCAGTCGGCTGCTGCTACCCTGGTTTTTGTCACTGGTTTCAACTCGGAGAGTCTATACTGCCTTGAATCTACTGGGGGGTGAGGCGGTGCAGGGTCAGAGGAAATGAAGTTTGCGGAAGCCTGTGACGTAACTCAGATCAGCAGAAAGTCTAGTCCACACGGAAGAGCTGCAGTGCCCCGTGAAGTCGCTGCCTCTGCTGAGGAAAGAGGTCCAGGAGTTATCACGGGCAACAGCAGTTCATTGATGTGGCGTTTTTCGTACGGAGCAGATAGAGGATATGGGGATGGGGTGGAGTTGGAAAATAAAGGGTTTCCTTTATTTTTGTGCTGTCGGGTGTCTTACTGTCCTGGTGTATAGGAAGGAGGGACACTCTTTCAGTCTTTCTGACCATGGTATCTTTTGTGCAGTTAGGTTTCCTTTTAGAGTCACAGTAAGGGCAGTCCGCTGTCCGTGGACATGCTGCCTCTTGAGTTCTCGGTGGGGACTCTGCATGCTACTCTGAAACACGTTACATACGCTTGCAGGCTGCTAGTGGGGTCGGCCCGTTGGACAGGTCTGGTTGAATTACCAAATCTGAGCGCATGATCATGCAGAAAACCCTTAGGGCAGGCTACCAGCCTGGCACCTTGAATATTCCTCAGTTTGAGGGGGGGCACCTAAAGATTCTAAGTCTGAGCGGTGCGCTTGTGGGAGTGAGTGCGTGCAAGCCAGCGGTGGAGCTGCCCTGTGCATCCTGCCTTTTTGCATTTCTTTTTGCTGCCTCGTTAAGGCTACTTGCTGTGTTCCTTCTGTGGCTGAAATGAAAGTTTCTTGTGCAGGGCCATTGGCCTCCAGAGCTGGTGCTTTCCTGAATGGGCTCTTCCAGGCAGGCCATGGATTTCTTTCTTCACCCCTCTTCTTTATTTACTGATTTCCTTTTGTAGCTGTCTCCTTCCCCGGGCCCCACTTTTAATTAAAACCTGGAAAAGCGCTGGCCTCCCTCAGAAATGTTGCTGAGTCCCTCCTTTTGGCTGTGAGCAGATGCCTCTGTGTGGGTTGGGGTCCCTAGCAGCCCCACACCCCATCCCCTGGGGGAATTTTTGCAGTCTTGGTCCAGCATAGTTAGAAGCTGCAATTACTACTTGGTAGCTAATTACCCGGCCTCACATTAGATCAGTTTACAGAGGGAGCTTGGAGCCTGTCAGCAAAGGTCAGCCTGAGGTCCTCTCACTAAACAGCCCTCTTGTGATAGCTGTACAAGGAAAAAGGCATTAAGGGGGAAGACTGGGGACCAGCTCCAGGCTGCAGGGTCCTTGCTGGGGGGGTGGGGGTGGGGGAATGGGAGAGGGAGAAGAGCCATGGCTGACTAAAGGGGTCACGGAGACTGATAACCCTTCTCACAACCTTCCTCAGAGAGCCTGGAGGAAGGTGCAGCCCTTTCATTGAGAGGCTGTGCTTTAGAGAGGGCAAGATAGATACACAGGGGAAACCGGGATGTGCCCGCCGCTGACTTTTAATGCTTGACTCTGTTAGCGAGATTGGTTCAGCCACACACAGCCTCTAAGAGGGGAAGTAGGGCCTAAGAGAGAGCTCCCCAAGTGTGGAGTGTCCTTTTTGTTATGTCTTTTTACTACCTGTATTACATTATTTGCTTAGAAATTTTTCTTTTCATGGATTCCCCTATTAAAACCATAAATACCTGCTCTAGCCATCATCCGAAGCAGTGATATCAGAAGAATCACAGGTTTGGGCTAGTTGTATTGGCTCAAATAAACATTAAATAGGTGACGATTCAAATTTAAAATGTTCACCCACGCATCACCTAGCCTATGGCCAGTGGTGCTTGTGGGACACGCTGGAAAATAATGGTGTGAAAGATACCAGTCCAGAAGTGTGAGTGTTTGTTTTCCAGGCCAGCATTGCTTTCTCATGAGATGTGAAACTATGGGTGAGTCTCCCTGCTTCTCTGAACCTTAAAAATGAGGATGCAGTCTCTGTTAGATTTTATGCGAATGAAACAATTTTATGCACACTCTGTGTGTGTGTATAAAGATTAATAACTAAACATATTAAGCATTTACGTGCTAAATACTTAAGTGTCCTATTAATCCTTACAACCATATGGGGCAAATATGATCTCTACACCCATTATAGGTATGATGAACCCAAAGTAGGTTAAGAATTTGCAGCTTTTCAATGGCTCTGTGCTGGAATGCCAGCCCAGGGCATATGCTTGTAGCCTGTTGTATACTATACTGTAGTGTACTATACTGTGTATACGGATTTTTATTTATTTATTTATTTGTCATGGACCCCCTTCAAGGTGTTAGGTTAGAGCCTCTCTGATAGCTGCTTGTGGGCTGTAGCATTAGATAAAAATCATTTGACGTGAGAAGTGGAAAGAATAGAGTGTTCAGCTCCTCATGGGTGGACCTCTAAATTTCCTCAGCAGCTGTGGCACGGTCCTTAGTGCTCCATTCCAGTCGTCTGTTCAGCCCTTCACCGGTTGGGACAGGCCTGGACTTCACCGTAGCTCCCCCGCTTCAAATCAGGGCCAGATCAGTATGCGGTTGGTGGGCACCCGGCAGGCAGGGGTACGATGTGTTACGTTGATAAAGGGCTTGCAGCCCGAGCCCTGGGCTTCGGAGCAGTTTCAGAACTCCGTGTTCAGTCTCACTGCAGGTACGAGGTGTCTCCCCAGCATCAGAGGCTGTGGCACTGCCAGGACCCTGGAGGACACTGTGCCATCCTGACCCTCCGAAATAGTCGAAGGACAGTGGGTGCTGGGAGGTGTCACGTGGGCCCCTCCATCACCTTGAGTGGCACTGCTGCCCCCTACACTATTGTCAGGGCCGGGTGCCCCTCTTTGGATTGGCTGAGTCTGAAATGAGCCCCAGCATTTAAAAAAAAATAATTTTATTATTCCTTCTTTTATTTCCAGTCTTTTTAAAAAAGTAATTAATTAATTTATTTATTTTTGGCTGTGTTGGGTGTTCATTGCTGCGCGCAGGCTACTCTTTGTTGTGGTGCACAGGCTTCTCATTGCGGTGGCTTCTCTTGCTGCGGAACACAGGCTCTAGGCACGCGGGCTTCGGTAGTTGTGGCACGTGGGCTCAGTAGTTGTGGCTTGCGGGCTCTAGAGCTCAGGCTCAGTAGTTGTGGTGCACGGGCTTAGTTGCTCTGCGGCATGTGGGATCTAACTGGAGCAGGAGCCCCAGCATGTTTTGATTTGTATAACAAATGTGCAGAGAGGAAAAGAAACCGGGTATTTTGTAAGTTAGGAAAGTTCTCCTGTCGGAGGGGTATTGAATGGGCTCTGGAAGCTCTGTCAGCCGAAGGTTTGGAGGTGGAACCTAGGCCTCTGCCGCGTGATTCCTCTTCTCTTCCTGGGCCCGGGGAGCCCCCGGCCTGCATGTGAAACATGCCTTACAAAACTATGTTACTGAACTTCCACCCACTGGGTGCTGACTAACACCACTTCCCCTCATATAACTTCACATTTGTGTAATTAACATATAATTTGATACCTGGAAACTCATGCTGGGTGGAGCTGGAAAGGATTACTCAGCTTTTAGCAATCCAGACTCTTGGTTTATACAGCGCATGTGCTGCGTCCTGGTTCTGCTGTTACTGCTGACTTGTTTTGCCAATACTTCGCTATTAATTCTTCCTTCTGTCCTGTGAAGATGAGTGGAAATGATGATACGGTGTTGTTTTTTTTTTTTTTTGGAAGGAAGACTAGTGACTTTTATTTGCATCTGAGACACGGTCAGAACAAGAAAGTGTTACTGTTGCCTGAGACATGTTGGGGGCAGGTAGAAGGGGTTTTCTGGGCTGCAAGCTTCCATGAGGATCTTAATTATGTCTTCTCTCAGGCCTGTCTACAGCAGCCCCAATTATTCCATGAAGGCCCCACTGAGATCAGAGCAATAGAAAACAACATTCTGGAGATCTCGCTTAACAATTTTTCGTCATTGCTTTTTCTTACAGTACTACAATGAACTACTGATAAAACACTGGTAGCATGAAAATTGGGCCCCAAAGTGCTGCCAACAGACCTTTGGCAGTGGGGAGCCGTGGTCAGCGAGCCGGACCCGCGTGGGTGACTCTTCATTCCCTCCGGCCGGGGTCAGGGGGCCTTTCCCCCTTCACTTGCGGTGCGAGCAAGGGGATTGGGGCCGGGAGCGCAGGCCTGGCCGAGGGCGGCACCTGAGCCACAGGGCCGGGGCCGGCAGCCGCTCCCCGAGCGCGCAGAGGCCATGACTACCATCGGTGCCAAAAGTGTGCGCCTTGTTCGGAGGGCGGAGGTAAGGGGCCCTGCGCTGCCTCCCGCCTCCCGGTGTGTCACGCAACCCTTATCAGGCCCTCCGGGACCCGGGACCCGGGACCCCCGGAGCGCAGGATGCTGGAGCCGCCGAGCTCCCGGGCAGGCAAAGGCCGTCCGTCCTCGCTCACTCTTAATATATTTTTTTTTTTTTGCGGTACGCGGGCCTCTCACTGTTGTGGCCTCTCCCGCTGCGGAGCGCAGGCTCAGCGGCCATGGCTCACGGGCCCAGCCGCTCCGCGGCATGTGGGATCTTCGCGGAGCGGGGCACGAACCCGCGTCCCTTAGCATCGGCAGGCGGACTCTCAACCACTGCGCCACCAGGGAAGCCCTCACTCTTCGTATTTTAACAACTGAAGGGTTGTGGACTGCCTGCTTCTCGAGCAGACATGTTCTTAACTTTCTTTTCCCATCGGCTGGTGGAGTTCAGTGGTGCCATAGTTTTACTTTCCGTTTCTTCGTGAAGGCAGTTCCATCAGTATTTTTAAAAAATGCAGTAAGTAGGGCCTTCCCTGGTGGCGCAGTGGTTGAGAATCTGCCTGCCAATGCAGGGGACATGGGTTCGAGCCCTGGTCTGGGAAGATCCCACATGCCATGGAGCAACTAAGCCCGTGCGCCACAGCTACTGAGCCTGCGCTCCAGAGCCCGTGAGCCACAACTACTGAGCCTGCGCGTCTGGAGCCTGTGCTCCGCAACAAGAGAAGGCCGCGACAGTGAGAGGCCAACGCACCGCGATGAAGAGTGGCCCCCGCTTGCGCAACTAGAGAAAGCCCTCGCACAGAAACGAAGACCCAACACAGCCAAAAATAAATAAATAAATAAATAAATTAAAAAAAAAATGCAGTAAGTAAATATCAGGGAAGAATAAAGATGAAAAATTAGGACGATTTTGCAATTTAAATTTAGAGTGTATGCTGTGGTTATAAGTTTTTTTTGAGAAATTCCTTATTGTGTTGACACGTATTAATGTGGGGCAGGGGGAATCACAGTTCTTGGTATACGTGATACCTGCCTACTGAAAGATAAAAAGGTTGGGTGAACTCTGACCCAGAGCTGAGAATCAGCATAGTTGAAAGCCAATCAGGATATCTTGAAAATAAATCTGAATGTTCACATGCCTTGAAAGAGGACATTTAGTGCAGCACAGATGGAAAATCATATCTGATGTGAACTCAAAGGAAGGAAAAGAGTGAATCCCTTAAACATCAGTAGTCACAGCTTTCTGATCCAGTGGATTGAGGAGGATCCAGAGTCCCGGTCCCAGGTGAGCATGGTGTCATCTGTGAGCTGCAGGGGAGGTAGGAGTGGGCAAAGTAGCCCGGAGGCTATAGCCATTTGCTCCCTTCCATGCATTGTGCTTGTGAGCCTTTCAGGGTTTGAGAACTTGACTCTGGAAAGCTTCTAAATTTGTTCCTAGTGGGTTGATTTATTTTGTTGAGGTCAAATTAGAACTAATGGCCCTGATGGTTTACAATGCTCCTAAATGGTTCTTAGCACTTAGGCGGGCTTGGCTGGCCATTGTGGGCGGGTTTCCAAGTGTGGACCATATCATTCCGAGGGTGTATTTTTTTGTTGAAGTTTTTGTTGAGAGTACAGCTTATGTGTGTGAGTGAGGTTAAAAGGTAACAGCAGAATTAGTCACACTTAATATTCAACTTTCTCTTGGTATCAGATCCAGGGATGTGTTTGTGAACACGGGCCCCATGGGCATTTGGTGTGTGAGCAGGGCATCTAGCTGGGAGTTAGGAGTTGATGACTGTTTGTCCTCTGCCACTTTGCCTAGGAGTGTATCGTTCATGAAACTCGGTAATAGGGAAGCCTCAGATTTCCTCCTACCATTTCTGGTTGCCAAGCAGTTCCTATAAGAGCGGGTAACCAGGTTAAACTAATCTCGGTGCATCCCTTCCAGCCATGCTGTGGTATCTGTGAGTTCATGGCAAGGTCTTTGGCAAGGGGATTATACTCTACATAAAATTGGCTCCAGTCTGCTGATTTCTGTGTGATTGTGAGTAGCGGAGCAGACAGGTGTCTACAGAGGAGCTGCAGGTCTCTACTGGTCCACAGAATTAAACCGTGCATGTGTGCGCACACAGGCAGGCTCCGTGGGCAATGATCTCCCAGAGCTGCTGGGGGCAGCTGACTCGGGAGAGAATCAGGAGGGTCAGGGCTTCAGTGCCTAAGCTGAGGTCATGGTGCAAGGTCAAGACAGGAGCATTGGTTAACGATTCCTCCATGCTTTGATTAAAAAGAAAGAAGCTGCCTCCAAATCATCTTTCTTTGGCTCATCAACTCTTAGAGCAGTGCCCCTAAGTTGCAAATGTGGTTTTGAAGGCCAAGTCCAGTCAAATTCTGTTAAGGGTAAAATCCTGATGGTCACTATGGACTGAGCCAGCATTATTCAGGGCTGAGTGAGAAATGGGGGCTTCCGTTGCTAATGGAATGGCTCCTGGCTTCTTCTCAAAACTTGGGTTCCTTTTTTTCTTCTTGCACACTCTGAAAACACGCTTTTAGTATATTTGCAAGCTTTGCATCCTGAAGTTACCATACTTATTCTCAGGACCCAGTGAGTTTTCCCTAGAACAGTTGGAAGAGCATTAATGCTCTCTGTGAGATGCTTACTTCTGTTGAGAAACATTTCCACATTCATCTAGTTCATCTTGAAAATAATACTACAGCATGTGAAAATACTATCACAGTCATCATCAACAGTGCTATTAATCCAAAGACTTGGGTCTCAAGGCAGATAGCCATGTTTATAACCAAAGTGTTAATTCCACTGTTAATAAAATGAAGCTGTTGCACTGGGCATGATAGAACTCGAGACATGAGCCCAGTGTAGTAGCCAAAGTCACCCCTGAGTTGTGTTGGCAGAAATGCATTCTAGAATCAGCATTGGACTGTGTTCAGTTAGTTCCATGGCCACCAGGTTCTCCAGAGAAGTTTTAATTGCAAACCAAGGTGATGTGGTTTCTTAAATGTGCTGTAACAAATGGATGTTAGCTCAAGTAGCCCTGAGCAGCCCCCTCCATCAATAAAACCCCATATTATCACATGGCGGGCTCTGAGGAGGAAATCTTACTGCCCTGAGTGTCTAGTCGGCTGTGCTTCCTGCCTCCCTTTCCTGAAGTTGGGGGCAGGGTGAGGGTGTGGAAGGTGAGCCCTTTCCTCCGAGGCCCCTGAGAGTCATGACACACCCAGGACAGGCTCTGGTGTTGTCCCAGGGAGGAGCATGTTCATAGCCTGGGGGTGAGGTCTGCCTTTTGGTGATGGGCCAGGGGTGGAAGTTTGGGGGAGGAGGGGTGGTTAAAATGGAAGATCTTGAAATGGCAAATCTTTATTAGTTTTGTAAACAGCTTTAGGAAGCACTGGGAGCATCTTGCAGGGACCCTGCAATTATCATAATAAACAGTTTTATCATCTGCTTGGCAATCAATACTGTGGCTTATGCTGCTTTAGTATCTCAGCGGTATTGATTACCTTAACAACTGTGCTGCGGTCAGCTTCCATTAACCCCTGCTCTGCCGGCAGGGCCTGTGCCTTCCCTGGTTGGATGGAAGACTGTTCTGGTTCCAGCCCAAGCAAGTGCCAGAATTTGAAGGCCGGCCAGGGAGTCAAACACAGCTTTTATCTCAAGGTGCCCAACAGAAGGAAGGGTTTTAAACAGGGAACCTAATGCAACTTTTAAAAGGCATCGTGTGTGTGTGTGTGTGTGTGTGTGTGTGTGTGTGTGTGTGTAGACAGTGTATAAAACCATTATAGCAGTGGGGTTTCAACTGTGACTCGGGAATTTGAATGTTAAGAGCTAAAATCCTGATTCCTCCCTGCCTTGGCTATGCCTAGTGGTCCTCTCTACTCCACCCGACCCTTCCCACGATGGAACTGAGGGCTGCAGTGCTGACGCCCTTATGTACCAGGCATTCCTGGGACGCTTCGAGCACTCTGCTTTGTGTACCACATTTTACTTTTAGAGAGAAACGGCTTACTTGGGGACATCTAGTTCTAGGATTCAGGTTCCTCTGGACCAATGAGTGTCTGACGTGAAATGGTTGATCATAAGATGACAGAATGCTGGAGATGGATTTTGGTGCCACTTTAGATTATGTCACTCTCACTGGCTATCTCCTGTCTCTGGTCTGGTTCAGGTTTACATCTCCCTGTTCTCCTGACGTAACAAGGGCAACAAGGATACTTAGCTCTAGGGAGCAGCTGGGCTGGAGTCCCCAGACCCAGCCTGTAGCTAAGGGTTAGGTAGTGGTAAGTGACAGTCATCCAGACACTTTCCGGACAAGATCTTGGTAGCAGCAGTGGGGGTGATGGTGGTTTGTGTGTGTGTTGACTTTCTATGTCGTTTTTCTCTTGTAACTGCTATATTTTGTTTTGCTTTAAATGAGAAATACGTATATGTGTGTACGCGTATGTATGTGTGTGTATATATTATATATATGTGTGTATGTATATATGTATTCATTTATAAAATGAGTATAAATGAAGCTGGGAGGGAGGTGAGCTTGCACACCATATCCAGCAGCTTAACCCCTTTGGCCCAATTTTAGTGCAGGCTGTCATAGGGGTCTTTATAGACCAAACAACACAGGTGCTGTTCAACCTGAGTGACATTGACCTCTAGTGAGAAGCCAGCTACTACATCTAGGAGTCAGTTGTAAAAGTTGGTGAGTTTCATGGAGTCGCTGGGGAGTGGGGGAGGAAGAGGTGGTAACAATTGGACCAGGGGGAGGGCGAATTGCTTTGGCAGCTGTCACCTTCCTGCCCTTCTCGCCAGGCCGCAGCCTCTGGCTTCTTTATCCCTCACGGTTACCCAAGAGGATCCAGGAATGGAAGTTTATCAGATGGGGAGGAGGCCAGTAGGTATGTGATGAAAGCAAGGGCTGCGGACTGAGCTTGGTGAAGTGTAGGTAGGTATAGACAAGAGGGTTGCAGGTCTATGGGATTCCGGGTCATGAGATTCAAGTCCCAAGCAGAAAAGAGTCCATATAAGAGAGGGTCAGGAAGCCAGACCATAGAGTCTGGGCAGCAGGATGTAAGGCTGTAGACTCTGTCTGGTGAGGCCCAGGGTAGTAACAGCAAGACATGTCTGTGGTATCCAGCCACAGGCTTGATGAGCAGGGCTGAGCCCACAGATGGCAGTCAGTAGATAGGCCTGTGCAGGTGAGAGAATGGCCCCAGTGAGTAGTGGTGGGAGTGGTCCTCTTGACGTAGTTGAAGAGTCTACCCAGGGCCATAGCTTAAGCAAGCTTTCCCTCCTGACCCCACCCTACCAGGTCACCCTCTCTCCAATTGGGATGTCAAGGGATCCCCATCACTGTCTTGTATTCTGGACCCACCCACTTCTGTCCTCAATCTCTCTTTGCCCAGACTACCTTGGTTGCACAAGTTGGAAAGTTTTATTTTAAAGCATAATGCTCTTCCTAAAATGTCACATCAGTTAGGCTTAGAGGGTGGGCAGTGGTTAAGTTGACCAAAGTTTCACTACTTTCCGTTATGATAGGGACTGTAGCTCAAAGGGCTCCGCTGTGACGGAGGCAGAGGGTAGACCAGATGGCCCTTACCTACAGAATAAGCAACATTCATGATGGGGATGAAACCCCCGTTTTTCGTTTTATGTAGATTTGTGCACTTTGATTGGGTTACAATGCAGTAATACTGTGGCCCAAATCACCCTTTGCATTACCCCACTGGTCTTAACTCGAGCTCTGCGTTGATACTATAGCTCTTCTAAGTGCGACCTCATTCATGAGGAGCCCCCAGATGTTGACAGCTTTTTACTTTGCTCTTTTCACAAATAGCTTTTTGAGCCATGTGGTCAGACTTTCGGGCAGTAATATCGTCTATGTGGTGGAGAATGTTTTAGAGGGAGTCACGTTCTGTGTAAAATTTTAAGACTTAATGTCTTGCATCAAGGTTCTTGGCTGTGTGGAGCAACCCAGTATTTGGTGTTATTTATAACTCTGCTTTTTAGGTGTGAGCAGAGCAGTGAAATATCTTTTTTTGGGTCTTTGGTGCACTCAGATTTCTTTCTCATTTAGAAGATGAAATGTGATCTTTGAAGGGTTTGGAAAGACGATTCTTTTTCAGGAAGTGATGCCTTCATAGAGAAAAGAACACTGGAGTAGAAACTGGAGAATGGATCCTGGTTCCTGATTTGCTACTAACCAGCTGGTGACCTTGGGAAAGAATGACTCATAGTAGCTGCTCTAATGTTTTAGAATCTTTTTAAGCCTGTAGAATCTGAATTATGGCTCCTAGTCTGTCTACTTAACAAGACAAGATTGTTGGTGGTCAAATGAGAAATGAATATAAGAGTGTTTGAGAATGTATAAACCACCATATAAATCAAAGAAGCATTGTTACTTGTTCCTGGGGAAGTTGGTGCTGGGTGTGACTATTTTCTTGGTCAAATGCTAATGCTACTATGAAAAAGTTCTTTGCAAAGAGTATTTCCCAGGAAGCTGTAGCATGGTGATGGATGTGTGTGGGCCCACATATGGCAAGAAGCCCACTTATCATTGGGTCATCCTCCTTGAAGATGAGCGCAAGAGAACCAGTCCAGTGGGAACCAGCTCAGTTCAGACTTTACAAAGCAATTAAGGTGACTTATATAAAACATTCATACTGAGATGAAAGACAATGAGCTCAAAAACAATGGTTGGTAAACATCGCCTTATTTTGTAAATTCACTGGAAGTGTTTAAAATTACTTTTTATCCCGCTAAATCAACCAGTGGAGGCTTTTAACTTATCAGTGGATGTGTTTTTCTTAATCAGAGTTTGACTCCATGCTCTCAATCAAGCTCTTATGTAATCTTAGGCTGGTACATTGGGCTCATTTTTGCCCAGTAATGATAGTGATAGTTGCCATGTATAAACGTGTCAGGGACTGTGCCCAGAGCATGAGGCATATTGTGTCTTCGTGTATTAGTGGCAGGGTGGTGCCTCGTACCTTCTAAGGGTAGGAGTAAGGGTGGGGTCAGCAAACGGTGAGCTTTGAACAAGATTCAGGGGGAGCCGGGGCCTAAAGTACTTCTTTGGAAGTCCTTTAGCTCTTCTAAAGAAAGAACAATTCCTATTTCCTTGAAAAAAGGCTTAGCTTGCCATGAATATGTCAACTCAAGGCTGAGACGCTTGGCTCCGGCCAGTGCAGTTCTTTTTTCAGAAGGTGCTTCTGAACTGGGTAAAGACAGAACTTCCTTTTTTAAAAGAAAAAAAAAAGTGTATTATATAAACGAGAAAATAATATGATGAGCCCCATCACTTAGACTTGACAACAATTCACTTTCTGTTGGATTTGTTTAATCTTATTGTTCACTGGCTTTGATTTTAGAGCTAGTGAAAGATATCATGATGCTTCATTATTTTCTTAGGTGATAATAATATTATGTCAACATAACAAAATTAACACATTCTTAACATCATCAAATCCCAAATTGCTGTTCAAACTTACCTGATTGTCCCCAGAATGGCTTTTTACAGTTGGTTTGTTAGAATGGGTATCCAAACGAGGTCTGCCTAGTACATTTAGGTGTTTGGTTCTTAGGTCTCTTAATCTAATTCAGCCCCCTCGCCCCCAACTGTAGCCTCCATATGTGCCCCCAAAACCAGCCCATGGATTTTGAAGGATGATGGGGAGTAGCTACGTGTGGTAGAAAGGGCACTGTCAGTGTGGGGTGGAGGTACCCAGGTCCTATTTCTAGCTGTGCCACTGACCAGCTATCTGACCTTGGATAAACCACCAACACTCTCTGGGGTCATTATTCTTGTCCAGCAAAGGAGGCAGTGAGACTGAATGGCCTGAAACCGAAGCCTTCTTATTATGACCTCCTCGAAGGTACTGCTTGCTACCTTGTCCTTATCCCAATTTTTGTAATTGAGAAATTGTTGATGCTAAATAATCCTGAGCGATGGGCTTGTTGTTCTTTTTCTCTTGGACACTGTGAATAGTGTACCTTAAACAAGGCTATTCTGTTTTCCTTCTGAACTTTCAGAAAGCTTAGAGCCACATTTATGGCTCAGTGTGTTGGTTATTGTTGTATGCATTTTAAGCTTCATTTTTGGCTCGAAGTTTCCTCCACTGTTGTTTTTTGTTTCTTCTCTTGCCCTGGCCTCAATTTATGCTATCATGTTGTATTGTGTATTCTTGTAAGCAGTGTGAATAAATGACTGTGTGCTGGGTATTCTCATGTGACTCTGACCTCTCTGCAAGCTCATTCACCCAGGGTCCCTGTCTTATGTAGTCTCTGCTTTGTAGAGCCACAGCTTAGGTGCTCTATAAAAACTTACTGATAGATTTTGATTTGACATATTGTCCTCACTTACGCATTTCCATTTTTTTTTTCCATTTTCGTGGTGAGCAGTTGTTTGGAACAGTATTAATTTTGTGAGTGTGGCCTGGTCCTTCTCTGATTCATGTTTTATATGGCAGAATGGCCAAAGGAGGAGGTCTGGTGAGCCACCTGGCTGATGATTGTTTTGGTTTTGGTTTTGTTTTGGGTAGAACTTGTCTTTTTGAGTGGCCCCTTGCTGTTTTTTTTCCCTTGGTGAGTGAAGCAGTACTTGCTGGGCAAACAGTTGGGGGAGGGGGTGTTAACTGCTAAAACAGTAGCCATTCTACGCATTCTGAAGAGTTCACCTCTGGTTCCAGCCTTGGACGCAAGGATCGCTGTTGTTGAGATGTGTAGGGTGACAGAGGTGGATGTATCAGTCAGTCGTCTGCTCTACCTGGAAAAAAGCAGACTAGGCAATCAGATGTGCGTCATCCTAAGCCTCACGCGTGAGTGGGCGAGTTCTCTCGTTGGCTCTCACGCAGCCTGCCTTTGCTGTCAGGGAGGCTGTGCTAACTCTCAGTAAGTCATTGGTCCCAACTGGCTCTCTCCCTTACCTCCCAGGACCTTTGCTTCCTTGATTGTCCAGGAGAGAGAAGGCTGTTCCTCCAGCAGCATTAGGGGAGGGTCTGAGTCTGTGCTTGTTGAGCCCCTGGCACACAGTAGGCGCTCAATAAATACATGGTAAGTGCCTTCAGGAGCATCTCTACGAGTGGTTGGGAGACATGTTTACAACGATTGCTAGTGGCCTCCTCTTTTCTTGTTTGTGACACTTGGAAAGGGAGCCGTTAAGCATTGGTTTTGAGGGGCTGTGGGGCGTGGTTTTGAGGGCTCTTCTTCTGGGTCCCTGGATGACTTCTCTCTCATCCGCAGAGAACTGCGGTGCCCTTGTTGGTTGAAGGAGTCCTGCCCATGTTCCCCTCCCAGCCAGACACCCTCTCAGGCCAGTAGCGCGGCCTTGATGCTTTCATTCCCACGTGGAGGAGGGCGCTTCCGAGCCTCTGCTCTGTGCAGACCTAGTCCAGAGGAAGGCAAGACCCCTGGGGGGGTCCTGGGTGTGGCGAGGAAGTTGAGGCTCATGGCTTGCAAGTTTTCTTCTAATGGAATTTCCCATCACTTACTGCCCTGCTGATTTCTGATCAATGAAAATGAAATTGCATCACCTCCTCAGAGGCTCCACGTATGCCTGCTGCTTCCAGCTGTGTCAGTTCCGGTAAAATAATCTCATCAGGCGTGGGAGAGGGTAATAGGAAATAAAAATAAAAACCCACAATTAGCCAGAGGGCTTGCAGCTGAGTAACACTTTACATCCTGGAGGCAGAAGGGCTGGGGAGTGAATGTTTAGGAAAGATTCCCTTTAAAAAAAAAAAAAAAAAAGGAAAATTCTCGGTCTTTTTCTTCTCCCTTCTTTTTCCCTCCTTGCCCTGAACTCTCTCCCCGGCCCTTTGGGTGGGGATGGTTTAAAACTGTGCCCATGTTTTCCCTGCCCTTTGTGTGAGGTCAGTAGAATTGCTCTGTGATGGGCACACATGAGGGTGGCTTTTGCTTTTCTCTCTCCCCACCTGCCCCACCCCAGACAGACACCAAAGGAAATACAGAAATTTCAGCTTCTTCCACTGACCTGTGATAGGAAAGCACATGGTTGGTGGGGGGACAACTCGAAGCTGAGTTACAGTTGGTAAACAGGCTTCTCAGAGCTGGTTCATTTTAATTCCTAGACTTTAGGCATCAATTATCAGCCCGTTAAGAACCAGACCCCCCAGCCCCACGTTATTCCCTGGAACTTTCAGGACCATGTCGTGAACAGGAGGCTCTGTTGGAGGGCGATGTTTGGTTGTGTTGGAAGCTGGAGTGTGGGGACAGGCCCGCTCCAGCACCTCCAGATAGAGCTGGGGGAGGGTGAACGCTGCCTCTGAAATATTCGGCTACTTCTGTGTGTGTGTGTGTGTGTGTGTGGAGCCTCTCAGGTCACTGGCTCCAGCCTAAAGAGGAACTGAGGCTAGAGACACCAGGGTGGGGGATGCTCAGGGCGGGTGAGGATGAGGGAACCTGTTGGATCACCTGAGACGAGCCAGTAGAAGTGAAATCGCACGTCTTGTCAACTTGACAACGCCCAAGGAGAAGAAATACTTAAGTGAAGGCCGGTTCAGTGGTTCTGGCATTTTTTCATAAGTTATTTGGGGGACAGCCTGCCTTCATCCTGAGCCATCAGGAAATGGTCCATCTCAAACATGGATCCCTGACTCCCATGCAGGTTGAAGGTGAGACCCTTGAGAGGGGTGAGCACGGCTGGGGGTCGTGGTAGGGGTGGACCCAGGTGTGAGTACTGTGGTGTCCCCAGCACCATAGGGGCTCAGGGTAGTGGCACAACTTGCCAAGCCATGCGTTGCGGTAGTTGAGCCATGTTTCTAAATGCAGTGGACATCAGAGGTCCTCACTGGCCACATCTGATTAATAGAAGGACAGATTCTGGCCTTAGAGCACGAAGGCTCTGGAATGGGGGCAGTGGTAACCTGGATAACTGTGGTGATACCGTGAATCCAGGTGCACGTGAAGTTCTGTGTCTCTCCCTGCTGGCACCCTGCCCTGGGTGGTCGCCGCCGTCCAGGTTCTTATTTTGCGTGTCTGAACTCTAATGAGAGCAAGCTAGTAGGAGTCAGTATTGATAGGAGGGCTGCTGTGTATATTGTAGGCACTCAATGAACATCTGTTGTGTGAATGGATAAAAATCATTAGAGCAGCCGGTGAGGTTTTGGCTAAGCATGATTCACAGGAATTTAAAGCTAAGACCAATGGGGCCAGAACCCCAGCAGCCTCTTTATTATTGTGGCCTAAGAAATTGGCCCCGTTAACCGGCCAGGTTGGATTCCCCCAATCTCAGTGTGGCTTAACGCTGCGATCTTTCGGAGCCGCAGAAACAGTTTCCGCCAGCTTGCTCTCGTTCTGGTGCTGTCCAGGATTAGGGCTGCAGGCTGCAAGTTTTGGTAGGAAGAGCCGAATTGCAGGGGTGAGAGGAGAGAGGGTGCCGCTTCAGAAGGACGCTGAAGTTCTTGATGTTAACGTGCATTTTTCATTTTGTGTGAAAATGATGTTTGTGTGTTTGCACTGATACGTTTCTCTTTGATCTTAGACACTTAGCACAGGGTCTTGATCTACATTGATCACTTTTTATGACTTGAACTGGCAATTCCCCTCCCCCCGCAAGGGATCAGATCTAACCAGGGTGTTCAGGAAGCCATTAAGGAAAAATATGTAACCACACTCATTCCCAAACTCAATTGTTCGGTCTTAGCAGTGCTTGGATAAGAGACTTTCAAGCATAATTAATTCAAGTCCTATTTAACGTGGCCTTGGTGGTTCTTCACAGCAGCTATTGACCCAAAAGCAGCATTTGGAGCAGCAAGAGGAGAAAGACCACCTGGGCCATTTGTGCTGAGTTTGTGAGGGTGTCATTGTTACCCTCAGTCACTTGGTACTTCGGGTGGCTTCTGGAGGGTTGAGGAAGTGCAAACACTTGGATCCTTACACTTGAAGAAGATATTTTCCTTTGTTGTTTTGCCTAATTCCCAGCACCACTCTTTGAAGTGGCCAGTGGTAAATATGTCTCATTCTGTTTTTCTTGATTAAAAGTAACGGTGCAAAGAATTGGCTTCCTAGTTGCCACGTGGGATGGAGAAGGAGCTCTGAAGAGTAGGACACGTAATTAAGTTTCACTCTCCGCACATCTGCAACCCGCACACCCACCCACCCAACACCTAGTTGGCTTTTTAAGTTTTGGAATTTGGAAGTCCTTCAAACACACTCAGAGGGCGAACAGAATCTGTACCCTCTTTAGTCCGGCTTGAAGTCCTCCAAGGTCACCATGACTGCTGTTCCACTTTGCCATGAGGAAGGGAACTGAAATGTAAAATGACTCCTTAGGCCTCTAGGATTTAAGGACTACCCAACAGGAAGTGTGCTTCTCAAACCTCCAGTTGAGTAAAATGAAGCTGTTGGGGAGGAAATTCTGTGATGGAATTGCCATCTACAGTGTACTTTCCAACTAGGGAGCTAGGGAGATGCTGGCTGCACAGCACCTAGAGGGTATCAGCCAAGGCGCCCCCTTCCTGGGCCCTGGGGAGGACCCCGCGTGCTGGCTTTCCATCCCCCTTGGTGCACTTGCCAACGGCTGGGCTGCACAGCCTCCATTCCCGCTTTATTTAATGGTGCCTGTTGCTCCCTGCTGCTTGAAAAGCTGTTTATGCAAACGAGCCAGGGAAGATCTGAAGACCTCGCTGTGCCTGCACTGGTGAGAGGCCCTGTGTGTGTGTGTTGCCCCATTAATGAGCCTTCGAAGGGCAACCCTTGTTTGTCTTGTCATGGTGCCAACTCCGGAGCCTCGTGCCAGAGTGCGCTGCTGATGGCGAGCCCGCCATGCGGCGTTCTTCCGGCCGGGAGGAAAACACACTCCTTTTTCAGAGAGTCATTTTGGAGATGCGTGCTGAGGGAGACTTTCCTTCCCCAAGGCCACCTCTCCCCTCACCCTTCCCAGGCTTCCCGATCATCCCTGAACGACAGGTGGCAGAGTTGGCAGAGAGCAGGAGTTCCTCTATCTGGGAAGGTTGGATGGGTTTTCCCAGGTGCTGCCACAGGACCAGAGAAAAGCAGCTAACAGGTTATTCATTTGTTCTTGCCTAGATCAGATCTATACAAAAGAAAGCTTAAGGCCCGTGGCTGCTTCTACCTGCATCCTGGAAATAGCGAGTGCAAACAAAGAATCTGCTCAACTGAGTTTCTCTTGAGTCTGTGCAGCTTGAACCCCCGCAGTTTCTCCTGCTATTCAAATTAAATCTTCTGCTGACCAAGAACTACTTCATAAGAACCTAACCTAACCCTAGTGAGCCTAGCGCCGATAGCTCTTTCCATGAGGCAGAAACCTTGTCCATATCTGATTCCCCTCACTCTCCCCTTGAAACCCAGAATTATATTTAGGGACTTGCTTGGCTTCCTGGATTTCTGTTTCGTTGACTGTCTATTTAAGATGGCTGGAATGAGGGCTGCCTCTGTAGACTTCAGAGCTTTCGGATATTTGGAATGGGAAATAATAAATCACAGAATACTGAGCTACTCAGGTGTCATACCTGAGCCTCAGAATTAGGATGAATGGGTCTTGGGTGATCAATTATATGTAACGTTCAGATCAACACGTTCCCACTAATGTGATTTAAGACGTATCCTAGAAAGAGAGAATGCTCTTTCTAATCAAGCTAATCATGTTTTAATTAAGTTAAAACTCAATCAAGTTTTTTATCCATCCTACATGCTTCGCACTGGGCTAGGAGATAAACAGAATTATAAGCTGATGTTTTCCTTCAAGCAGCTTATCGTCCATTTGTAGAGATAAAAGTAACCAAGCTGAAGCAAGGAGGGAATGTTTTAGTGTCAGTGTGGTGGTGATTACTGTCGGAGTTCAGAGAGGAGAGGGTTTTGTGGGTTTAAGTGACAGGAGGGGGGTTCATTGCCTCCGTGGAACTGGAGCTTGTGCTTCTTAAAGGACGTCCAAGGTTTGGATAAATGTTGAGGAAGAGAGAGAACGTCCACAGGGCCTGGGGCTGCGGAAACAGAGGCGCGAATGTGGTGATGGGGAGGAGACCGTGCTGTTGGGGAAGTGAGAGAGCTGATTGATCGTGTGGTGGCCGATTTTAGAGCGTTTTAAAACCAGGCTGGAGAGCATCAGTTTGAATATGCGCATCAGCTGTCTCTTGCATGGGACAGGCACTGGGAGAATATGACTGCGGGAAGGCTAGAGTGATCTTCCCTTTCTGTTTTCTGGAATCAAAGATGGTACCGAGAGTTCCATCTGGGGAGCCCAGGGCGTCCAGTGAGGGGCAGTTCCGCTTGGACATGTCGAGCTGCGCTGAGTGTGGGGTGATGGAAGGCTAGCCGCTTGCAGACATCTTGCGGTCAGCTGAAAGTATGAGATGCATATTCAAGCGATAAGTCAGGAATGGAAATTTTTGTTTGGGGAGTCAACTCATAATTTCAGTAATTGAAACCACAGAAGTAGTTAAGGTAGTTGAGGTACAGAGATAAGAGCAGAGAGCCAAGGGGGAAGAAAGAATGATGGTGGTTAAATACTACAGAACAGAGGAGAGGCTTCTGGGGGTTAATGTGGGAATGTTATCAAATAACTGGAAAAGTGCATCCATGGCGGGCTGAAGGGATGGGAAGAGGGTAGGCAGGGTAGAGGTTGGAGAGGTAGGAGGAGAGCCAGAAAACCATGTCAGAGAAGTGAAGGGGGGAGAAGGTTTCAAGGGGACAGTCAACAGTTTTGGATGCAGGGGAGATTGAAGAGTATGAGAGGAAAAGAGGAACAACTGTTGGTTACCCCAAGAAGGGCATTGGTGACCTTGGAGAGAGAAGGCCGCATCTTGGAGGCATGGGGCCTTCTGACCCCACTGAAGCAGTGTCCAGCGCCCCCTCCAGAGAGCCTGAGCCTGTATTCTGGGGTGGGGCCCGGTGTCTGTGTGTATCTTCGCTCAGCTCTGTGCTTGGGTGTGCTGCACAGCAAAGCTTGAGAACTGTTGATGTGAGGCGGTCTAGCTCCCGCTACGCACACAGAGCTGGCTTTAGAAGATGAGAGTCAGGGAAGTGAAGCCGTGGGCACAGTCCGCTCGCTTAAAGGAGTTGAGATCCAAGGGAAGGACGGAGCAGCATTGTGTGCCTGGCGGTGTGAGTGGTCAGGCTTCCATTCAGGAGCTCATGCGGGTGTGGAATACGGTGGCCAGTCAAGTGGGAGGGTTGGCCAGTAAAACCCTGTGAAGCCCTCTTATTAATCATCATGGAAAGGGCAACACACCCCTGCCGTAGAAGTAACAGGCAATTAACAGAAGAAATAGAAATTGCCAATAAGTATCTGCAGATGGGTTCTCTCTTACTAGCAAAAAATTTATATTAAAATGAGATGCCATTTCTTGCCTGCCAAATTTACATTTTTGTAACAAAATAATACCCACTATTGATGAGGGTGCAGGAAAATTGAGGCTCGTGTGCCAATGAGCATGAGTTGGAAAGGCTTTCCTAGAGGGCCATTTGGCCTATGCCGGGGAGCCTAAAATATTCGCAGTTTTTGAGCCAACAGTTACACTTCCAGAAATATGTCCTAAGAAAATAGAGATGGGATGTTATGGGTGAAAGCCTAGGTTTTAAAGTAGGAAGGAAGGCTTACCTGCTTTCAAAGGCTGACTTAGGTAGTGTGTGACTTGTATGAGGTATTTAACCCTCTAACCCTCAATTTCCTCATCTGTAAAATGGGCTGTTGGAAGGATCAAACGAAATGATGTCTATTTAAAAAGTGCTTAGAACCATGCCTGGCTCTACTAAGAGGGTAGTAATAGAGCTGCTACTTATTTTTATTATTGTGTTATTATATATGCACAAAGATTTATGAGAGTTGATTGCAGCATTAACAGCAAAATATTAGGGGTTGCCTAAATGTCCAGTAATAGAGCTTAGTGAAATTATGCTATGTCCATAGGATGCAGTATGTGTGCACCCATTAATTCTAACTTACGAAGAATGTTTCATGACATGGGAACAGTTTAATGCCTAAATTAAATTAAAGGGGCAGTCTACTTAAGGAGCAGTGTGATCTGAGGTTGGTAAAGATGTGTTAACTATCGATACATAGAAGAAAAAAACCTAAAAATTTTCTGCCTCCCAGTGGCTCTCTGGCTGGTGGGATTATAGGTGATTTTTATTTCAGCTATTGAGCTTTTCTGCACATACCCCCAAATTTTTAAAATACCAAGTTCATACTCCTTTAGTAAGAAGAAATTATTTAAAATAAGTCTAACATCATGAGATGCCAGAGTGAAACTGTAACGGGCCAGATGGTACATTTTACATCATTTCCTAGCTTTTGCTCCACAGCCCAGGAGGAAAAACAGAGAGATCAGAAATGGGATCTTTTAAGAGGGTTTTTTAGGAAATCAGAGATGAAAAGTTTTAGGTGCTAGCAAAAGAAGGCACTGAAGTAGTACACTCAGTGGGGAAGGTATCCAGTTCAGCAGGGAAAGCACTTGAGGATGGAGGGGCTGAGGTGCGCACCTGTCAGGTAGGAGGGGCAGTTGATGCAAGAGGGAAGTTAAAGGGGCTGCATTTGGTGGAAGGAGGGGCTGCTTCACATCTGGGAGCTGGGGGGGGGGGATCCATGTGTTACGGTGCATAAATCCAGGTCAGGAGAGAACCATTCAGGCCAGAGATGGACAAAGGATGCTGGCCTGTAGTCCTCAGGATATGGTAGAGAGGTCTCAGGGTAGACACTGAAGTAAGTACCTAAGTGTTGGGATAGCTGGTTAAACTGCCCCCAATCCTTTTTTTTTTTTTTTTTTATGAAAAACGCAGAGAATTAAGTAATAGCTGAGTCATTTCACTTTTTATTACTGTATTCATGGGTTTGGTTGTTTTTGAACTGTGAGTGTGTCCATGTGTATAGTAACAAATTCTCTTCCCCTAAATACCAGCTCATCTCTCCCAGCACCCACAGCCTGGGCTGCTAGACCTGGCTCTGCTTAGGATCTCACGACTCCTTCCTCTTCCCCTCCACGAGTCCACTGGAGCCAGAATAATCACGGTAGTTGTGGATTCCCTGCAGAATGGACTGAGCTCGCAGTTTTCACTTCCAGGCTGATTTATGTTCATGCTGGAAAGAGCACAGATGCACTTATTAGCAAACACGAAGCCCAGGGCCTGGACAATTCTCTGGGCCTTCCGGGCACTGGTCCTCCTGCAACACAAGAGACCTGTTCCAGCATGTGTGTGTTTTCCGACCTCGCCATAGTAACAGAATAATTCTTAAGGCTACTGGGAAATTGCTACCAAGAGGATGGAATCTCACCTATTTATGGTTTAACACTTACTGACTTACACGCAGCAGCAATATACAAATACAGTTATTGTATAAAGCACAGAATGGAATTGGATGTGGTTCTTCAGTGGCTTCCAAGCTAAACAGATGAGGGTATTATTTCTTTGCCCCTTGAATGAGGTTCCTACTTATCTCAGAATCTAGGTTGCCCTTGGCTTTTTTTTTTTTTTTTTTTTTTTGAGGCCAAGGGGATAGTTTATTCATTGTTGTGTATTTCGCTAATGTGTTTCAGTCTAGGTTAAGCAATGCCCACCCTCTGTAGGTTGCTGGGGTTCTTTTCTGTGGTGGCTGCCCCTGCCATTATATTTAGAATTGCTTTTCACCAAGTTAGGGAAATCTGTCCTGAATCAGGATCATGGGTGTCTTAGTAAATATCTTACAGTGTGTGTTACTTGAAATTCCGCCTGACTTAGAATGGCCGTTTGTCTCCTCCAACCAGGGGGCTCTATCTAGGACCTCTCGGCTGAAGGAAGGGAAGACCAGTTTTCTCTGTCTGCACCTCCCCGTCTAGCCTCGCAGCCTCCCTCCTTTCATGAAGCTGTGCCAGGAATGGATTTCAAATGAAGATAAGGGTAGGGAATCAGGCTGGGTTGGCTGTTCATAGGTATTTTGGGAGGTTCAACATGTAGAATTCCTGCACTGGACAATTTCTTTCTTCTTTTTCTTTTGATATAATATCAGAGGTACAAGAAAGTTATAATAATAGGACAAAGAATTCTAACATACTTTTCCTCCAGACCCCCCCCCACCCAAGTTAGCATTTTCTAAGTTCTATTTGTATGTTTGTATTTATGCAGGTCTGTACAGACACACACTCTCACACGTTTTTTTCTAAGCAGTTTGAAAATCAAGACGTCATGCCCCTTCACCTCTAAATGTATCAGTGTCTATGTCTTAAAAGCAAAGATATTCTCTTATATAACCATACTGCAGTTATCAAAATTAGGAAATGAACATTCATCTACTACTATTACCCAATCTACAGATCTTTATCAGATTTTGCAAGTTGTCCCAATTGTACCCTTTATAGGGAAAGAGAACCCAGATTCTTTGTTATGTTCATTGGTCACATCTCTTTAGTCCCCTTTAATCTGTCTTTCTGCCTCCTGACTGACATTTCTGAAGAGCCTAGGACGTGTTTTTTTTAATAGATCTATTTTTTTTAAATTTATTTATGGCTGCGTTGGGTCTTTGGTGCTGCGCGTGGGCTTTCTCTAGTTGTGGCGAGCGGGGGCTACTCTTCGTGCTTCTCATTGCGTTGACTTCCCTTGTTGCAGAGCACGGGCTCTAGGTGTGCGGGCTTCAGTAGTTGTGGCACGCGGGATCAGTAGGAGCCCTAGGACATTTTGTAGACTGTCCCCAGTTTGGATTTGCCTGATGCTCCCTCAATGATTAGACTCAGGTTTTGCATTTTTGGCGGGCATGTCAGGGAAGGGATGTTGTGTTCTTCTCAGTGTATCCTCTCAGGAGGCACAGGGTGGCTATATGTCTCATTCCTGGTGATCCTAACTTTGATCCCATGGTGAAGGAAGGTGATGTCTGCCAGGTTTCTCCACTGTAAAGTTACTGTTTCTTCTTCTGTAGTTAGTAAGTGTCTTGTGGGGAGATACTTTGAGACTGTGAAATATTCTGTAACTACTCAAACTTTCATCCACCGGTTTTAGTATCCATTGATTCTTTCTGGAATGGGTTATTATGATGATGGTTACCAAATAGTGTTTTTCTAAATCCGTAATTCCCTCTGCATTTGTTAGTTGGATTTCCACCCTAAGCAAGAACTCTCCCTTCTCCCACTTTTTTAAAAATTTATAAAAGTATGGAATCATGGATTCTTATGTTATATATTGGGTTATAGTTCTTTACCCTCATGTAACTTTCTTGCTCAAATTGTCCCAGGTTCAGGCCGTGAGAGCCTCTGCAACCTGCTCCTGGGTTCTTTGGTCACACTCTCTTCATTCTTAGAGCACTTCCTTAGGTTCTGGCTCTGAAAGATGCTCCACGCTCATCCTGCACTTTCCCTGCCCCAGCCCAAGAACCAGCCAGTTCTACAAGGAGACCTGGTTCCATTTAGAGGAGAATGGTTACCCACACACTTCTTCAACTAAGAGGAAAAGAAAGAATGTGTACAGGGATCATCTTTTTTTTTTCCTCTCTCAGAGTGTTATCATTTCTCCTAATGCCTTAATTTTCCCCACGGTCTTTTTAAGCATCTGTGACATCTTGGATGTGGACAGTACAGAGATGAATGAGACATGGAACCTACTCTCAAGCTGCTTTCAGCCTAGTGGCAGAAACAGACCAGTCAACATATAATTACAGCAGTGCGATAACCCCAGAGTTGCAGTGTGTCGCCATATGCAAAACACTGTGGGATCACAGAGGAGGAGGTTAAAGCTGATAAAGCTGACTGAGCAACCGATGGATCACTAGGAATGAATAGAATCTTCGCATTTCAAAGGACCCAAGAGGCCGCCTGATGGAACCTCCGGCCATGGCAAAATGTCTTTTTTCTCCATTCATGAAACCAGTCAACATTCCATTTGGGAGCTTTAATAATCTAGAGAAAGATTTTCATTTATATTGAGTTGAACTCTAATTTTTTTTTTTTTTTATAAACTCCCCCTCATTACTCCTAGTTAAACCCTGAAGCTAAGTAGAAGACGTGGAACTAATCCTCAGTGTACGTGGCAGGCGGGCCTTCGCCTGGCTGAGGATAGTTGTTTTGCCCTGCAATGGGGACCTCTCTTTTCTTTGCTCTTGAGCTGATCATGGTCAAGCCATTCAGTGTCAGTACCCCTCTTACGAGATTTCCCCATGTGGCTCATAACATTCTTCATGCAGGCAGAGAAAATGATGAGGCTGTGATCCTGCTGAGTTTGAACAGGTAGAGGTACCCCCTGTAGCCCAGAGGCCACATTTATGTTTTTGGTCACCATGTCAGCTTTGGGCTGCCACTGAATTTGTAGTGAAGTAACACCTCCAGGGTTTCTTTGCATGAACTACTGTTAATCCAAGTCTCTTCCGTTCTCTGTTGGTTTTACTGCTTGCCTGAACTGAAATACAAGGCTTCCTATTTATCCTTTCAAAATTTCATCTTGTTCATTTCAGCCTGTTATCGAGAGATTTTTTTTTTAAGTCCTGATTCCACTAATTAGCATATTAGTTAGTCCTCTCGACTTTATTTACTTTGCAAATTGGTGTATGTGCTTGGTCTTGTCTGCCCCTCAGGTTGTAGATTTAAGTGAAGGGAACCAGGGATAAGGCAGGAATTAAGGCATGTCCCCAGGCACATTGACCTTTGAGTGGGTACTGTATATCCTCCCCCCCCCCGCCATGCTGCGTGGCATGCAGCATCTTACCCCAACCAGGGATCGAACCTCGTGCCCCCTGTAGTGGGAGCGCAGAGTCTTAACCACTGGACTACCAGGAATTCCATGTGGGTACTTTAGGTAATGGCATCCTCCAGCTTTAAAATCAGGCAGACTTTATTATTTGAAAGACATTTTGCTACCCTAGATACAAAGAAGTGATAAACTTTGGGATACGTTATTAAAATCAAAAAGTACCCTCTACTGCATTTCTCAGATCATTGAATCTAAGTGAAGCTGCTTTTCAGTTTATTTTATGTGAATTTTCTTACTGAACCTACAGCTAATTGCTAATTCCTCAGGACTTTTTTCTCCCCAGATGCTATTCAGCAACTGTCGACTCTGTTCTAAAACTGTGAGGAGCTTGCAGTATATAATCTATAACATATCCTTTTAAATCTAATATATATATTTATATTTACTTTATCCAAAATGATGATACACATCACTCCTTCCCCTTCTCTTGTTTTATATTACTTCTGAGTGCTTTTTCACATTTAACATTGTATTTATTTGTTTGCAGTCTTTTCCCCATAAGAATGTAAGCTGAGACCTGTCTATTGTTGATTCTCTAGCATCAGGCACATAATAGGTGTGCAGTAGATGTTCAGTTAATGAATGAATGAATGAATACATTTCTAGATTTATAGTTTCTGGAATCTGCCTTTTTTTTTCTTAAAAGAAGTCAGGATAATGGGCCTACCATACAGTTCTTTGCAATAGCAAAGAACTTTTATTCCCTTCTTTCCTGTATGAAGATATCCAAGTAAGAGAGTCCATTTTGAACTCTCCTCCCCCACCACTCCCAAGCAAAAAAAAAAAAAAAAAAAGGGCGTGTGTATGAACTGGCAGTGTTCCATTACAGAGCAGACCTGATAGCCCATGATCTTAGAACAGTCCCTGGTACCTAAAGATTGAATGTGAACGTCAGATGTTCTGAAGTTCTTGAGAAACAGACACTACAGAAAAACATAGTAGAGTGGCAAAGAACACAGACTCCACAGCCAGACTACGGTTTTGTCATTTAGGCTGCATAGCTTGAGCAACCTCAGTTTTCCCTTCTTCAAAATGGAGATAAAAATAGCACCCACCTCACTCAGGACTTCTCTGGTGGTCCAGTTTGGTTAAGACTTTGCTTTCCAATGCAGGGGGTGCAGGTTCAATCCCTGGTCGGGGAGCTAAGATCACACATGCCTCACAGCCAAAAAGCCAAAACATAAAACAGAAGCAATATTGTAACAGATTCCATAAAGACTAACAATGGTCCACATCAAAAAAAAAAAAATCAAAAAGCACCCATCTCATGGAATGGTATGAGCATTGAGGTGGCGTTGAACCCACAGGCCTTACCATGATGCCACACACAGGAAGTGATGACTTCCCTTAAGATGATTTTCATTTTAAAAAGCCTTGGGAAATAAAGGCACGAAGGAGGAAATGAAGTAGCCCATAATCTCATCCCCTAGCAATTACCGCTGTAAAATTTTTTGATATAAATCTCATGTATTTCCATATGCAGACCTATATAGGCTTTGTTCACTCAGCATCCTGTGATCATTTTCCCACGCCCATAACTAGTTTCTTTTAAAAATGCTATTTTTTAACATCCTATGGAATGCTATGCACTGTAATTTATTTAGAGTACCTTGTTTCGCCAGATTATTTCCATCTTTTTTTTTCTGTTATGAACATTGTGATGAATAATCTTATATCTCTGTGCATATCTTGGATTGTTTCCTGGGATGGGGGAATTGCTGAGTCAAAGGGCATGTGCATTTTTGAGGCTTTTGATACCCACTGCCAAATCGCGGTGCTCATCGAATCCCCCTCCAGCAGACCAGGGAGTCCCCGGGAGCCCTCCGGTTTACTTCTCTCTGGTGATGCTGCATGGGTTACTCACGAGGGGGGGGTGGGCAACAGTTTCTCGCTGTCTCTGCTCTCTGTTTTTTTCTTCCCCTTTGTTTCCTTTCTTGGTTTTCTGCCAAACTGCCTCTTGTGAAAGGACCGCCTAATTAACCCTGTGCTAATTAACAATTTAAAATTACACAGTGCGACCGTTCATGTTTAATTCTCCAGGAGCTGGCGCATCAGTGGAGCCCCCTCCCCTTCCAAGTAACTGCACCTCCCACCCCAGCTTCCCTGTAACTGTTGCGTGGAGCCCAGTTCTGTCTCCTTAAGGGAATGGGATAAAGCTGGCACATCACATCTTCTCAGCTGAAAGAGGGAGATGGCGCGGGGGGGGGGGGGGGAGAGGGGCGTGGCGCCTAGGATAACAGGGTGGAGTTTTATAATTTTAAACCATCTTTGAAATATAAAGACTGATATTGGCAAAGATGCAGGGACTTTACAGGTAGGTTCCAAGGAAGCTATAACTTGTGAGAGGAGGAAGAGCAGGGGGCTCTCGATGAAGATGTTAGAACTTTTCTGTGCGAGATGACTTCTCACAGGGCAGAGGGAGGCGCTCAGCAGAGAGTGCGAGGCTAGATCCCCCCGCCCCCCCCCGTATCTTCCCTTTAACTCTCTTACTGGGGAGGTGTGCTCAGTTGAAATCCAACTGAATTCTTAACACCACACACACACAAAAACCCCTTGCTGAGTACAACACCGGTGGTCATGAGTAGAGCACGTCTGTGTTTAAAGGGGATTTTGGGGTGTAAGTGGCTGGAGGGAAGCAGGCTGCAGGAGGGGTTGCAGGTTTGTGCTGTGTGTGCTGGCCCTGGAGGTACTGGCGGAGGTGGGGGGCGGGGCAGAGCCGCGTGTATGGGGGCTGTGAGAGCACCGGGACCCGCTGGATTCCCAGGCTGCCCTCCGTAACTGAAGATCATTGATTTTACGGGAAACCGTGTTTACAGACAGAGTGCCGATCGACCTGCTGAGTTGACTTCTGCCTCCTTAAGTAAGAACTATCTTTTTCTTATTGACTGGCTGATAAACAGAGTGAAAGGAGCTGCCGGCCAGGTAGGAGAGTGGTAGAGGGCCTGAGGTCCTGGAGCTGAAGAATGGGGCAGGGCTAAGAGATTTCTTCATCTCTGTGCTCTGGTCCCCTCTTGTCCACCCCCACCCCTGCGCTTCCCAGGGGTGAGCCCAAGACTGACCCTGCCTGGTTACCTAGCAGTGCAGGCCCCAGGCATGGAGGAGCTGGAGGTCTGGTGAAACTGTTGTAAAATAGAGAGTGTCTCACTCAAGCTTTAATAATGCACATCCCCTGGGCATTTGTATTAAAAATGCAGATTCTGATCTGAGAGTCTGCGCTTCTCACAGGCTCACTGGTGAGCTCACTGGCCCTGAACCACACGTGACTTAGCAGAGTTGTAAGAGCTTCTGATTGCCCTGGCCAGCAAGCATTGAAAGGAAGCCCAGAACTGGTGCCTGAGGTCCAGAGTGGGATCCTTCTTTCCCACCAGCATCTCAGTGGGCTGTTGCCCCTGCAAATGAGTGGTCCCCCGTGTGTCCCCTCATGGGGCTAGCGTCACCACGACAGGCACATCTGTCTTTGCCTATAAGGTCACCTTTTCTTGACACCTTTTGCTGAGGAATAGAAAACAAAGTTCAGTGAGTTTTTAGAAGTCCCGATCCCTTAGCTGGATGATTTGTGGAGGAGGAAGAAGAGGGCAGAGCGGGAAGAGCCCACCAGTTAACGGGTAAATGCTCGCAGGTTTCTTGGCCCAGTCCAGGCTGGAGAGGAGATTGGCTTTGCTGTCGATACACAAGTCCCTGGTGAAGCATCAAAGCTGTTCTCCTTTATCAATCGTGGCCTCCCCTTCCCGCATGTTCCTGTAACTTACCAAGCATTTATGACATTGATCTTACGATCGGGCTGTTAACCCTCCCACCCCTTCAGGCCTGCCAACCTTTTTGGCCTGAGCTGTCAATCAGATGTCATCCAGCCAATTATGTGCGTCCTTAGGAAGAGCCACCCTGGATTCTCACCTGTATTCCAACTGAGCCTTATGAGGAAGTCTCATGGCATTTGCTGTTTGGTTTGGTGTGGTTATCTTTGTTTAAAGTCAATGTGTCTTTTCTAAGGCACACGGAACCTTGTTGTAATGGAGCTTGAGATTACATGCTGAGAGGTGGTGTGTGTTTGTGTGTGTGTGTGTGTGTGTGTTTTAAACAAAACGTGACACATTCTTCCAGAAAGTTGCTTCTCCTGAGACTTCTGGTGAACCTGCCTTCCCCGTCTTTTCCCGAGGGGGAGCTATTGGCTAGTGTGCCGTCGAGAATCAAGCAATGAAAAAAGAGTGGGAAGATGGGGGTCGGTGGGGAGGGAGACCAAAGCCAGCCAAAACCTTCATCCACTGTGTGTGAATGAGATGGTGGGTGGAGAAGCAGCCAAGTGTTCTCCTGGAAGGAGGTGTGGCGGGAAGGTGGCCTGGGATTTGCAGCGAATGCTCAGGGCCCTGCGAGGCGCTGAGTTGCCTCTTGGAGCGGGGCCGGTCAGAGGAAATACTCCTGTGATGTTGTTGCCACAGGAGCAGAGCGGTGGCGGGTGATCTGATGTCTCCCTCCCCAGGGACGCGAGGTCTCAGAGGGCAAATTCAGCTTAGTGGCACTTTGGAGTCGGAAACGGAAAAGCCCCAGGGCTGAAGGACAGCTGCTTTGGGTAGCGACTAATAACTAAGAGGCAGGTGTGGAATGGGGGCTGGCGGAGCCCAGCTGCCATCTCGGCTCGCCGCGAAGATCCTTGACAGCAGAAACCACCCAGCCAGTGGTGAACGGGCTCATCCAGACAGGGCGAGATCCTCTCTGCTGGTGGGGGAGTCGGCCCGTTGAGAGTCTGGGCGGTTCTTCTTAGAAACATCAAGCTCACGTTTTGCACCTACATATTTTGAGTCTGAAACCAGCTGAGTCACAAGCAAGGGTGTTCTGTGGGTTGTAGGGAGGGGAGATCCGCCTTTCTCAGCGCCCAGATGGCACTGGCCTCATTTTTAGATTTAGGCCCTCAGTTTTACTGCTTGTAAAATGGGACGATGTTTCCCAGACTTGGAGAGGATGAATGCAGCCGTGGGCCCTTTTGGGGGCTTCGCAGAGCTTGTCCAGGCCTGCACGCTTGCCCTTCAGCCCTGTAGTCCTCCACACTTTTCTGTGAACTTCTCAAACTAGAAATCTGGCCAGTAAGAGCAGCGGCACAACTTCGCCCCTAAATCAAATGGCGTGTCCCCTCCCAGATTCATGGTCCTTCCTCGATGGCTGCAAAGTCTTCCTCCTCCTGTCTGTCCGTCCCCGGTGTCCCCCTGGCCCCCAGGCAGTGCGGGCAGCCGGCGTGGCCTTGTGCTGCCATCTGTGTGCGGCGGGGCTGCTGTTCTGTGTCCTCGGCGGGGCCTGGAGAGTTGATGCGGTCCTCGTCCTCCCCTGTGGCTCGTCGCCCGGCCCCGACTCTGACGCTGTGCTTGCAAAGAACCCAGATTCGAACCGGTCCCCAGGGGTAGAGCTGCCAACATTCCGAAGACAAAGAGGGATTCTCCTGATGCCCCTTTCCCCGCACCTCCACCCCCGCTCCTGCCACGCAACCTGGCCGTGACACCCAGGGGCGCCGCCCACCCTCTGCGCCTCGATGGGGTGGGGCGACGGCCGGGGTCCCCACTGCCCTGCGGTCTCTGTTGTGGGTGTGGACAGAAACCTGTTAGAGCACTCTGTGTGGGACCTTAGCCTCGGCCCTCCTAACCTCTTTCCTTTCTCTCTCTCTTTCCCCTCTCTCCCTCCTCTCCCCCTTGCCTCCGCCCTTCAGGTCCGATCCGTACTGGGTGCAATGAAAGCTCCACGCAGGCCTTACCATGGAAGGCTGTGACTCGCCTGTCGTCTCGGGGAAGGACAATGGGTGCGGTATCCCTCAGCACCAGCAATGGACTGAACTCAACAGCACCCACCTCCCCGACAAACCCAGTAGCATGGAGCAGTCCACAAGCGAGAACCACGGGCCCCTGGACGGCCTGAGGGCCCCCTTCAATGAGCGCCTCGCGGAGAGCACTGTCCCGGCCGGCCCCGCTGCCGAGCCCGCCGGCAAGGAGGTCAGCTGCAACGAGTGCTCGGCCTCCTTCGCCAGCCTCCAGACCTACATGGAGCATCACTGCCCCGGTGCGCGCCCCCCGCCGCCCCTGAGGGAGGAGAGCGGGAGCGACAGCAGTGAGGAGGGGGACGAGGAGAGTGACGTGGAGAACCTGGCCGGGGAGATCGTGTACCAGCCGGACGGCTCGGCGTACATTGTCGAGAGCCTGAGCCAGCTGACCCCGGGCGGGGGCGTGGGTGTGGGCGGCAGCGGGCCCCTCCCGTCGCTCTTCCTGAACTCTCTCCCCGCCTCAGCGGGCAAGCCGGGGGACCCTTCCTGCGCTGCGCCCGTCTACCCACAGATCATCAACACTTTCCACATAGCCTCATCCTTCGGGAAATGGTTTGAGGGCCCAGACCAGGCTTTCCCGAATACCTCAGCCCTGACGGGGCTCAGCCCCGTCCTGCACAGCTTCCGCGTGTTTGACGTGCGACACAAAAGCAACAAGGATTACCTGAACAGTGACGGCTCTGCCAAAAGCTCCTGCGTATCCAAAGATGTTCCCAACAATGTGGACCTGTCCAGATTTGATGGCTTCGTGCTCTACGGCAAGAGGAAGCCCATCCTGATGTGTTTCTTGTGCAAACTCTCCTTCGGGTACGTCCGTTCGTTTGTGACCCATGCGGTGCACGACCATCGAATGACCCTGAGTGAAGATGAGCGGAAACTTCTTAGCAATAAGAACATCTCCGCTATCATCCAAGGGATCGGCAAAGACAAGGAACCCCTTGTAAGTTTTCTGGAACCAAAAAACAAAAACTTTCAACTCCCTTTAGTTTCCACCGCTAACCTCATAGGCCCCGGACACAGTTTTTATGGTAAATTTAGTGGCATTCGAATGGAAGGGGAGGAGGCTCTCCCAGCCGGCCCTGCCGCTGGCCCCGAGCAGCCCCAGGCTGGTATCTTGACCCCCAGCACCCTCTTGAACCTTGGCGGGCTCACCAGCTCGGTCCTGAAGACCCCCATTACCTCAGTCCCCCTGGGGCCTCTGGCCTCCAGTCCTACCAAATCCTCAGAGGGCAAGGACTCTGGGGCAGCAGAAGGAGAGAAGCAAGAAGTGGGCGATCCGGATTGCTTCTCCGAGAAAGCAGAGCCGGCCGAGGAGGAGGCCGAAGAGGAGGAGGACGAGGACGAGGAGGTGGAGGACGAGGAAGACGAGGAGGATGAGGAGGACGAGGACGAGGGTTGCAAAGGACTCTTTCCAAGCGAGTTGGACGAGGAGCTGGAGGACAGGCCCCCCGAGGAGTCTGGGGCCGCAGCAGGTAGTAGCAGCAAAAAGGACCTTGCTCTCTCAAACCAAAGCATTTCTAACTCCCCCTTAATGCCTAGTGTGCTCCAGACCCTGTCGAGGGGCGCAGCTTCTACTAGTTCTAATTCCGCTTCTTCCTTTGTTGTCTTTGATGGTGCGAACAGGAGGAATCGTTTAAGCTTTAACAGTGAGGGCGTCAGGGCCAACGTGGCAGAGGGCGGCAGGAGGCTGGACTTTGCTGATGAAAGTGCCAATAAAGACAATGCCACAGCACCAGAACCAAATGAAAGCACAGAGGGGGACGATGGGGGCTTCGTCCCCCATCACCAGCATGCTGGCTCCCTCTGCGAGCTTGGGGTGGGGGAGTGCCCCTCGGGGAGTGGCGTGGAGTGCCCCAAATGCGACACGGTCCTGGGTTCCTCCCGCTCGCTGGGCGGTCACATGACTATGATGCATTCTCGCAACTCGTGCAAGACACTCAAGTGCCCCAAGTGCAACTGGCACTACAAGTACCAGCAGACGCTGGAGGCGCACATGAAGGAGAAGCACCCGGAGCCGGGGGGCTCCTGCGTCTACTGCAAGAGCGGGCAGCCCCACCCTCGGCTGGCCCGAGGCGAGAGCTACACGTGTGGTTACAAGCCTTTCCGCTGTGAGGTGTGTAACTACTCCACAACTACCAAAGGCAACCTCAGCATTCACATGCAGTCCGACAAGCATCTCAACAACATGCAGAACCTGCAGAACGGAGGGGGCGAGCAGGTCTTCAGCCACACGGCTGGGGCGGCGGCGGCGGCTGCTGCGGCGGTGGCCGCCGCGGCCAGTATCGGCAGCTCCTGTGGGGCCCCCTCGCCCACCAAACCAAAAACCAAACCCACCTGGCGGTGCGAGGTGTGCGATTACGAGACCAACGTGGCCAGGAACCTCCGCATCCACATGACGAGCGAGAAGCACATGCACAACATGATGCTGCTGCAGCAGAACATGACCCAGATCCAACATAACCGCCACCTGGGCCTCGGCAGCCTGCCCTCGCCCGCTGAGGCTGAGCTCTACCAGTACTACCTGGCCCAGAACATGAACCTGCCCAACCTGAAGGTGGACAGCGCGGCCCCAGACGCCCAGTTCGTGATGGGCGGATTCCAGCTGGATCCCGCCGGGCCCATGGCCGCCATGACGCCCGCTCTAGGTGAGGCTTGACTCCATGTGTGTCTGTTCTGAGGATGGGAGTTAAACCGGGGGAAGCTGCAAGTGGGCCGAGATCGTGTTGACCTGGTGGATTCTGTCGAGTCCTGTGGATTTGGGGGATCTTTATTTTCTTGAGAGTTGTTTTGTGCTCAACTTGAGCGTCCAGCCCCCACGTCTTTTTCTCAAGAATCCCTTGAACTCTCTGTGAGCCTGTGGAAGATGGTTTGCGTTCAACAGAGACGTGATTACACTCCGGCTCCACGGGCCGGGATTCAAATTTAAGTGTTTCCTCTAGCTGTTTGGCTTCAGGTCAACTTTCCCTTCTGTTCCCATTCCCCCTTTCTCTCTGTCCCTTTCTTTATTTGAAAAATTGCCACAGTTCCCCCTAAACTTTGGGGTTCCATTAAATATTTATTGAAATGTACAGGAAACGGTAGCTGGTGTTTTAAATAGGGACAGTCGTCGCCGGAAAAGGAACTGGAAACCGTAGTGTGCCTTATTTAAATAAGCCAAGGCTGGTTCTGAGCTGACTGGGAGCCACCCAGATAGGTTTCTCAAAGCTCTCCAGTGTTTTCCCCAGGACCTTGATGAAAGAGACGGGTTCTTTCTCTTTCTTACTTTGCATGAGTTGCCAGTGATCAGTATAGTTGGGAATTAGGTGACCCTGGGGCACCGTGAGGAGTGGTGTGATAGATGAGAGGTGACTAAATTCTAAAATTGTAAATTAAAGACAGCCCGGTTTTAATATCAGATCCCGGTTAACGGAGCCTTTGTTGCCATGGAGAACATGGCTCCATGTTAGAAGACATGGGTTGGCTGTTTTACCATTGGCTTAATGGAGTAGAACGGGACCAAGAGGATGGGATATGAATGCCAAAAGCCATGACTCTTTTTTTGTTTAATTTTTAAAAAAGTTTTTTATTGGAGTATAGTTGATTTACAGTGTTGTGTTAGTTACAGGTGTACAGCAAAGTGAATCAGTTGTACATATACATATGTTCACTCTTTTTTTTTTAAGATTCTTTTCCCATTGACAGAGTATTGAGTAGAGTTCCCTGTGCTATATACTAGGTCTTTATTAGTTATCTATTTTATATATAGTAGTGTGTATATGTCAATCCCAATCTCCCAGTTTATCCCCCCCCCACACCCCCTGGTAACTGTAAGTTTGTTGTCTACATCCGTGACTCTACTTCTGTTTTGTAAATAAGTTCATTTGTACCTTTTTCTTAGATTCCACATATAGGCGATACCATCTGATATTTGTCTTTCTGTGTCTGACTCACTTCACTCAGTATGACAATCTCTAGGTCCATCCATGTTGCTGCAGAAGCCATGATTCTTTACGTACAAAGAATCATGACCATTTCTGGGGGAGAGCTTCTATAGCAAGAAAATGTACAAATCAGTTTCGTGAGGACCAGTGTGATGGTTGGGCCCCTCCTGCCCCAACTGCGCGAGCCTCGGACACGCACTGCCTGGTCTTCGTTCCCTGGTCCCGCTAACCTCTTGAGACCAGCAGTGATGTCCTGAATGAAACAGGATACCCTTCCTGACATGGGAGTGAGTTGTTCTCGGCAACAAAGCGTGAGCAAGTGCCTTTATCCTAGGATGGCTTAGGTTCATGCCAGAGGGCTAAACCTCCCCAGTAAGCACATCTTTATTTGGTGGTGTTGCAGTGCTAATTGCTGCTGATGAGTTATATTTCACAGCATTTAATTTGTTGTTCCTACCATGCATTTAAATTTGAATCCTTGCTACTTTAATCTTGTTTTCTGTTTTGGAACATTGACCTGTTGATCTTTTCTTACCAAACAATTTGAAGATGTTTTAACCACTGGTTAATCATCATGGATGCATAGGGATCAGTCATCTTATTCGTCCCCAGAGTGAACCACAGGGGATGCACACCTGGGAGTGGCATCAGTACTCGAAGACTTGTCACTTTTTAAAGCCTATGGCAATTGGGGTTTTCTCGTCTAGAGATTTAAAATCTTGGGGAGGCAGATCTTGGAGTAAATCAAAGATAATGTAAGTGGAATGAAGACACAGAAAATGGATGGGTTCATACTGGGTCACAATGAAGACTTTTTAATTACCTTGAAAACCAGTAATTCTGACTAAGGCTTAAATTGAGTGGTAGAGAAATGGTTTGCTTTTAACACCTGCTGTCTGTGAGTCTGCGGGGCATCATGCATTCCGGGCAGGTGGCAGATGCACCTACATAGAGGATCCAGACTTTATTTCTTAAAGAGAATAGAGTAATAGAGTGCTTCCTTCTGAAGACCTTATCCAGGTAGCCAAGGAGGGCCCTGAATTTCCAGTGTCGCTGCTTGTTAGCCGAGGTGAGTCTCTGGAGACCTCCTGTGCCTGCCTTAAGCCACAAGAGCCGTCGAGGTGGAGTGAGGGTGACAAATACTTTATGCCGGAAGCCGGCGTGGGTATGATAGAACGTTTCTACTTGGACCCACGACCTCTGTAGAAGCCAGCGTATGCAAATGAAAAGAGTGTAACTTTCAGTTCTGTCTGCAGCTCAACTGATTCTTCCTTAGGCCGTTTATGAGAAGTCTGTGGGCGTTATTAGGTATTCCTGGGCTCTACAGGGGGGAGGTAGTGTTTGTGAACTACACTCTTGCTTACACAGTTAATGTTCTTATACTGCCTTTGACAGAAACTTCTCCTTCCTGTTATCAGACAGATGCTGATCTGGGGATGCTTTCTTCCTAGAGGCCTTCAGGAAAAAGTTCGGCACCCTCTGTCTGGTCTGGTTGAATTTGCCTCCATTTGTAGACCAGATATTAGGCTTGAGGCCAGATGAACATCCTTCCAGACATTCCTTTGGACTACAGTTGAGCACAGCACTGAAAAATGGGTAGCTTGCCAAGGCGTCTACATGTTTCCCGAATAGCCAGCCAGCCACAGGACACCTACGTGAGCTTTAAGGGCTCCTCTGATTCTGCTTTTGGTTTTTTGGGGGTTTTTTTGCTTTTTTTTTTGTGGTACGCAGGCCTCTCACTGTTGTGGCCTCTCCCGTTGTGGAGCACAGGCTCCGGACGTGCAGGCTCAGCGGCCACGGCTCACGGGCCCAGCCGCTCCGCGGCACGTGGGATCCTCCCGGACCGGGGCACAAACCCGTGTCCCCTGCATCGGCATGCGGACTCCCAACCACTGAGCCACCAGGGAAGCCCTGATTCTGCTTTTGATTGTAGAAGGTGTCTTTTAATCCCTCTGCCTCTCTGAGGGTGTGCTCGTGGGCGGGACTCAGGTGCCAGGGTGTCACCTTCCAGCCTTAAAGTCAGGTGTGTGGGGAGATGGGGCCCAGTCCTCTCTAAGACCATCTGTCTGGCATGATTCAAGAGTAGGCACCCGCTAAGTTCTCAATGTGGGCGCTCTCCTCCCACCTGCCTGTGAATTGGGTGAGGTTCCTCTATTTCTCGGGGGCTGAATTAGTTCCTTGCAGCCCTATGGATTTGTAGGATTCCAAGCCCTAGGGGTGTTTCTCCAGGGTATAGTTCTCAAGGGCGTTCTGGCTTGCCTGTCGCCCACATTTCACTGCTTCTCTGCTTCTGTCTTTGATTTGCATTTCATTTTAAGAGCTTGGGATGGCAACAGGGACCTATTTCCTCTGCGTGTTCCGAGGACTTCTCATTTTCACTCAGGCATCCAGCAAGTGCCAGCTGAATTTCTCTTTAGAGCAATATTGATGTGCTGAGGTTAAATTTAAAAAGCGAAAAAGATCTGATGCTTCAGGTGGTTGGCATCAGAAACAAATATGTGTTTGCTCCTTGTCTTACCCTCCGGGCAGTTGCTGCTTTCACTGAACACCGCATATGTGTCATGGATGCTGCCTGGCCTTTGTCCCCATCAAGGGATGGAGCTTTTAGGCTTTTTTCCCCCTATCTCTTTTTCTCTCTTGTCCTAAAAAGAATGTCACAGTTATGGCTCCTCTCACCAGGGGAGGTGGCAAGAGAGAAGACAAGCAGAAAGCTTCCCCCGTCTTCTGACATGCGTGCGCAAAAGATTTCTGTGTCTTTCTAGACTGTCCACAGGCTTCAGTTGCAGCCACTCTGCTCAGTCAAGCCTGTACTGAGCTGCTCGCTCGAAGTGCCTTGTGTAGCATAAATAAGAAAATCTTTTTTTTTAATAATAACGCCTTTTCCTTGATTAGCCACTAACTTGGATTCTAATCAGTCATTAAAAAAAAAAATAGCCTCAGCCCAACCACATGTAGAAGGTCAAGTTTAAATATCAGTTGGGGAGTGACAGGGGCGGACGTAATAGCTCAAGCGTGTGTATGTTTAGGGGAGAGGCAAAAAACAGAAGCCGAAGCTCAGCATTCTGCTCGACTGTTCGCTTCGAGGTAATGGAGGGAAGGCTGCTCTTTCCAGGCCTTTCCCGTGGTATAAATAAGAGCTCAGAGTATTAATTTACGCTGGTGAATGAGAGCCGGTCCCTGGTTTACGCAGGGCAGTGATGGACTGAAAAAGAGCAGGGGGGTGGAGAGGGAGGAACACAGCTTTCTCAGGCCCTTTTTTTCGGGGCTGTGAGCGAACCTTTGCGTTTCACTGTCCATCTTGATCCAACTTCCCAAACCTGTAACATTTTGGCTGCTTTTTACCTCGTCTGGCACATCAGACCTTTGAGCCTCTGAGCAGGGGCCTGTGTACCCTCTAGAGGTTCAACAAGGAGAAGACTGGACCCTTGTCCTAAAGAGGCTACATCCTGATGGGGACACCGGCCAACATGTGGCTCTGTATGTGGCTGAAATACGCCAAAGGAGAATGTGCCGTGTCCCATAGCAGACCTACATGCCACGCAGTGCAGGGGGCTCATGGAAAGGAAATGATCGTACTTTTGGGAAGGTGTGGGAGGAGCCAGCGCCATTGACAGGCAGGTAGGCTCTTGACCAGTGGGGTGTGACGAGGAATAGGGAGATCATTCCCGAAATCTAAGGTTTAGAGCCGTGCTGTCCAATACAATAGCCACTAACCTAAATGTAAATGAATTAAAAATAAAAATAACTAAAAATTCAATTCTTCAGTTATACCTTAGCCATATTTCAATTGTCCAGTAGCCACACGTGACTAGTGGTTTCCACATTGGACAGTGCAGATACAAAATGTTTCCATCTTCACAGAAAGTTCCTGTTAGATAACACTGCTTGAGGTAAATTCTGGGCCCACTTCTGATTCACCACGAAGGCGTGCTGTCTTAGAATGCAGCTATAACTCATTTCCAACATTTCAGGGACGGGAGTTTCAGATTCTGTTATGTCCAGTGAATGATGCTTTTATTTCTGTCTTTTCTTGGGTCTGAGTGAGAAGCTGAATTGAAATATTCAAGAGATTAAGTGGTTCCTACGTTCTTCTAGGCGTTCTTTTCCAAAAGAAGAAACAAACATACAGCCTTCCACACACTTCAGAATGTCCATAGGAAAGATGCGAACACATCAAGTTGATTTTTGTTGTAGTTTTTCCCAGTTAGTAGCACCTTGCAGTGCTTGAAGTGGGATCGTTTTTCTGCTGGAACCTGGGTGGAGGGTGGCGGAGGGCCGGCGGTGCCTCAGTTAGGGCTGCCGCTGTGAGCCTGGCCTCTGACTCTCTGCCCCTCTCCTTCCCTGCAGTGGGCGGTGAGATCCCCCTAGACATGCGGCTCGGGGGCGGGCAGCTGGTGTCAGAGGAGCTGATGAACCTGGGCGAGAGCTTCATCCAGACCAACGACCCGTCGCTGAAGCTCTTCCAGTGTGCCGTCTGCAACAAGTTCACCACGGACACCCTGGACCTGCTGGGGCTGCACATGAACGTGGAGCGCAGCCTCCCTGAGGACGAGTGGAAGGCCGTGATGGGGGACTCGTACCAGTGTAAGCTCTGCCGCTACAACACCCAGCTCAAGGCCAACTTCCAGCTGCACTGCAAGACAGACAAGCACGTGCAGAAGTACCAGCTGGTGGCCCACATCAAGGAGGGCGGCAAAGCCAACGAGTGGCGGCTCAAGTGCGTGGCCATCGGCAACCCTGTCCACCTCAAGTGCAACGCCTGCGACTATTACACCAATAGCTTGGAGAAGCTGCGGCTGCACACGGTCAACTCCAGGCACGAGGCCAGCCTGAAGCTGTACAAGGTAAGACTCAGGCTGTCTCTGGAAGGGAGTGGATTGGATCCCTGGGTGACGGGGAGGGCTGGTGGCTGGCTGGCTGGCGCCCTGGTGTTGGGAGGGGAGCTGGCCACCTGGTGGTGGGCTTCAGCTGGGAACTGCAGGGTCTGTGTGTGGGGTGCCTCGTTTGGGGGGCAGGTTGTGTTTCCAGCAGCCCTATACTGTACATTGTTTCCTTGACCCTCCCACTGTCTCTAGAACTGACTCTTTTCCTACCTCACGTTTGCCATTTCCCTAGTTCTGGCTTTGCCTTTGTTCTCCTGTGTTTCCCCTCTCTCCTGCAGGCTTTCTGTTCTCCTTTTCCATCTGGTTATTCCCCCTTTTTCAGTCTCTTCTCCCCGGATGCCCCCCGGGGTTCTTTGTTTATTTCTTCATTCGTTTGTTCATTCATTCATTTATTCAGCAGGTACACATTAATCCCCAACCACGTACCAGGCCCTGTTCTGGGCCCACATCCATGCACAAGGTAGACAAAACGCCCCTGCCCTCGTAGAGCTTCCGTTCTTTCTGGGGGCGGGGGGATGGATGATGAACACAATGGATACGTTAGACGGTGGGCTAGAAGGTAGTAAATGCTATGGGGAAGCATAGGGTCAGGTGAGGGGCCCCTTTGTGCTTTGTCGCTCTGCTTCCCGTGTTCTGTGCCTCCTTCCTCTTCCTCATGTTTAAGTTTTCCTTCTTCCTGCCGGGCTCCTCCCGTCCTCTTCCTCTTACTCTGTTCTCCCCGCTTCTTCCTTCCCTCTCATCCCTCCTTCCTCACCCCTCCCTGCCCCCTCCATTCTTTCTCTCAGTCCGCAGACGGTAACAAGGAGGAGGTGCTCAGCTACTGTAAATAGTCCTTTCACTGGCATGGCAGAATTGCTCCAGACGCTTCTATTGATTTTCACTGGACTTAAAGCCTCACCTTTTTCTCTAATCATCTCATAATGGCTTTAGTATGAACAATCAGGTACAAATCGCCATAAATCTGCCCAGCCTCCCTCCACGTCCCTTCCACGCCCTCTCCCTCTCCCTCCGTTTCCCTCCCTTTTATTGTCAGTCTCCCTTCTTTCCTTTCACACCGGTTCCCACGTCTTTGGGCCAGCGAGCGCCAGGTTTCTCCTGACCCTGAGCTACTTTCATCCCCTTTCTGCTTGTGGGGATTTTAAATGGAGACTCCAAGAAAGGAAGACTCTCCTCCTCTCACCGTATCGGCCTCTGCCGAGATTGATAAGTGTGATTCATTTTACCGTTGCTCGTTCTCAGCTCGTCAAGAGACCTGTGTAACATGGATGAGAGACCATTTTAGGGAAAGGAGGAGAAAGCAGGCATGAGGTAGTGGGGATAGAATGATCTGGAATTGACTGCTGACTCCGGCACGGATGGGCTCAAGCGTTGCAGAGAGGAGGGTCTGGGCACCAGTCACCCCCACCCCTTGCCCTCTGTGAGCAGGACCCTCCCTGGATGGCTTCACCATGTGCCACCCTCCTCGCCGTCGGTTTAAATCGGAGGTTTTCATTGGCCACAGGGTGGTGCCGGTGTGGTCAGGAAAACCTGATGGAGAAACCGGTGGAAAAAAGAGTTTCTAAAGGACCCAGCTGAGTGCAATTAGTACAAAGGACCCGGTGTGGCCCTGGAAGGTCGTATGCAGCTTTGATGGGGGTTGTTTAGAGGTGGCACGAAGCTGGCCTCTTCCATCTGAGGAAAAACATTGCCTTTTAGATTATAAAATGCGTGGGGTGGTGATTAACTCTTCATGCTGTGGCCTCCAGTAAGAGTGGACCAGCCCTTGGATTTGCTCCTGAAGGGCCTGGAACCTGGAGGATTCGCTAAGTACATACCTTTTTGGTCCCCGGACCTCGTGCACTGGTCACACCTAGAGGGTCGGGCTGTGGTGGTTTCCAGGGCAGATGTGAGGGAAGCAGTTTGAGTGTTTCCGTCTGTGCTTTGCTGAACTAGCTCTGGATGCTCATCCTCTGCCTTAGTTTCCTCATTATATATATATACATATATTTGTGTGTGTTTTTGAAGATGCAGGAAACTCCTGCTCCAAAAAGGCAGCATAGTAGAAGCATAAGTACTGGGATGCAGGGTAGAATGTGGGAACCAGCGCTTAGAGGGGCGGTGCCCAGGCAGTGCGTTTGGCGGGCACATCATAGGGGTGACCTCCACCCACATTCGGGGCCGAATCCCCCGTGTCAGGAGCCGAAGGTCATCAGTCTGGTCTCATCGGGTAACGAGTGTCCCCATGACTCTGCTGTGGGGGTGGGGAGTTCTCCCACCCACTCCTGGATGTGACCCAGAAACTTAGCATCTCAGTGCCTGCCCCGGGCCTTTCTGTCCTACAGCGTGGCTGAGATAAACTCCTCTTCCCCCCGAGGGGGGTCCCTCTCACAGGGTCTTGTGAGTCCTCGGATTTGGGGTGGGGCTTGGAGGTGTTTGAGAGTCAGTTTTTCTCTAGGCCCTGGTGTGGCCTGTGGTAAATGGAGATTGATTGCATGTTATTTTTCCTCTTGCTAATGTAATCCATTAGCCCAGCACATGCATAATCAGTTTAGAGCACAGTTAACTGGATATAATCGAGTTCTTTACTGTCTGCTAGAGAAACAGCTCCAGATGCTGCTGACCCGGGAGGGCGCCCGGCTTCTCACACACGGCCCTCCGCACTAACCCCTCTCCCAAGGCCGACCCTGACCCCCGCCCCGCTCCCACGCCACCCACCCCATCTTGGTCCCCTGGCAAATTACTCACGATCGGTCGGCGAGAGACCCACACTTGCTTTCTGTCGCATCTGCTCAAGTGGTCGTGATGCATCCGACTTGCTCGTCGGCCTCCCAGCCTCTCTTTGCCCTCCTCTTCCTTTGACATGCTGAAGAAGACAGCAGCGGTCTCAGGAGATGCAAGCACAAGTGCAGCTTTCCCGTCTGCCCTTGGACCACACACTGGTCCAGAGTCATTTCTCTTGGTGTCATAAATCCTGGCACAGTACGTTGCTGGATTAGGACTGAGCTGTCTGAAAGCATAAGATAATTCCTAATCTGGACACAAGAGAGGGTTGGGCTAATCTGCAAAAAGGAGAAACTGGCGATACTCTCTCTCTTGGCTGCCTGGAATTGTCTAGCTTGGCTTATTGTGTGAGAGCGATTTTTTTTTTTTTTTTTTTTTTTTTTTTTGCGGTACACGGGCCTCTCACTGTTGTGGCCTCTCCCGTTGCGGAGCACAGGCTCCGGACGTGCAGGCTCAGCGGCCATGGCTCACGGGCCCAGCCGCTCCACGGCACGGGAGATCCTCCTGGACCGGGGCACAAACCCGCGCCCCCTGCACCGGCAGGCGGACCCCCAACCACTGCGCCACCAGGGAAGCCCAAGAGCAATTTTTAAATCGAGATGAACGTTCATTGAATTCTCCCTCCCTGCCTCCTGGAAGTGAAGGAAAGTGGGGGTCAGCTGGGGAGCCCCAGGCATCAGATGGAAGCTGTTTCCTTTTTTCTTTGCTCCCAGGTTACTTTTCTGAAGTGCTCGTGATTAAATTTCTTGAGTCTCTTTTTTGGGTCTTAAATAGCAGTGGCTCTGGTCCAGCCCCCAGTGGTCGTATGTCCAGACCCTCACAGCTGCCGTTATGGGCACTGTGATAGATTGACACAGAGACACAGTGGGAAGGCCAGGGGCCCCAGTCAGGCTTAGAGGCTGAGCTCTTGGTTTTTTGCCTACAGTGATTCATCTGAGCCAGAATGGAAGTGTGTTGTGGGAAAGATACTTGTCTCTCATTAGGGCTTGAGCTCCAGAACGGGAATTCCTCACCTTACTGCTTTCCCACATAGATGTTTCACTCTTCTCCTAGAGGACCTGCTCCCAGGCCCCAGTCTCCCACTCCTTCCCTGCACAGAGATGCAGGGTGTTCTTGCTTGTCTTAAATAGGGGGGCAGCAGGTACTGCGAGCGACTGCCCTCCCATCTCCTCCGTGCTAGCGCAGATCCTGAGTCAGTTTGTGGGTTCAGAGCTAGTGGGAGCTCTTCTGTGTTTATCTGGACTTGCCTGCTTTGTGGCTTCCCTGGTGAGCTCTCTGAAATTTGTAGTGTTTTCCGCTTGGGGGAGGAGGGTGCAGAAAGGGCAGTTGGAGATCAGTGCACACCTGCCAACTATTAGAATCTGTTGTTCACTTTGATGTTTTTCTTCACCTGAGAGTCATTGGGATGGAAATCCATCAACTTGAGCAGAGAGATTAAGACCCCACCAGAATCTATTACTCAAACGGTTCCCAGCTGAGTTTTCTTTGATTGGGCCCAGCCCAAAAGTTTCATATTAATCTTAAATTATACTCAAAGAAGGTTGTCTACCACTGGGTTGGGTCTGGGCCCCACGTGAGCTGCATCGGGCCAGCTAGGCAAACGGAGGAGGAGACGCCAGATCTGTTCGGTTTCAAGTAGGAGGTAGAGTGTGGCACCAACTGACTGAACAATACTCACCCAAATTCTCCACATAGTGGGCTTTGATGCTTGCCATCCTGTTGGGATTACTCGAGGTAGAATGAAGGAAGAAACCGTCTGTCAGACTCTGCATTACTTTAGCATCCACCTTCTCAGTTCCTTCCCTGACGGGGTTCACTCTCCCAGCAGGGCAATAAATTCACCATAGGATGGATGGACAGATTGGAAGATGTACAAGTCAGACAGAGGTTTGGTTTGCAATTTGCATTCTTCATGCTTCTTTATGGGGGCACGGGGTGGGGGGGTCTTAGGCACACATCTGCATGCTTCATGCCCACAGATGGTGACCGGCGGCCTTTGTCTTGCTTGGAAAGCAAAAAGCTGTCCCTCTTCCCTCCTCCCTCTCCCCTCTCCCTCCTCCCTCCCCCCTCTCCCTCCCCCTCCTCCCTCCTCCCTCCTCATCCTCTCCACCCTGATGTGGCTCCATGTTTGAAGCCCTGGTACAGGTGCCATCTGGTTTCCATCGTCACTCTGGAACCAGTTTCCTCAAACCTTGCTTTCTCATTAGGTCGACTATTTTTTTTAAGTGCATACTTATGCCTTCTTCTCTCCATACCTTGATGCTTTCAACCAAAAATGAAAGGCAGGGAATGTTTTCCTGTGGTTGATTTAGAAGGTGTGAAGGGCCAGATGTTTTGGTAAATTTGAGCACGTTTCGCCTTCATGCCCTCCATCTCCCGGAGCAGCTGGGGGTCTGAAGTTCATTTCCCTCACTTGATGGCTGGGCTCGTGGGATGGGGGGCTTCTGGGGCTGGGCTGGGAGACTGCATGCACATGGGCCCCATGGTCACCACTGGCGAGCCCGGTGCCGGGCTCTGGCGGTGTTTCTGGCTACATGATAACTTCGTGGGGACTCTAGGAAGGTTGAAAAATCAAATCTTTTTTGGAGGCAGGGCTCGTGTTGGACAGATTTAATCCTTCACTGCTGTATGAATGATGGCCAACGTATGCTATAGGAGCGTGTGGCCAACGTGTGGCCAGTGGGTGCAGTGTGAAAGGTGGGCACCTCGGTGCAGTCTTGCCCTCCCAGCAAAACTCTCCCACCCACCTTCATCTGAATTCTTCTAGTGGGTGTCATTTCATTCAACACATTCATTCCGCTGATGGGCTTTAAGCACAGGCTTTGCCTAGATCCCTCTGGCTACTGGTTACCTTCATGTCAAGAAGGTTGGGTCATTGTTACCTTTTGGCTCCACGCTTTAGATACCAAATAATGGAATTGAAATCTTATTAGATGTGCCTGTTTTTTTAAAAGTCCAGTAGTAAATATGCTACCTGTTGAAAAACCAGTTTCATAACCATTATCCATAACACTTTCCCCTTTTTTCCAAATGCTTTGGGTATTTTTATTTTCTCTCTTTTTTCCCCTGCATCCTTTTTTGTGGATGGTAAAGAACTGCTCAGACCCCTTTAGATTATTATTGTATTCTTAATTATTTCTTCAAGACTGGCATCCCATGTTTACCTCAAGTGTAAGCTAATAATAAAATGTGGATTCCTTATTTTTATGGTAGAAATTATTAGTATGAGTAATGTGTGTTCACTGTAGAAAATTTGAAAAATCCAGGGAAGTATAAGAGAAAATAATCATCAGCCTAAACCCCATCATATGACAACATATTTTTATTGCTTTCTTTTTGCATCTAACAAGATGCATAAGTCACCTTACAAAATTGGAATTATGCTGCATGTATATAGTACTGTACCTCAGCCCTTATATCTTCAAGTATTTTTCAGTACTTTTTTAACTGGAAGTCCTTTTTCTACTCTCCAGCTCTGCTCTCCAGAAGCAAATCACTGTTATTTAGATTATCTCCTTTTGTTTTTTTTTTTCCTATGCTTATACTGATAGAAATAATGTGTGCATGTGTGTGCACATACATACTGTTCACGTAAGACATCTTTATAGTCACATGCTATGCTTTTGCCTTGCTTTTCTCATATAACCTTTTATCCTGAAAATCATTTCAGGATATTACATATTGATCTAGCTCACTCTTTTTAGTGGCTACATAGTTTTCCATTTATTGACCAGGTCCCCACTGATGTACATTTATGTTATCTGCAGTTTTGATCTTACAGACAATGAGGTGTAGGAAACAGCTGTGTTCATACATCTCTCTACACTTGAGCTCTTCCAAGAAGTGGGCCTGCTGGGTTCCAGGGTGTCATGCCTGTAGATAGAGTACTTTCTAATGGCCCTTCAGAAAGAACACCCTGTCAGAATATTATTCACATTGTTAAGAACATTTTAAATATTATTAAGTTTTAAGTATTTTAACTATTTTAAACATTTCAAGTTTTATTAAGAACATTTTATCCCCTCCCTATATTAGGTGATGCTCAAACCCCTGCATGGTGACCGACACTACGTTATTTTTTTTTGTTTTTATCAGGTTGGCAAATTTGTTCCAATGTGGGTCTCTTTAATTGTTAGATAGGGTGAACTTTTTTCATGCATTTATTGGCTGTTTGAATTTTTTCCTTTTAATATTTTATTTATTTATTTATTTATTTTTGGCTGCATTGGGTCGTCATTGCTGTGTGCGGGCTTTCTCTAGTTGAGGCAAGCGAGGGCTACTCTTTGTTGTGGTGTGTGGGCTTCTCATTGCAGTGGCTTCTCTTGTTGCAGAGCACGGGCTCTAGGCGCGTGGGCTCAGTAGTTGTGGCTCGTGGGCTGTAGAGTGCAGGCTCAGTAGTTGTGGTGCACGGGCTTAGTTGCTCCACGGCATGTGGGATCTTCCTGGACCAGGGCTCGAACCCATGTTCCCTGCATTGGCAGGCGGATTCTTAACCACTGAGCCACCAGGGAAGTCCTGAATTTTTTTAAAAAATAAATTTATTTATTTATTTTTGGCTGCGTTGGGTCTTCATTGCTGCAGGTGGGCTTTCTCTAGTTCCGGCGAGCAGGGGCTACGCTTTGTTACGGTGCACGGGCTTCTCATTGTGGTGGCTTCTCCTGTTGCAGAGCACGGGCTCTAGGCACTTGGGCTCGGTAGTTGCGGCGAACAGGCCTAGTTGCTCCATGGCATGTGGAATCCTCCCAGACCAGGGCTCAAACCCGTGTCCCCTGCATTGGCAGGCGATTCTCAACCACTGTGCCACCAGGGAAGCCCATCCTGAATTTTTAAAGAATATTTTTTTATTTGGCTGCTCCGGGTGTTAGTTGTGGCACGTGGGATCTTCGTTGCGGCATGCGGGATCTTTAGTTGCGGCATGTGGGATCTACTTCCCTGACCAGGGATCTAACCTGGGCCCCTTGCATTGGGAGCCCAGAGTCTTAACTGCTGGACCACCAGCAAAGTCCCTTGGCTGTTTGAATTTCTTTAGCGGCTTTCCTTTTCATAGCCTTTGCCCTGTATTCATTCATTCATTCAGTTCATTCATTCATTTTGGGGATTTGGTCTTTTTTCTGATTGGTTTGCAAGAGCTCTTGGTTTATCAGGGCCAATGGTCCCTACTGTGCTGTGGGTGCTGCAGACATTTCTCCGAGTCTTTTATTCATCTTTCACTTAGCTTATGATGTGCTTCAGCCTACAGGAACTGTTTCGTTTGTATGTTGTCCAGTCTGCATGTCTGTTTCTTTATCCTTCTAACTCTTCTCTTTTTCCAGGGAGGCTCTCTCTCGCTGCTAATGTTATAAAATAATAACAGTAATAGCTAGCTCCTATATGACACTTATTGCAAGCAGGTACTATCTGTCATACCTGCTTTACAGGATTAATTGATTTACTCTTCTCTTAACCCACCTGTTTTCAAATGGGGGAACCCGAGGCAGAGGGTGTTACAAGTCACCAGCTAGTGAGTGTTGTTGGAGTGGGTCTTCAGACCCAGGCAGGTGGGCACCACGTGACTGATAGTTTCTTCAATACTTTCTCCCCCTGTTTAAGACTTTAATTTATGAGGAATGTATTTTGTATATGGTACATTGTAGGACTCTGTGTGTTGTGTGATTTAGGACCATGTTTTCTTTCAAATTGGGTGGTTGGTTGTCCAACAGATTCTTAAATAGCCATTCTTTCCTTGCTTATGTGAAAAGCCCTGTGTATCATCCCCTGTCTGTAGATCTTACAGAGTACCTCCCGAGTACTTCGCAGATTTGGGTCAGTCCACGCATATTTCCAGAGTATTGCTTGTCGAAAGCACTGAGACGCAAGAAGAGGGAACACACAGGCTGTTCTCTTTTCCAGGCATGTAAAGCCCTGTGGATGAGATTTCTTCCTCTCTCCTTTTCCTCTTCCTCTCTGGTGCATTCCCCAGGGTGAAATTTCTTGGATTAATTACCTTCATCTCCAGGAGAGAAGGGGGCTTGAGAGAGGAACCAAATTTTTTATTGTTTCTTAATGGAGACAGTGGGTCTCACCTCTTTCTTTCTTTTTTCTTTTTTTTTTTTATAAATAAGACAGAGAACAAATACTGCAAGTCTGAGAATTTCCCTTTTCTGAAGTTCTTACTTGTATAGCAGGGGATAGTGTGGCTGTGTCTGCTTATTTCCAGGAGGAGCTGTTTTTAGCTACTGGTGACAAGTCTCCTTTTGGATTCCAGAGAAGGTGTGCCGTGGCCCTGACTCAGGCTGAGGAGCGGGGTGGTCTAATTTCAGAAAATCTAGTAGCTACCGCTTTGTCGAAATACTTGAAACCCTACCACGTCCACTCTCCGCCGCCCCACAAATCCTTAAGCTCAAAGCCCTAGGCCTTCTTGGGAGAGAAAAATCTCCAAGTATCCATCCCCTCCAGCCCAGCCCCGTGGAGAGGAATAAGCCCTACTACTTGTGGAGTTCTTTGCACGAATGCCACCTGCCGTCTTAGGGTGGTCTGTAACCCTAAGAATTTTGCTGCAAATATTCCATTGCCTCCACATTCCAGAATAATCCTGTGTGTTACAGCTGCTCCAGGTAAACCCCGTCTGGAGGAAAGCGGTGCCAGCTAGCAGGGGGCAAAGACCTAAACCCAATTTTGAGTCCTTTCAACTTGCTCAGGACTTGGACTAAAAGGACAAATTTGCATACATTTAGTCCCAACAGGTGTTTCTGGTTTTTTGTTTTGAAAGGGAAATTGTAAGGGAACAATTAAGCATTGTCAGGAACATTGTCAGAAGGCAAGAGATTTTAAAGAATTACATAATACACCTGAACCATAGTCTTTATTCCTTTTTCAACATAACTTGAAACTCTAAATGCTATTTAGGTGTAGGGTGGGAAAGGCTGTTGCTATGAAAACCCTTTCGGTAGCACTAACTGAGTCATTTAATACTTTAATATTTAATAAAATTAGGTTTCCAGCACTTTTTTTTTTTAAGCAACCAGGTTGTAGGGTGAACGTTAAAAATGTTAAAGACAAAAAAAATCTATTGCTCACAGAGATGTTGGAGGTTATTGAAACCAGCAACATCAGGCTGGTGACCCTGTGGAGGACTGAAAATCCCACAGCAGGGACCTCAGGGTCAAGTTGCCAAATTTAGCAAATAAAGCTGTGAAATACCCAGTCAAATGTAAATTTCAGACAGACAACAAATAATTTTTTGTTATAAGTATGTACCATAAAATATAATTATATTTACTTATCTGAAATTCACATTTACCTGGGCATCCTGTGTTTTCTCTGGTAACTCTTCCTCTGGATGATGAAGAAATTCTTTCCTAGTGTCCTACCAACTGGCCCGGTGGGAGCGTAAAGAGACATAAGTGGCTTCCTTGTTAGTAAAGCCTCTGTTTTTTTTTTTTTTTTTTAATGGGTCCCAACAAAAGAGGAAAATTACAAAGGCCTGTAGTGATGATTTCCAATTTTTGTTATTTATAGAAAACTCATATCAGATTTTCACATTTTCTACATTAAATAAATTGCTTTTCCTATAATGAAATCTGAAATTTTCTCCAGAGCTATTTGTTAAGATTTACTTTTCAATAATTTTTTCATTATTTCCTTTTATTTGAAGTGCTTTCATGTTGCACAGCGAGACGGACGGCAGGATGCCCAGTTCAGTTCGTTGCAGTCTTGCCAGAGGCTTCCACTGTCCTTGCTCATGCTTGGCTCCTTGGGCCTCTTTCTGCATTGGTATTTGTATGTGAGTGGTAGAAGTTCACAGCCCCTGAGCATCGGCTGTTGTCAATGGCACAGCTGTGCCCTTCCACAGGTAGGACTCTCCGAGGAGACGCTGAAAGTGGGTTTGAATCAGGACTAATCATCAAGAATGATTAAGGAACCTTCTCTAGGGTCTGTATCCTCATTTTGTAAGAGGCAAACTAGTGAGAAGGTTAGAAATGTTTATCTACTGATAGTATTTGATTTGTAACATGTTAATTAGCAGGGCAGGTTCCCAGTTCCAGGACGAGGGCCTCCAAAGCATATCTGGTCTCTTAGGTCAACAGTTTTAACCACCATTTCGTTTGCTGGGTCAGCCTGTGCGTTGGAATCGCGGGGAGAATTTCTTATGTCCTTGCTGTCTCTGTTGAGTCTTTCTCTTTCTCTCTCTGACCACAGGCTCCTTCTTGAGGATTGTTGGGCCCTTGTAGCTGCTTCTGAGCCAACCTCTGGACTTCCCTGGGTGATGTATCATACCAGGTTGTCCTTCTTTTCCTACAGAAGACAGGGCCCTGGGGCCCCTGGTTCTGGGATGGGAGTGTCCCTGCACCTGTCACCTTGATTTGCTCTCCTGCTGCCGGTTTGGACCCCAGCCCTTAGGACACCATTCCCTGCTTTGGTCTATGGGACACCAATAAATGGAAAGGGGATTCCTCCCTCTGGGTCAACAACATTTATTGTGTCTGATTTTGTGCTGAGCCCTGAAGTAGGATTTTCGACTCGGGCTAGTAAATCTTGTAACATGTCACTTAAAAACATCTTTTGTGTAGGGAACTCATAGTGAGTGGCCTGCGCTGGGAGTGTGTTTCACCTCCAGTGTCTGTGCTCTGTGACAGGGACCCCAGTCCCTGCATCTGTCTGTTTGCCTTTCACGTTGCTCTTGCTCCTGAATCTTCGTCCTTTTGGAAGAGTGCCCAGGGAGACGTGAGCAGACACCAGGTGTAGTTCTGAGTTAGGAGAAAATCACTTTCCAGAAACCTGTGGCACACAAGTCCTACCTGTGTGGGGCTGGAACTTTTTTCTCATCTACCCTTACTTCCTTTCTCTCTTCTTCCAGCCAGAAAGCTGGAAGGATCCCACAACCAACCACAGCCTTGCTGGTACCTGCCCTCCTGTGACACGTAGGGAGGGCAGAATCCTGAATGACCTCAAGGCTTTTCCAGCAGGATTCTGGCCCCCTTGACTGTTGGAGGAGCACCGGTGTCCAGGCTGGGGGTTGGTCTTGTGGTCTTGCGCACACATGTGGATCGTACTCAGTTCCTTTTTTTGGCTTTTATGTTCATGTATCTTAGGGCCTTTGGGACAGTGGGAGCAATAATGTCGGGATTTGGTGTTTGCTTCCGGGTTCCCTTTGGCCCTTGCGAGGGAGGGCTGGGTCCCTGCGGAGAACCTGCAGATGAGATGTGGATGGGACGTGGAGAGGCTTTGATTTTATTTACGGCAGAGACTGTCCTGGTGGCATGACCCCGTCTCTCTTTAGAACATGTTTTGCTGATTTAAAATAGGACTCATTTGAGTTCCTGACTCTGTGAACCTTTGAGTATCGTGGGCCAGGAAGCTTCTCTGAGCAGCATCACATGTTTCTCCTGCACTCCGCATATGTGTCGGGGGGAGATAAAGGGTCACCCCAAATGGTCACCCCCATGCCGGGGTGGTTTTCAGGGTAATCTTCCCACCTCTGCTCGGCCTTCCCATTTCTGTATTTCCCTTCTCCCACCAGCTCTCTCGCTTTCTAAAATCATTAAAGATAGATGGAGCCTGGGGAGCATTCCTAGGTTCTTCCAGTCAGCCAAGCCAGGAGGCGTGGGTCCCGGGACCGTGATTTCCTCAGTGTCCTCGACATGAGTCAGTGAGTGTGACTCTGCAGCCAGCTGTGGTTTAGGAAGCGCCGTGGGGGGCGATTTGGCTGGAGGCATCTGCTTGTGTGTGTTTCTTTCACTTCTGGTTCTCAGATTAGGATCCAGGCATTTTTCATTATTATTATTTTTTTGTCCAGTCTGGGTTTCTATTAGTGATGGCCAAGCTGCCAGTGTGGGAAGACCAAACCATTTCTCCAGGGACAAGAGTTCTGTAAAGTAGTCTAGTCTCGTCGTGTCCAACTTTGAATCCATATCCCACCTCTCCATCTCCATCATCTCGCTGCGATCGTTTGCATTTCTGGGCCTTCACCACTTTGAGTTTATCCAGAGTTCAGGCTCGGGGCATCTGTGGGTTTGGTCTGAGGTGGCGAGTTCTTGAGTCGTTCTTCCTCTCTGACTTTTTCCTCTGATGTTCTAGCACCCAGAGGACCCCAGAAGTCACCGAGACACTCCTTCTGCGTTCTCAGTGCCTCCCACAAACACCGTCACATGCTTTTCTCCTTTGCCTGGTCTGGTCTTTATTCCTCTTGGTACATGGCATTTGGAATAAAATCTCACCTGGGGAGGTCTCAGGCAGCAGAGACAAAGCCCAGCTCCACTGAGGGGAGACTAATCACACAGCTAATTAATCCAACAGATGTCACTGTAAATGCTCGTTTCTTTGTAATTTGGATCTACATCGCCGAGATCGGCTTTGGGCCCCACTGGAAATGTCCCTTTTATCAGACTTTAAGGAATAGCATATTTCCGGCCTCGCCTTTGTGCTCTTGTGACACATCCCTGGTTTTCCAGAAAGCTCTCCCCCACTACAGCAGCCACAGATGGTGTCTCTGCCCTGAGTGCATGTCACACCGTTTGCCACCAGGCTTGTCTCTTGTCTCCTGTTGTTAGTTTGTTTCTCCAACTGGTTTGTAAACCTCTTCAGAACGTCAGCTGCCTTAACCAGTGTTTATCTCTTGAGAATGCACCATGACACAAGACAAGCAGACACCCAGAGGTGGTCACCAGTTTCTTTCCCTTTTCTTCCTTGTCTTTCCTGCAAGCAAGTTGGTTTGTGATGAATGCAGCTGAGGAGTGTTTGAAAGGGACCATTTTGATATCAGATGGTGAAGAAGCATAGAACACCTGTGATTTGGTTAGTGAAATCGAAAAACTCACAGATGGAACAACCAAAGGATTCTTGGAGGTGGGAGAGGGGTGTCAGGAAGCAGGAGGGAGGTGGTGATTTTGTTCCCTCCCTGCTCAGTGATATGAGTGGAACAGACAGGATGCAAGGCTCTGCTTTCTGCAGGCGGCCTGGGGGCGCTGTGCGCCATCGCTGGTGGTCCTGGGCCGCAGGCTGGCAGCCTGTGCCTGCAGAAGCTGCCTAGTTCCTAATAGGGGTGTTGCCACCCGCCCAAGGCCGTAATGACTGAGTTTTGTTTGCTAACGTCCCCTTGGCCTCCCTCGGTCATGCCCGCCTGTGAGTAAAGTCACAGTGTCCACTCCTGGCTTCTGTGACACCAGTCTTCTGGTTTGTCTTGTCCCTCTCTGGCCCATCTCCTCGGTCCCCTTGCTGGCTTCTGTTATTCACAGTAAATGCTACAGTCCCCAGGGCTTGGCTCAGGCCTTCTTCTTTTTTTCTGTTTGTAATTCTCCCTAAGTGTCATGTTCAGCTTTTAAACAACATCTCCCTTCTGGTGACACTGCAATCACGGTCTTGAAGCCTGGGCTCTCCTTTTATCTGCCTCTGTACTGGCCCTTCTGCTGAATGTCTGACAGTTGACTCTTCAGACTCAGCATGACCTGAAGAGAAGTCTTGCTGACCATGTAACTCCCAAGCCCCTTTCTCCCCTGGGCTCCCTTGGTCAGGGCCAGGCCAGTCTACCATTTGCTCAAGACTGACAGCTGGGAGTTATCGTGGCCACCTCCTTCTTTCACTCCCCTGCAGCCAAATCATCACTACGTCCTGCTGACCCCACCTTCAAAATATGTTTCTCCCACCTTCCCCGTCGTCTCCCACTATGTCAGCTCTCTCCTGGCCGCTACTCTTGTCCCTTACAATCTACTCTCCATGCAGTGATTTCATGAAGAGGAAAATCAGGTCATCTCACTCCCCTGCGAAGACCCAACAGTGGCTTTCCATCCCACTTAAAATAGAAGCCAACCTTTCTACCCTGGCTAGCAAACCTCCTTGTGACCTGGACTCCACCCACCATACCAACCTCATCTTATAACACCCCCACCCGTTCCCATGACACTTCAGCCGCACTGGCCTTCTTACTGTTCCTTCAACGGGCCAAGCTGGTACCTCCTGCTGGGCCTTTGCACTTGGGGTTCCACTGTCTGGAATGTGCTTCCTTGACCTCGACATCCAGCTCTAGTCCTCAGAGAGGCTTCTCCTGACCACCCACTCTCAACTAGTTACTGAGAGTAGCTCCATCTGAGTTTACTTCTCTACACTGACAGTTACTATCTGTTTTTCTTATTCGTTCATTTATTTGTCTACCAAAAGATCGGCTACCTTGGTGGTCTTATTCATGGCTATATCCCTGGCATTTAGAACAGTGTCTGACACCAGCTCAGTAAATACTTATTGAATGACAAAAGTACTAGCAGAACGTGTCCATGGTTTCTCCTCCGCTCTAGGATCTAGTATAGCAGTGTAGTCTGAACACTTGGCTTTACATAATTGAGAGTCCAGAAGCACATGTCAGAGTAAACTGGATGTCATGTGTGGACCAGAGCTTTCCAGAGCTGTTTATAACCATGTTATTTACCATCAATTTTGTGCAGCTTTTTTCTGTATTGAGCCACTGAGAAACAGTCCTGGGACTGTTGTGCAGCCTGTGTCCAAGTATTTTGAAAATTCCCACATACAGCTGGCCTTGGCTTTGTGTCCCTAAATTCTACCAGCCAAAATCACACCTCTTTTCACTCAGCAGTCATAGAGATTGATGCTGAGGTAGAAAAAGTGATGGCACTTTCCTCCTGCTTCATATTATAGTCTATTTTTATAGTGGTCTTTCTCCTCTACTCAATTACAAGACCCTTTACAGCAGGATTTGTTTATTCTTATCCAACTGTGTATCCTGCCCAGTCCTGCAGGTATTAGATAGTCAGTCAGTCAGTGTCAATTGAAGATTTGATTCCAAAGACAAAAATCTTAAATACAGAAACTTAAAGATTAGGTTCAGTCCTGAAAAGCCAACTCCTTCTGTTTTCTTAGAATCTGCTCTGTTCACTCTCCAACTCTTTGTGTCTAAATGATGCTGGTTAGCCCCATATCTGGTTTTCTCCAGGAGAACCACGTGGCAGAATGTGTTCCCAGTAAGAGAGGAGCTCCAATCTCCTTCTCTCCTCCTGCCCCATGTTCAAGCTGCACATCTTTGAACACCTTTTTTTTTAAAAAAATAAATTTATTTGTTTATTTATTTATTTTTGGCTGTGTTGGGTCTTCCTTTCTGTGGGAGGGCTTTCTCTAGTTGTGGCAAGCAGGGGCCACTCTTCATTGCAGTGCGCAGGCCTCTCATTATCGCGGCCTCTCTTGTTGCGGAGCACAGGCTCCGGACGCGCAGGCTCAGTAGCTGTGGCTCACGGGCCTAGTTGCTCCGTGACATGTGGGATCCTCCCAGACCAGAGCTCGAACCCACATCCCCTGCATTAGCAGGCAGATTCTCAACCACTGCGCCACCAGGGAAGCCCTGAACACCTTTAAGGAGCAGGATAACGTACTGGCTTCTTTAGGGCTGTGGTCTTAAACTTTGTAAACTTTGTTGACTAGAATACAAAAAGAGATACATTTTAATTGGTGACCCAGCACGTACATGTAGAGAGATATTTTATATATAGCTGAAAGAAAAGTTTTACAAAATCATTTTATCCTTACTACGTGTGCTGCATTCTGATACTTTCTTTTCTATTCTATTCCTTTTTTTAAAAAAAAAACCCACAAATGCTGGTTGTATTCATGGCATTGATTTTAATGATTCACTAATGCAATGACTCTCTACCCAGGGAGGAGGGGCCTGCCTGGCCCAACCCTCAGAGATTCTGATTTCCCAGACTGTGGGTTTCTAATAGCTCCAGGTTCAGAACCACTGCACTGAAGGATCAAGAACTGCAGTTTGAAAAACATTGTCATGCAGGATACAAAGAAGAGTTGATCGGTGCTGGCAGATGTGTACACCAAAGTTATCCAAGTCTGGAAGGAGTTAGAGGGAGAGAGAAATCACAGCCAATTGGTTAGATCAGAACAGACCTCCTGGAAGGAGGGAAGCTGGAGTTTGTTTGGGCAAGCTTTGAAGAGGGAATGATCACATAGACGGGCAAGCTGGACAGAGGACAAAGGCAGATTCATCTCTTCTACATACTAAACCCGAGGCCATAATTCTAAACTGATTTTTGTAACTGGTGCTTCCTTTCATGCACTGTGGTGGTCACTATAACTTCTCAGAAAAAATCACTGTGAGCCAAACATTTCATACTAGTAACACACTGGAATTGGGGCCTCTTCAGTATTGTATTAGTAAGGAAGTCTGCTCCAATAATCTGTTAAAATAATAAAAAATATTTTTAAAAAGTACCCCATAAACAAATATTGAACTATAGTTAACACCATGTGTGCTAAAGTATATGCGGGGGCCGGGGCAGGGGTGTAAAGTGTATTTGTCTGCATTTGACTTTGAAATGCATCAAAAATGGAAGCTTCATTGATAAATGGATAAAAGGATATTATATTTATATATATGTAGCAAACTAATATATATACACACATACATATATATGTACATATACATATACAAACTAATATATATACACATACAGACTAATGTGTGTGTGTGTATATATATATATATATATATATATATACAGCAAAGTATTAGTTTTAGCATCTGGGTGATAGGTAAGTGTCTACTATATGATTTTTTTCAACTCTTCTCTATTACTGAAAATTTTCATAATATAACATGAGTGTAGAATACTAAAACCTGACGGTTAGGTGGTATTTCTACTCTGAAGTCCACACGTGGAAGCTGCAGGTTCACTGTGAGGTCTCTTCTCCACCCGCACTGTCCTCCCCTCTGCCTTCCCACGCAGATGTTCTGTTGTGTCTCTGAAGGTAGGGCTCAGATATTTCTCTCTTTTTCAGGCAAGCACATATATTTCGCTGGAGGCAGAAACCCTCCCCAACTGAGAGGTCTCAAACCACTGCAGGAGAGACAGTGGGAATTGAACAGGCTCTTGGTCATTCCAGAAGTTTCAGATGCTCTCTAGATGCCAGGCGCTAGAAAACTTCAAGATAGGCTGCCCATGTGTCTTAGGGGAAAGCCAGGTAGCTCTCGGGGTTTTGAAGAGAGAGAGGCTTCCTGGTGTCAGGCTGCCTGGGTTTGAATCTTAGCTCCTGCCCTTCCCAGACGTGTGGCTTTGGACGTGAAACGTAATCCCTCTGTGTTCTTCCACTGTGAAACGGGCTCCTGAAACGACCTGCCTGGTGGGACTATTGAGCGGGTTAAATGTGATCCTCCCTGGGACGTGCCTGCAGTGCGGTCAGCACACGGCACGAAACAACTTGCTCTTCTCTAACAGTGCCTCTTTCCTGCGTTAGATTTTCCGTTGTCTTACGTAGACCACATAATTGAAGTTACTTTATAATTTGCTTTTCATTTGTGTTCAAGTTTTGAACTCAAGTTTTGAACTCAAGTTCAAGTTTTGAACTTGGCACGCTTTTTGTTTAGGGGACAGAAAGGCTGGTGGGGTGTTTTTGGTTTGCAGGAGGGAGAAGGAATTTCCCTTGAGAGATGTGACCAATGTGTAGTGAAGACTTTGGGCAAGTAATTTAACCTCGGGCAGTCGGCTGTGGTCCCATCGGAGGAATGAGGGGCTGGGAGGGACCACTGAGTTCCCTTTCAACACTAAGAGTGTGTGTCTGCAGGATTTTTTTTTTTTAAAGGAATACATCCGTCTCTTCTGTGTAATGCAGCGAGAAGTGATCTAGTGAAGTACTGAGGAAAGTTAGAAAGTGATCCAAGTCCAGCTCTATTTTGGCTACTCCTTCTTTGACTCCTTCTCTGAGACGTGCCTAATAGGTCTTCAGCTGTGAGAGGAAAGAGCAGAGAAGTTACTTTGACCGACATAATTTTATAATGTTGTCCTGCCTAACCTGGGGGACCTTGGGGACTTCAGAATTTGATTTTTTTAAACAGGCCTACGCCGCAAGCCCCAGTACACCCTTATTTCCCTTGCGTGACCAAAACTAGGTGCAAGTAAGAATTGAGGCTTGGAAACTGGTTCAGAGTACACGGCACACTCAGAACTGTAGTCTCTGTTTTTCCCCTTCCCTTATATACATTATTTTCTGATTAAAGCTAATGCAGATGCACTCTAAAGAAATTATAATCCAGAAATGCACAGCATGGAGGGCAAAGATTGAAAAGTGAAGGTTGCATTCTAGTTTAACGGGAATGTATTTGGCTTTGGCGTCTCTTTAATGTCTTGTATTTGTGCCTGTTTATGTTTGGTAACCTTGGCAATACCACAGACTATCGTAAAGGGGGAACAGCCTCTGAACACAAATGAAGTATTAGCCAGAGCTACAAAGCTGCCTTACCCACCTTGCCTAAGTGAGTTCATTTATGTTGAAAACCACAGTGTTGGTGGCATGGATGGCTTAACATTGCCTTAGGACTCTTCTTTCAGTGTTTACATTCACTGTAGCGAACACCTGCAGTCAAGTACGTAAAACGTTTCCATGGCAACTGTTTGTTATCCATTAATTTACAATATTCCAAAATTTTTCTTCAGCTGAAACTTTTTTTTCTTTAAACTGTGCATTCCTCCTCTTCCTTTATTTGTACATTGGAAGTTAATCTCCTTGGCTACTCAAGTTATGGATGTTTTCTCCCTACCCCACCTCTTTTGAAAGCTGATTTTTTTGGTTTTATGAACTAAATGGCTAAACCTGGGATCTCTGATTACAGCTCTGAGTCAGTAAGTGGGAAGAGAGGCCTCCCTCCTCGATTTGAAAGAAACAAGACTTAATGTGAAACAATCTTTAACATCTGAAACGATGTGCAAAGTATGTGCAACAGAAAAATCTCACCAAGTTCATTGCCTGCCTGATGATTAGATCAGCATGAGCGGATCTGGCAAGTATACTTGGGAAACAGAGCAGCTTTTTGTCATTTGAATGGTGAATTTAATGGCTACTCTTGAGGACTGCATTGGGGCAATGTACGTTTCACGCTGGTGTCCAGAGGCCTGTAAGGAATGTATCCACTGCTGAGGTTTGGAAACACCTACGAAATGAAATGCAAATCAACGGCAGTAACATGCTAAGGTTGCAAATTTGGACACAAATGAGGAAATGCAAAAGGAAGTTTTGCATAGCAACACTCACTTCACATGTGATTATTACCACTATGATATTCTAATACACAGGATGTGGGGCATCATCATGCCACACAATTATTACTCCTTGGGTGAAATTTTACATTTTATAACTATCGTATGCGAGTCTTTTGCATTTCTCACACGCTTGGATGTAGGTAATGATTCTGTCATTTATCTTCAGTATAACCATAACCTTCCTTATTTTGGAAGCGTACAGGCATTATCTTTGTTTTCTTCCCTAGTAGGTACTGTGGACATTTCTAAATGTTATCGACACTGAGCAGTTTTTCCCAGTTGACAGTGGCAGGTGAAGGCAAACGCTAGTTTGGTTTTCTTGCTGGAGAGCTTGAGTTACTGTTGTCTTCCTAGCTATTTCAGTTTTGAAGCGTGTCCTGGTCATTTTGGGCATTAGGACTTTTGCACCTTGTGTCCTGGTACTTTTGGGTGTTAGGACTTATGTTGGCTTCCAGATATACTTTGGACTTAGAAAACCTGTCTGTAAGAGTAGATCACACAGAGTTCATTACCCTCCCCGCCCCCCCAATTTAAAAAATAAATTTACTTTTGTTTTTCTTTGTTTTCCTCCAATTCTAAATAGTTTGGCAAAGATTTTTTTCTTTTTCTTTTTGCGGTACGCGGGCCTCTCACTGCTGTGGCCTCTCCCGTTGCGGAGCGCAGGCTCAGCGGCCATGGCTCATGGACCCAGCCGCCCCGCGGCATGTGGGATCCTCCCGGACCAGGGCACGAACCCGCGTCCCCTGCATCAGCAGGTGGACTCTCAACCACTGCGCCACCAGGGAAGCCCAGGCAAAGATTTTTAAGAAGAATCTTGAAGGAGTGCTTTATCAGAGACCACTCCTCTCTCATGGAATAATATAAAGAGTGGACAGGAAGCTGTGTCTGTAAGGGGAGTAGGTGTGAAGTATGTTATATAATATATATGTGTATATATATATTTTAAGTGACGCTTTCTTTTCCTCTTCTGCCCCTTTTCACGTTGGGGGTCTCGGAGCCCAGCGCATCCCTGTGACTGTGGTTGATTCAGCGTAATTGATGCGCTCTCATTTCCCACAGCTGATGAGGATTATATCAGCTTGGTTTAACAGTCTCATTTTCTGCTCCCAGTGCACACTTGTTTTAATGTGTTTCAGCTAATGAGGTAGAAGAGAGAACGAGGTGTTACTGTTTATACACAGACAGTGAGCTTGTGTGGAGAGCCCTGCTACAGCCCACGTGGCCCTGGGCGTCCTTGGGGGCGGGTCCCACAGAGCCAAGCCACCTTTTTGGAACATGTTTCTTTTTTTGTGGCTAAAGATAATGATCATTAGCCATAAGCTTTGCCAGATAGTCTTCTTCTTTTTTTTTTTTTTTTTTGCAGTACGTGGGCCTCTCACTGTCGTGGCCTCTCCCGTTGTGGAGCACAGGCTCCGGACGCGCAGGCTCAGCGGCCATGGCTCACGGGCCCAGCCGCTCTGTGGCATGTGGGATCTTCCTGGACCAGGGCACGAACCCGTGTCCCCTGCATCGGCAGGTGGACTCTCAACCACTGCGCCACCAGGAAAGCCCCAGATAGTCTTCTTAATACTTCTCTCTTCTCGGTGTGTCTCTCGTGTGTCATGATGAGAAGTTAAAAGGTGTCTCAGAGCTCAGGGTGCAGTCGAGGGCATTGATCAACCCCCCCGCCCCCCGCCAGAAAGCTTCGTTAAACTCCAAGTTCCATCCCCCAGCCCCAGGCCCCTAGGTGGACCCTTCCCCACTAACAGTCAGTTCATTTGAAGTAACTCAAGTGAGACCATTTTCAGAAGTCCAGGAGCAATCGTACCTGTGAGTGGGGAATGCTGAGAGTCTGAAATAGGCACTAAGAATTTGTATTTTATAAGCTGTGGGTCAGAACAGTGTTATTGGTAGGGGTGGTGGAAGAGGTGGAAGAAACGTCCAGGGTGATGTTCTGTGAGCGGGGGTCTGGGCTGGGTCATGACTTGGCTCTTGCTTCTTCGGGAGGTGGGGCACCGCAGGTTGGAGGCTGGTGTAATCGAGGTACAGATGCTGCCGCCCTCCCTCCCTCCCTCCCTCCCCCGCTTCTTCAAGCTGCTTGGTGAGCAGGTTGCTGCCTCAGGGCAGCCAGGAAACCGAGGCTGCTGGGCCTTTTGCATGCATTCAGATCTCCAGCTTCTGGACACGTGGGAAATAAAGGGGGTGTGAAGGGGGCGGGGGCACAGCAGAGGGGACCTTTCCCTCTTTGGGACCACCCTGAGCCACTTTGTGGAAGGACACACTCTCGTGCCTCCGACGCCCTCTCCTGCCATGTTTCACTGAAGTCCTTTCCTTTCCTTCTCTCTCTCTCAATGTGGAGCACCCTAAATGGTTAAACCTGTCCCCTGGCCTTGGCGTGGTGCCAGCCCCATGGGGCGCTGCGCCGGCTTGAGGCCCCCAGCACATCCCGGCTTCCCGAAGGCACAGCAGCCGTGGGTTTCAGCAGGAATTAAACAATTACTAAGTCTTAGTCCTCCCCACCTTCCGTGGATTGACTCTATAAATTGTCAGCCTGTTGACATTTTAATGCGAATTATGTCATGTGGTATCCCCTTTGATTTCGACATGCCTCAGTTTGTAAATACATGAGCCACTGAAAGGCTTGTGGTTAGTGTACACTCCGGAGGCCTCGGGGTTTTTGGTGGGGGAGAGAGCGCTGCGGAGCGCGCGGTGCTGGGAGTGTGCCTGGCGTGGAAAGCCTTTCAGAGCTACCCCGGGCAGCTTGGAGGGCAGGCAGGCGGGCTGTGCACGGGCCCTGCTGGGAGCCCCAGCGCCATGCTGCTGGCCTTCCGGGGCACCAGGAAGGCCACCACTGCCTTTGGTACCAAATCACAGGGTATTTCTGTCGGATGCATTGATGGCTGAGCGTCTCCCCACAGTGCAGCTCTGTTCCTCCTTTTGTGAACCGTGTCACCCCTCCCCACCCCCAGCACCTGGAGAACTGACTCATTCTAGATAAGAGAGCAAACCAGGAGGGCAAGGGAGCATTACCCGCAGCAGGTGTTTCCCTGGAGGAATGGTTCCACAAGGCTTTTTAAGGAAATGATTGATGCAGATTGAGAAGTTGAGGAAGAAGAAAGGTAAGGAGGATTAAGATGTAGACAGGAAAGAGGAAGACTCGCCATTTGTGCGGGAAAGGAATGGAAGATTCTGAATGTTCAGCTCCCAAACGTGAAACTAAGGGAAGAAACATTGAAGTGGATTTTAAGAGGCGATTTTCCAGTGAGAACAGTCCAGAAACCCTGTGCTAGGACTCTGCTCCAGCTCACTGTTCTTTTTTTTTTTTTTTTGCGGTACGCGGGCCTCTCACTGTGGTGGCCTCTCCCGTTGCGGAGCACAGGCTCCGGATGCGCAGGTTCAGCGGCCATGGCTCATGGGCCCAGCCGCTCCGCGGCATGTGGGATCTTCCCAGACCGGGGCACGAACCCGCGTCCCCTGCATCGGCAGGCGGACTCTCAACCACGGCGCCACCAGGGAAGCCCTGGCTCACTGTTCTTAACACCCTATTTTCCAGCTTCTGATCTCTCCTTATTTGAGACTTTCCTTTAAAATTAATAAGCCTGGAGGAGCTGACTCCTTGGCGATGCCTTGTCTGTAGAATGTCAGTGCTCAGAAAAATTAGAATTAGCCATTTTGAGATGGGATGTGTTGTGCCTGGAGGTGGTTGGCCGGGATGACATCATCGATAGGCCCTAAGGATGGACCAGAAGTAGGAACGTTGGTTTCTGCTTTGTCCACAAGGGGTATGAAATCATTCCTCCTCTGAATCCAGCAACTGCTGGGCCTGCTGTCTGTGTTGCATTTTGGCTGACTTACAAATATATCATGGGATCTTTAATGGCCGTGGGTGGTCGGGACCTATTTCCCACGTGCTGAGTAATTCCAGTTTCATGTGTGAATAATGCCCATATTAAAGCAGTTTGAGCTACACATAATCTGAAAAGGAAGAAGGGACCCAAATTCCTGTTGATCACAGACACTTGCAGCTCATTGATTTCTCCAGTAACTTCCATGAGGGCTGGGAAAAGTTTTTTTTTTTTGAGGGATTCTAGATCTTAATTCATTTTTCAAAAGTTATAATACAAACAAGTGTTTGGAAAGTGTGGTTGCTGCCGAGATCCCTTCTTCTGCCGCCTCCATGGATTTATCTGGCTTTTATTACTTGGGGAAGGAAGTGAGTAAGAGGGTGGGATGGAGTGACAGAGACAGGAAGAGGGAGTGCGTGTGTGTGTGTGTGTGTGTGTGTGTATGAGAGAGAGAGAGAAAGAGACTGCTTAGGAGCACTGTTTAGTTGGTTATCATGAGAAATTATACTTGGTCCCTGTCCAACATCTAGTTAGGGTTTAGCTGTAAGAGTATATGTGAAGTAAAATGACAAGACATTATAAGCATCATGGTCCATAAGAACATTACTCCTTGCTAATCAAAAAGTTCCAGTTGGGCTTCCCTGGTGGCACAGTGGTTGAGAGTCCGCCTGCCGATGCAGGAGACGCGGGTTCGTGCCCCAGTCCGGGAGGATCCCACATGCCGCGGAGCGGCTGGGCCTGTGAGCCATGGCCTCTGAGCCTGCACGTCTGGAGCCTGTGTCCGCAACGGGAGAGGCCATAACAGTGAGGGGCCCGCGTACCACCAAAAAAAAAAAAAAAAAAAAAAGTTGCAATTGATGTTTTTTTCCAAATTACTTCCAGCCTTTAAAATGAGCCCTGTGCTTTGTGAAAAGATCATAAAATGTTGCTTGCAGCAGGTACATAGGTCTTGGTTACCTGCCTCCTCTATATTGTAGTCAACTGTTTATATGGTAACAGTTGGAAACATGCTTTCAGACACGAATTTAGGGCCCATTTCAATAACCTGACATGTATTCTGTAGCTTGCTTGGGAGTGGGAGCCTGTGTGTCTTTTCATTTCATTCTTGTTTTCCAGAAGATGTAAAACTTGTGATCCCTGCCCGCCCTTGGCTGGTGCCCATTCCAGCCCCCTAGAAAACTGGTCTGGGATGGATTGGGCCACAAGGTGACAGGTGGTTTCTCAGCCTGTAAATGAGAAGAATCCTGGGTGATGGTAGAGTTGCAGGTGAGGGTATCAGTGAATTTGCTTTGGCTCCTTTCTTCCGTCTCCCTCAGTTTTAGTTCTTCAACAATCAAGGCAACTCAGGGTGTTGCAGAAGGTAGTAGAAGGACCCAGGAAGGGGGTAAGAGTTGTGGGCTGTATTTTGGCACAGGTGGGGACTGGCGTCCTCAGAACCTCCATCCTTCACTAGTACTGTGTGTCCTCGACATTGGCACTGTGGTTGGAGCTGTTCAGTCTGACCTGTGACATGCTCATACCCCATGAAATTTTCTGACACCCCTGGGCTCTAGAACTCTCTTGCCCTTTACAGAGTTAGGGGCCCCGAGATTTTTTTTTAAATATTTATTTTATTTATTTTCTTTTATTTATTTATTTCCTTTTGGCTGTGTTGGGTCTTAGTTGCAGCACGTGGGATCTTCGTTGAGGCATGCGGGATCTTTCGTTGTGGTGTGCGGGTTCTTTGTTGCAGTGCGGGGGCTCCAGAGCGCGTGGGCTCTGTAGTTTGCAGCACGCAGGCTCTCTCGTTGAGGCGTGCGAGCTCAGCAGTTGTGGCTTGCGGGCTTAGTTGCCCCGCGGCATGTGAGATCTTAGTTCCCTAACCAGGGCTCGAACCCGTGTCCCCTGCATTGGAAGGTGGATTCTTTAACACTGGACCGCCGGGAAGTCTCCTGATATTCTTTTTTTGGCCTTTATTTTTTTTTTTAAGTCTAGCTAGCTAGCTGAAGGAATAATTGATGAGTAAAAATGCACGGGACTTGCAGTGACCAAGCTGAACTCGGAGCTGCATTGATGGTGGCCGAGGCTTGCTCAGAAGGAAGAAGCCGGCCAGCCGCTGGGCAGCTGGGGAAAATGGGCAGCGACTGACCCATTTCTATAGCACAGCAATGGCTTTGTGTTCACTCCACATTCCAGCTTGTCCCAGCCCCACAGGTTATTTGCATAGCACACAAACAGCGGATTGTACAATGCATACAGGTATCGCCGGCATTGGCAATGGACCACGAACATGAATGGGATCTGTGTGTCCCTGTTGTAAGACCTTCCCAAACCACCCCCGCTACTTCCTGGACAGAGTTCAGACTTGCTGCGGGGGGGGCGGGGAGGGCGGTACCCGACCCATCTGCGTTCTCACTTCTGAAAATGCATTTATAGGAAGGGTAGGAGGAGATGGGATTAAAATCCTGCAGGAAAGAAGTACCCCAAGGAAGAAAGCCCAGGAGGTTAGTTTAATAAGAAGAGAAAAAAAAGAGGGACGTTCGAGGGAGGCGGGGGATGAATGAGAGAGTGAATGAGAAGGGTTTCTGACAATTAACTAATTCTCCTTGCTCTAACCCATGACAGAATTAATCACACATTAACACACTGACAGCAAAATTGATGTCATATGCAAATTAATAGTGCAGGCTTGGCATTCAACAGCCTGTTGGCTTTTTAAGGCTGGCATTGTAGTTACACCCTCTGGCTGCAGCCCACAGGCTGCTGCATCGGTGCCCACCCCACCCCCCCCATTCTACCTGAGAATACCCAGTGCGACTTTGGTGGAACCGAAGCTACATCCCCTCCGCTGACTTGAAACAACTTATGGCCGTTGCAACTGTTTGCTTCTCGTGGAGGGAACAGAGTCAGGAATAAAACAAGTGCTGGTTAGGAGCTCTTGGTTCTTACCTCCACCATAGTTTTCCCGGCAGTGACTACCCTTGCAGGAAAGCAGAGGTAATTTTCTTGAAACACTCCTAGGAAGCTACTGTCGTGTTGCTCCGGAGATGCCTTCATATGAGACACCTTGGGTTGGAGAGTTGAGTTTAGAGCCCGGTCAAATCTAAAGTCATTCTATCAACAGTTTTTTGTTATGAGCTGCAAAGTGAAGATCGTCTTATGTGGCTTCCAAGAGGTTTAACCTATTGAAACCAACTCTAAAAGAGAAAATGGGAGCCTCTCGATGTTACAAAATAAATAACCAGCCAGAAGAAGGAACAGTCTGTTTCAGAACGTTCTGATGGCTGAACTTGAGTGCCTGGGGCAAATGGGATCCAGCCCTGTTAGCGCTGATGACTAACCCACTTGTGAATTCGCCATCTGGGATAATTATTATTTTGACACTTAATGAGTAATAGCATCGTGAAGCAGGCGTTATATGGAACATAAAGACATGATCCTGCCTGGGAGGCATTCCAGAAAGGACGGAGGCAATTCAAACTAGGATAAAAACAGTCAACTGTTTATGTTGATTTCGAATGAGTATTGGCATTTTCTTAGTGGTGCTGATTTCCTTAGGTTTTTCATTAGCTCCCACTTCATCTACTACCAGGGAGAAGGGACTTGAGATTGATGAGGTCAGGACAGAGATCTGAGAAGCAGTGTTGCTGGCTGTGGGATAGTGTTCATTCCTGGGTGTGCTGGTGCTTCTTTTCATTGCGTGTCTAAAACAGCCCGAGGCTGACTGCCCGGCCTAAATCAGGGCCATAGAAATGGGGACCCTAGAAAAATCATTGACATAATACTTGATTTTATAAATGAAGTGAGGAGTTCGCCTGTATCGAGGATACAGTATATCCCTTCTATCCCTGATACCCAGATGGATGGACAGATGGATGGATAGATGGATGGATAGATAATGGATGCCAGTTACATATATGTATGTAACATATAAATAGATATACATATAAATACACACACATATGTGTATATATTTGCTGTAATGTTTATGTATGATATAGTGCCTTAGATACTCCTAATTTCATCATCCTTACCGTGTCTTTACCATATATGGGCTTAATACTCATACCTGAGGGGCTTGGTATGGACAGAGCAGGAAGCTGGATTGGGGAGTGGGATTCTGGTTTGTTCCTAGCTCTGGCATGTACCAGCCTCGGACCCTGCCCGGGTACCTTAATAGCATCTGTAAAATGGACCTGTTTGCCTCCCAGAGTTACTAGGATTGGATATTCTGGTAGATGTGAAGGAGTTTCAAAAACAGTACAGCACATAGCAATTGAAAGCAAATTTCTTATGATTAATATCTGATCACACAAGATAATTTCATAGATGAAAACCAGTTAATGGAAAAGCACCTGGAGTAACAGTGTGCTACGGCCGTATGCGCCATGAAGTGTGCTCGGCTGCACCCACGCTTACCTGGCACTAGCTTTTACTCCAGTCCCTTTGTTGAAGGTGACGACCTGACGGCCCTCCTTGCTGTGACTCCAAGGCTGGCCTAGATGTTGGCCCTTTCCTATACGTGCTGTAGAGTTAGGCTAAGTCCTCATGTCAGTCATCACTCCTCCCACTTGGCTTTCGTTGGCATAATGGGTTGAGTAGAATGTGGTGAACTTAGGCTGATAGAGAAGGAACGGTTGGAAGTACACAAAGGAAAGGTCCTATGTCTGGAACAGGTGGGCCCGAGCTGGTGCCACGGTTGGGAGATGAGGGGGAACTTAAGCCTGTTTAGCAGAGGGTGATGCCAAAGGGAACGGGCTTGTCAAATTAACTGCAGAGGGAAGAATTGGGGTGCAAAGAGAAGAGTCAAGACGTGGGTGCCTTGGATATCACTGCCTGGGATTAAAGTTCTCAGGACAGTGGGGTGTGCCCTTCTGGTGATCACAGCCCTGAAATGTGGAAAGGAAGTCTGCTGTTTCTATCCCACGGTGGCAGGGTGTGAAGTCGCCGGTGTGAATGTGCTCTGCAGATGCTGCAGGGCCAAGGAGAAGGAAGTGAGACCTCCTCCGTAGCTGCTACCCCAAATGCCTTTCGGTGGAGCTTGGTTTGGGGGCTAGTTGCCAGGGGCCCTGGGTCCTGCCATGCCTAACTGGGAGCTGGGCCTGCTTCAGTTTTGCATCTGTGCCTGTGGCCATTTTAATTTTTCCCTGGATGCTGCCTGCTGCCTGCAAGGGTTGCTAGGAAACCGGCAGAGGCCTATCTTCTTCCTTAGGACAAGGCCCTACCAGCTTCCCAGGGCCTGGAACCGGCATGAATCACAAGCACACAAGAGCCAATCTAGATACACTGGCTTCTCTCTGCCTTGGCCCTTTTCTTCAAGGCGCCTTGCCTCCTTTTGGCACGTGGTGGCCCTTTGCAGCATGGCAGCATTCAGGGGAAGCCACGCCACGTCAGCTGTCTCAGTCATGCGTGTCACCTTGGCATTCAGATGCCTTGATCAGGGGGTGAGGGTAGTCCTAGATCCAAACGACGGTGAGATTCCCTCTGGTGATTTTTCTAAGGCCTTTCTCAGGTCACACCTGAGCAGCCCAAACCCCCTCAGCTCTCTGTCGCCCTCTGTCTGCTGCCCCATGGTCTCTTGGAAGAGCCCCCTGTATCTCCTGCTTCTCCAGCAATGCCTCGTGCCTTCTGAAGGAAAGAGAAGCTGGATGCGTTTGGGCCATGGAGTCCTGGAGGGAAGTAACCGGTCTCATTTCTGTTATGGGCTCGTCCAAGTCGCTAGAAGCTGCATCTCCTGGAGGCTCTGCTGGTTGTTGCCCTGTTACCTTCCTGTGTCGGAGCCCGGTGCTGGGTGGGGGGAGTAGGAGAGGGCCGGGCATGTACTTCAGATCTGGGCTCTGGAGTGAAGAGACAAAGAATGCCCGTGCGTCCTGCAAGGAGGTTTTCTTCTGATCTTTGTTGGATTTGCTTTAAAACTTAAGAAAGTTGTTTTCTTCCATTTGGGGAAACTGCTCTGCAGGTTCCACACAGACTGGCAGTTTTCCCCTTAAATGTGTATCATCTTCCTAATTGTGAGGGAATCCAGGGGCCAGTGTGTCCTGTTGGTGAGCATGTAGTTTAGTGTGATTTTCTGCCGATGTGTATCCAAATGTAAAGTGGCCTTAGTCTCTTATGAGGCACTCTGACTTAGGGTCGTTGATATGTTTGAAATGCTCCTCATTACAGCGTTGTTTAATTCAAGTTTTTTTTTCTTTTCTTTTTCTTTTTAAGTTGGTAAACTGGTCATTTGGACTGCACAAAATCATCACTGCAAGTTCTTGCTGTGCATTACTATGCAGCTGTTAAAAATGATGGTGCATATGTATCTTTTAGTTGGAAAGATGGTCTCAACATAGTATAAAAATGTTACATATATAGATTATTCCATTTATGTGAAATTGTGATGTATTCTGCATATAGATTAGAGATGGTCAAGATGGATATTGGCCAGAAATGTTCATCTTAGTGACAGAATTTGGTGATTTTTACTTCTTTTGTTTCTTTCAATATTGCCTTAAAAAAGAAAAGACATTTCTTAAAAACCTATTAAAGATTTCACCTTTCCAAAGGTTTCTGAACCTGATTGTGCATCAGAATCAGCTGGTGAATCCTTTAAAGTACAGTTTCTGGCGTTTTGCCTATGAGTTTGACTCTGAGACTGGGCTGGGGAAATACAAGGGATCTATGTTTCTGACAAGATCCTGGTCTTTGAAGGGCATTGAGGAAGTACTGACCCTGATGAAGGAATATCCTCTAGAAATACCTCTAACCAGTCGTCGTCGAGTTCTCAGAGTGTTTCCACTTCCTTTACATACAGGAGTCTAGGGGCACCCCGAATTGTTAGAATCCTTTCTGTTGAGATACTGTCTACTTTGTGGCCTGCCAGGGTAGAGACAGTTGTTTCTTGTTCCACTCCCAAAAGAGCATCTTCCTGCTGATGTTATTCATTGTAGAACGTAAATGATAACTGTGTGCATTTTGTAACAGGCTGCTTTAAACTTTGCCATGTGTGCTTCTTTGATACCCCTAAATATTTCTCTGTCACTTGATTTTTCGTAGCTGCACAGGGCAACCCGGCGTGAAGGTGCTGTAGTTTATTTAGCTTTGTGCTCCCACCTCTTTTTGTCACTTGTCCCTGTGTGTGTGTCCCTTTTCCATTCAACTGAGTACACATCTCTGGTGTTTCTAATTTTTCCTATGAAATGGTTTCCAAGGTTCTTATCATCCCTGTCACCTGCCTCTGACGTGTTTGCCTGTGGATGCGTCTCCTGGGTGACGATGCTTATTGTGGGATGTGGTCTTCTTGGTTGAGCCTCACTGGTTGGTTACAGAGTCTTTCTCCTTCCTTGATACAGACACCGAATCATTAACTTTCTGTTCTTTTATTAAGAAACCAAATCAAACCCTAGGCTTCCATGGAACTTGTGGTCCCCTGAAATGAGCAGGGTTTTTGTTTTCATGGAGTTGACAGTTAAACCAGGCCTCTCTGTCCCCTAAACCTGAGGACAGGACTTGACATTTATTGCTGTTTTCTTTCATCCTGTTCATTGTGTTGTCTCAGTGCTGGCCACCGTCCCATGTGTATAATATCTGGAAATGTGACTGTAAAGTTGTCCTCTTTCTGTGTATATATTTTTTTTCATTTATTTATTTTTATTATTTATTTTTGAGTTCAAAAGTATTTCTTGTCTATTGTTTTTTTTTAAAAAAAAAACTTCTAGAAATGCAGAGAAGCACAGAAGAGAAAATCATCCCTAATCTCACCACCCAAAGATGGTTTTAATTTTAAACATTTTGGCATATGTAATTTTAGCCTTTTCTGTACAGATGGGATATTATTATTTTTTAGAATTTGAACGATGCTATATTTTGTAACTGGCTTTTAACTTAACGATGTTTGATTTTTTTTTGATGTCACTAAATATGTTTATACTGCATGATAATAACTGCACAGTGCACCGCTGTATGAAGATGCCGTGATTTATTTAGCTGTCCCTCACTTAACATTCATGTTGTTTCCAGTATTTTACTATTATAAATAATATTTTGGTAAATATATCATGTAAATAAACAAATTAGAAGAGCTCTTTCTGTATAAAAACTGCTAAACACGTGCTCATTCTCTGTTACAGTTTCATCTGTCCATTTATCATTATCTTTTACTGTTTATGTGTTTTGAGATTACCAAGTCACAAATTTTTATGTAGTGAAGTCTTTTCATTTCTGCTTCCTTCCCCTTTGTTAAGCTTAGAAATCCCTTTCCCCTGCCAAGATCATGTGCACTTATGTTCGCTGTTAGTTCTTCTATGGTTTCATGTTTTGACACTAAACTCCGTAATCCATCTGGAGTTTATTTTGGTATATGTTGTGAGGCAAGGGTCCCTCCATGTTTATTTTTTTCTCAATTAGTTATCCTCCCCAGCCCCACTTACTAAGCAACCCACCCATCCTTTCCTGCAGCGCTTACACATGCCACCATATCACACACTAAATTCTTATTTGGATTCGTTCCTACACTTTCTTTTGTTTCATTAATTTGCCTTAACTGGGGCCCATACAGGAGTGTTTTAATTACTTTAGTTTCGTACTGCCTAGTATTTAAGTATTATGATTCTCATCAGTCATCTTTTTAAAGTGTTTTAAATTTCACCTGTTTATTGTTCTCTATGACTTTTAGACTCATGGTTGTGGGGCTTTTTTTGATAGGCAGGACTTCTGTCTCTATTCGCACCTTTCTGGAACTGTTAGACAAGAGAGGTCCAGTGACATCATTGTGGTCTCCTGTAGACATTTTCCTCCAGGTGGACTTTCATTCAGGATCAGTGTCCTTTCAGCCACCTTCATGTCCTTTCAGTATGGTAAGAGACACCCTACCACACTAGAATCAGATCCTCCTGTTTCCAGATTATTCACAAGGATATCATGAGAGACGAAATCAGATGTCATTAATCTCTAATAATCTGCTGATCCACCAGTTCAGTATTAGTAATAAGAGCAGTAGTGGTATTATTTGGGGGTTAAGTAAAGGGGAGAGTTAAGGAAAGAAAGATATTAGCCTCTTGTTCTGCACTTGGTGAACGTATGTTTATTTTTTAAATTTCTTTTTCATTTTTTTCTTTTCTTTCTTTCTTTTTTTTTTTTTTTTTTTGTGGTACGCGGGCCTCTCACTGTTGTGGCCTCTCCCGTTGCGGAGCACAGCCTCCGGACTTGCAGGCCCAGCGGCCACAGCTCACGGGCCCAGCCGCTCTGCGGCATGTGGGATCTTCCCGGACTGGGGCACGAACCCGTGTCCCCTGCATCGGCAGGTGGACTCTCAACCACTGTGCTACCAGAGAAGCCCAATTTATTTTTTTAACTTTTTATTTTATATTGGAGTATAGCCAATTAACAATGTTGTGATAGTTTCAGGTGCACAGCAAAGCAACTCAGCTGTACATATACACGTGTCCGTTCTCCCCCCAGCCTCCCCTCCCATCCAGGCTGCCACGTAACATTGAGCAGAGTTCCCTGTGCTGTACAGTAGGACCTTGTCGGTTATCCTTTTTAAATATAGCCGTGTGTACACGTCAGTCCCAAACTCCCTAACTGTCCCTTCCCTCCACCTTCCCCCACCGGGAACCATAAGATCATTCTCTATGTCTGTGAGTCCATTTCTGTTTTGTAAATACAGTTGATCGTATGTTTACTTCTAGCGATTCATTACTTTTCTAGGTGCTTACAAATATCTGCTTAAGTGATTTTAGGTTTTTGCCACACATCATGCTCCAGTTCATAAGTTTCAGGTTTTGGTGCCATGAAAAATTGGGAAATGTGCCCCTCTTGAATATTATTTTATTGTTTCCGACTGAGGTAAAACCTTGAAACGCATGAGAAAGAATACATTGAAATGTTATGCAGTTACCTCTAGGGTGGTTGGTGATGAATGTTTTTTTTCTTTTTTGAACAGCCCTGAGAACTGTGCCTGGCACATAGTAAGCATTCAGATATCCGCTGTTAGCAGCACTCCTCTGCATTTGTTTTATTTATTTATTTATTTGGTTGCACCAGGTCTCAGTTGCAGCGGGTGGGCTCCTTAGTTGCAGCTTGCCAGCTCCTTAGTTGTGGCACGTGAGATCTAGTTCCTTGACCAGGGGCGGAACCCAGGCCCCCTGCATTGGAAGCGTGGAGTCTTATCCACTGCACCACCAGGGAAGTCCCAGCACTCCTCCGCATTTAATAAAATATGTCTGTGCGCTTTTGAAATGCACACTGAGACTCCGTCTTGAGAGGAGGTGTTTCTGTTTTCCTCTTAAGATCTAACTCAATGGATGCGTTTAAACAGAGGCCGACTGCGCTGAGCTGGGAAACTTACATGGAGACAAGCACCAAAGGCTGTACCTTCTGTTCCCTGTTCTATAATTCTAGGTGTTGACAGAAGACCTGCTCTCTGTCCACTTGTGAGATGGGATCGGGGTGGTGTTAGAATTGACATAGTTCTGTATTAGTAGCATTTTAAAGGCAAATTTTTGCAGGTGAAACAATTGGAGAACAGTACAAGCAAGAGTTAAATGGAGGAGAAATGAACGGGATATTTAGAGAAGACAGTGGTGTGGAGCGGGCATCCAGGAAAGGGACATTTATTGCTCCCTGATTGATTCTTCGTCGTTTTTCTCTGTGGCGAAGGATAATGGTAAAGATCAGTGTGGGAACTGAGTAATGTGGGGAAGGCGGCAGCTGTCCACACGTTCCTGGTTCCTTTCTTGTTTTTCTAGAAACAGCTCATTTCCTTGTTTCTTTTTGATGTCAGTATATCAAAGAGTTAATGGTTGGGATTAAACAAGCCCACATTGCAGATCGGGCAGGTCATGGGCCAAGTGTCTTCCCCCATCTGGGTGGTTGGTCTCTTTCTGTCTTATATCCTCTCTCTCTCCCCAGCCAGACAGACTTGCTCCAGCCTTGACCTCTGTGCTCTGTTGCTGACTCCAGAAGTGTCTTCTGAGGGTGTTACAGTGAACCCTCAGAAGCGTAGGAATAGTCATTGTTATTGGGGGAGACAGTTCCAAGCTGGTCTCTGTGACACATGGGCTGGGATATCAGTAAGCATTGTGGTCCATGGATTTTGAGCATCTTTTATGCCCCTGGACGGAGAGGTCCTTTGACGAGCTCAGGTATCCTGTATTCCCTGCCTCTCTCTAAAGGTAAAGGAGGACTGTCTTCTGTTGAAACCCTGCCCCCACCCCCCTCCCCAGAGCATCTTGGTTTTGTTGGGCCTACTTAGCCCTGCAGTGTTGATCCTAGGAATGCCACTGTGGGTGTGCTTCTCTCCAGAGAAGCCTCTGTCCCATTTGGGTCTTTTTTTAAAAAAAATTCATTCATTCATTCATTTATTTATTTTTGGCTGCATTGGGTCTTTGTTGTTGCACACGGGCTTTCTCTAGTTGCGGCGAGCGGGGGCTGCGGTGTGCGTGTTTCTCATTGCGATGGCTTCTCTTATTGCGGAAAACAGGCTCTAGGTGCGCGGGCTTCAGTAGCTGTGGCACGAGGGCTCAGTAGTTGTGGCACACAGGCTTAGTTGCTCTGTGGCATCTGGGGTCTTCCCGGACCAGGGCTTGAGCCCATGTCCCCTGCATTGGGAGGTGGATTCTTAACCACTACACGACCAGGGAAGTCCCCATTTGGGTCTTGACATCTTGCCCCAAGTCACTCTTCTCCATGAATTACACTTTGCTGCTGCATTGGACTGTCCTGAAATTTGAGAGTTGTATACTGAGAAGCAGGATCCCAGAGAGCTCTCTAGACAGCATGAGGTCTAGAGCCAGGAGGGCAGAGTTCGAATCCTGCCCCGCATTTAATAACTGTGTTAACGGAGCAAGCAATTGACCCACTTTGTGCCACGTTTCCCCACGTGTAATTGGGAGTCGATCAGTCTAATGTTGCAGCCTCACTTTCTTCAGGCTGTTCTGAGGATTAAATGAGTTAATATATCTAAGTGGGCAGGACGCTGCCTGGCATAGAGTGAGGGCTCTGCAGTTGTGGACATTTGTTCATCTATGTTGTTGACAATCCATGTATTGAAAACAAAGACGACAACTCTGACCTTCTAGACAGACATCTTCCTTAGATACTTCTGTTTGCATTGAAGAGAAGGTGATCTCTTTTAAGGGATATTTTAATCTTATTTAACAGCATAGTAACCAGAAGGTGGAGCTTCATTCCCCTCCTCTTGACTGTGGGCTGGACTTAGCTTCTGGTGAATCAAGTATGGAAAGGGAAAGAAAGTAACTTGCCAGTGGAGGAGCCTGGCAGGATCACCTTCTCTGAGCGATGAAGGTTAACCTGACCAGTGATTAGTCATGTTGATGTCATGTCCTCCCCCGCCCCCACCCCCACCATGCGATGCAGTAACCTCAATCAAATCTTGAGAAAACATCTGACAAATCAAAATTGAGGGATGCTCTACAGACACCTGACCAGCACTCTTCAAAAGTGACGAGGTCACCAAAGACGAAGGAACTGGCACAGATTGGAGATTAACATCTAAACTCTGTGTGGGATCCTGCTTTGGAACCTGGCACAGAAAAAGGGCGTGAGTGGCAAAACGATGTAAATACATAAAGTCTATTCTTCAGTAACAGTGTTGTACCAACGTCTTTTTCTTGGTTTTGACAAACGTCCCGGATGTTAAGACGCCAGATGTTAACAGCAGGGGAAGCCGGGTGAGGACACGTGGGAACTCTGTACTATCATGCTCTTCTGTCCATCTAACATTATTTCAAACTAAGAAGTTTTTTTTAAAAAAACAACTAAATAACGTATCCTACGTGCTTGTTTGAAAGATGAGTCATCAGTTTTAAAGAATGTGAAGTTAAAGTGGAAGGCCCTTCCCCGCCTCCTGTTCTCTGTGGCCACGCCTCTCAAGGGCAGCAACTGTGAACAGTTGGTGTTCCTCCCAGACCTCCTTCTAAGGGCACGTAAACGTTTGTATTAAACATCGTAAAAAGCCTTCTTTTACTCCTATTCTGCTTGTATGCCTTAGACGTTGCAAACCTTTTTCATTTTAGTACATCAGTTTTCCAGATTCCTTTTTGGACACATTTTGGCTCTTCCATAAGACTTATTTAAAGCGGTGTTTGTTTAGCCAGCGCTTAATTTTATTTTCCACTCAGACTTCTAACCCATCCAGGTCCCTTTTATATTGCCTCTGCCCTTGCCAGTCTTACGAAAGCCTCCCAAATTAGCATCATCGGAGAATTTAATTAACTTGCTGTTTACTAACCCTCTCCTTTCAAGATAATTAATGAGGATGTGAAGTGACACTGGGTCCGACAGTGCTCCCGGTGGCACCTACCCGTGCGGGCCCCGCGGGGTGGCCATCTCCCTCTTGTTTACTTTTAGCTGCGTGGCCACACTAGGTGCAGGTACAGACGGCAAATGTTTGCTCAAAACCAGGCTTTCCTGCCTCACCTTTTATCCACCCGTTTTTCTACCTTGTTAATTAAAAAAAGCCTCATTTTACTTAGAATGGAATGCTTATTTTTGTGTGTGTTATTCCCTAGACAAGAGTCTACATTACTGGGCTTGAAATTAAACTAGCTGAGAGAGTCAAGTGTTACAGTTCCCTTTTGTTTCTGTGAAGGTGCCAGCATAGCATCTCCCTGCCCCCAACTTTGTCTTTAATCCAGGAAGGAAGAGGAGGTTATCCTCCACCTAGAATTCAGTGCTGTCCTTGGAACCTTCCAAGACAATGGAAGTGTTCTATATGTTCTCTCACGTGGTAGCCACTAGCCACGTGTGGCTATGAGCACTTGAAATGTGGCCTGTGTGGCTGAGGAATGGAACTTTAAATTTTATTGAAATTAATTCAAATGTGTGTCATCACAAGCGGCTAATGGCTACCATATTGGACCACCACCCTTTGATCTGCCTGGGGTTATCTATGGCAGGTCTGAAATTCCTGGCAGTTTCTGTAGCCTCCCAAGCAGCTTTTTTCTCTGACAGAGAAGGTAAACTGATTTCTCCATCACATTCGGCAAGCCGTGATTAGGAAGGTAAGTTTTCCGAGGGAAAAAGATGTTACTTTCTAAATCCAAATGTAAATGACTTGGATTATCCGTGTCACTGAGCACTTCATTCATGCAGTTAATTGAGAATTGACAGTGTCCTTTTCCCTCAATTACTTCCTGATAGTTCCATGTGTTACAATGGGAGGAACATGGAGCTGTTTTTAAATAGCTATGTTAATGTCCTCATTAATTTTACCTTTTCCTACCAATTAACAAATATTAACTCCTGTGGCAGAACTAAGTTGGCTTCCCTCACGAAGCCACATTTATCCTGAACACCCTTATCGCCCGAGCGTGGCGTAGCTCAGCTTTTCGCCTTCGGTTTTGTGTTCTGCCGCTCCAGCAGAGGCGCTGGTTTTCAGGGGGGTCTTTGCACTGGGTTATTCACAGTGTAGCACAGTGTGGCGTCACCAACGCCAATCCAGGATGAGAAGACCCGGGGTCGACTTGCGGGGCTCCCCCACTCACAAGCCCCATTCTCTTTTACACATGGCACAGCCCAGTGGAGACCAACCCAGGTGCCCACGGGGGCTGTGCAGGCATCATACATGGGTGCTAGTGCTGGTTGGACAGCACCTGCCCCATCTTATCCAGATAATTGTAAAACAGAGTCTGAAAATCTCAGTTGCATGGGAAAGTCACAGATTTTAAAGTGTTAGTCATGAATCAAGAATTTTTTAAAACTCCAAGAATTTTGCAGCTCATACCCACAGTCTCCCCAGTTGCTGCCAGTTTGTCATCTTCGACTTAACTCTCTCGTCTGTCCACAAGACAGTGAAGAAAGGCATCTGTATCCCCTTAATTTCACAAGGTAGTTGTGAGAATCAGTTGAACTAAAGAAGGACCAAACCCTTTGAAGTCTCTATAGGGCTATATGAACATAGATGGTGTTATTGAGAGAATGTTTAAATATTTTATTTCTCTAAATCCAGACTTCTTGATTACTCATTGGATGTCAAAATCATTGCTGGCATTCTCCTTTTAAGAGATGCTTAGGAAAGAGAACCGTGGTGTGCAGGATGATACACGGGCACCATTATGACCTAATTTTTCACCTTTTCGTTTTGCTCCCTGGCTCTTTTTTTTTTTTTTTTTTTTTTTTTTGCGGTACGCGGGCCTCTCACTGTTGTGGCCTCTCCCGTTGTGGAGCACAGGCTCCGGACGCACAGGCTCAGCAGCCATAGCTCACGGGCCCAGCCGCTCCGCGGCATGTGGGATCTTCCCAGACTGGGGCACAAACCCATGGCCCCTGCATCGGCAGGCGGACTCTCAACCACTGCGCCACCAGGGAAGCCCCCTGGCTCTTTAAACATGGATTATTTTCATCTGCTAGAGGGCGCAGAGGACACCTGCATTTTTATTGTCATTAGTAATTCCGTCATTAGGTTGGTTAAAAGTTAAATCAGTTACAGGTATTGTTTAGTTCTGAGTAAATGTATAACCTTAACTCTCACTCATGCGGCATTGTTCTCGGTGGTTATAGACTGAGATGTGGAACGTGAGAACGGGTACCGCCAACTACAGAGCATGTTTACATGCAAGTTCTTACGTTCAAACGCCTGAAAACAAGGATGAAGCTTAACTGTTCTGGAGTGATTTCATAATTCCCAGTTAAATGCTACTTGAATTACTATTGACCTTCACTTTGAAACAGTTTACTTTTATAACAAGTTTGCATGTCTGGCTCTTACTGAGTTTTGACAAGTTGGAAGGAACTTATTTTTATTAACAAAGTGTGTGTGTGTGTGTGTGTGTGTGTGTGTGTGTGTGTGTGTGTGTTTTCTCCCCTCTTCACTGATATTCTGAATGATTGGGTAAATTTTTCTCCAAGTTTTACATCAGGGGTTAGCACATGGCTACTAGATGGTAAAAATCCAGCCAGTTATTTGCTTTTATAAATAAAGTTTTATTGGAACACAGTCCATCATTGCTTTTGTGCTCTGGTGGCAGGGTTAGGCAGTGGTGACAGAGACCAGATGGCCCTCAGCCTAAAATATTTACTGTCCAGATATTTAGAGAAAAAGTTGGCCGACAGCTGGTCTAGATGGTAGAAATATGTCTTAAGAGGTTGTATTTTTATGAATTCTGGGAAAATTGTGGACTAAGAAATTATTCTCGCCCCAATCCACCCTTAAAAATGCAGTTATCAGCTCTGTCGGCCGTGGTGTATTTCTGTGATCTTAAGAAGTTGCTTATCGGGATGCAATGACCCTGGTTTCATGGTAACTAAACCTGCATCAGCTTCCTGCTAATGCACTGCTAGTCATTTTGTTCAGTAGACTGAGTAGCTTTCAGTGTTTCTATGGGAAGGACACTGCTCATTAACGGATATGTTCAGCCTTCAGTTTAGCTAAAATCTGAATGCTTTCTCAACCTGAAACAGCGGGCATTATTCTAAATGTTAAGTAATGTAGCTCTCCACAAAGACAGAGCGCTTCCCGGTCCTTACAGGCTGTGCGCCATCGTCATTCCTCACCGAAATGCTGTGAAGTAGGTTCTTCGTGTTGCCATCCAGATTTTATCACTGAAGCGGGAAAGGGTGACTTGCTGAAGGTCACATAATAACAAAGCCCACTGGCAATTCGTGTCATCTCGTGAGTCATGTTGGCGCTGGGGAATGCAGCTGGCACCAGTGGGACTCACACCCAGGGGCCAGCCAGTCCTCCTAACCGGTTTCTCCCCGGCAGAACCGATGATTTCATTAGCGAGGTAAGTGGACGGGTGATCCAGTAATTAATTCGTCGTTGTCTAGGCTTAGGACCCCAATGAAATCAGATGGTGGGGAAGGCTTGCTGAGTCTCCAGGTGCCCCCTCCAACCGATTCTCATCACCCAGCGTTTTTTCTTTTAATTCTGCCTGACCATTTATGAAGCACATTCACATTGACTTACTCTCTGGATCCTCACGGCCCCGCATCGTGTGGCAAAACCTTATTCCACGTTACACTTGAGGGGGGAGCACGGCGTCAGAGCCCCCCCTCCGTGCGTGGCTCCCAGCTCCTAAGCCTGTGTTGTGGCTGCGGAATGACCTGACTGCTGGGCGCCCAGTACGGGGACACATGGTCCCTGCCTTCGGGAGCCTTCCAGTCTCTTGGGGAACATGCCACGTACGTAAAGCTGATAACTGTCGCTCAGGGTTTCGGACGTGCTGTGAGATGGAGGCTTTGAGTTCAGAGGAGAAAGAATCACCGTGGACAGAAATAGGGGCGGAGACATGATGCCCAGAAAGGGGAGTATGCACGGGAGGGAGTGGCGTGACCCAGTATCACACACACGCGCACACACACACACGCGCGCGCGTGGCGCACACGCACACAGACCCGCACATGCGCCCGAGAAGCCACTGAGGGACTGAGTCAGTAGACAGCAGAGCTGGCTGGAGATGGGTGTGGTGCCATGGAGGAGAGGGTGAGAATATGCTCTAGTGGAGGACCTTTCTCACCTACGGAGAATGGCGGAAACAATGTTTAGAGAAGATTTATAGTCTCTCTCGTTGTGAAGGAAACAGGAAGCAGGAATGTGGATAGACCAACGGGAAATGAATGAGTCCAAAGGTGGAAGAAAGGCCGCCGTAAAAATATGTGTCACCAGAAACCGGACTGGCTGTTGGTTCCTCTGGCCTCATGTTATGATAGAGTAATCTGGAAAGGTCATTGAAAAATTTGTATTTTAATACTCTCAGCCTTTAAAGCACCTGCTAAAAAAAAGTATCTATATTCTGTATGAGTCACCTCCTGGATTTGAGATTCCACAAAGATGCCACCTAACAAATTGAGGTGTGAATGAGTGGCCATATCCTAATACTGTAGCCCCAGGAAGCAACTGCAGGCCGGTTTGTGTCCAAATGTCACCGTGCCCCAGTCACACAGTCCCTACTAACATGCACAGTGCATGCCAGAGCATCCTGGTGCCCCAGGGCTGGCAGGGTCACAGCCATCCTCTCCCTAGTCCTGCCTTTCTCCAACATCCTCTAGCCCCGCCTTAAACCCCATCATGCTGCTCAAAGAAATTTCCCCAGTTTCCAGTCTTATAGATGCAGTTTTCTGAAACTTGGATTTCACTGAGGAAGATCCCTCGCGGTTCTCCAGCAGGTTTTGTAAACCATCTGTCTGTCCAGGATGAAACTGTGCCTCCAGCAGGTCTTCTACCGTGGGTCCTTCCCACCTCACAGTGGTTCTTGGACCTGCTGGACCAGAGTGAACTTGGATGAAAATGGGGAAAGGATGTGTTGGTCAGTGTGGGCTGGTTGATGAAAACCCTCCATGTATTTCACCATTTAAAAATACGGTTAAAAAAAATATATTCCACTGACTGCCCTCACAGCCACATTCTGTTGGGAGGTTGAGAGCAGAACTGGGAGATGGCATCTCTGGACCAAGTTGCTTGGAAGGCCCTGGGGAGGGTCTGTCGTAAGTGGGACCCGCTAGTCAGCAGGCTGGCAAGCCCAGAGGTTGAGCATAAACTGGAAGGGGGGAGGGGGGCACAGCTAAGCGTTCAGCTTCTGAGCCCATGTGGAGAACGGTTCCTTCCTCGCAGGTCCTGGAACTTGAAAATTGATGAAAGTGTAAGACGTAACCAGTTCCTTGGGGTCCAGATAGCAGCAGTTCTCAGCATATAGGAGGGCAGGAAACTCGGGAAGAAGATAAAGATGTATGTGTGTGTTTAAAGAAAGAAAGAAAAAAAAAAGTCCTTATCCTGATTCTTCAAATCTGGAGACAGTCCGGCTGCTCTGTCGTGCATTTTGGGGGTGCTCACTCGGCCACCTCCTTCCAGATGTCTGAGCACTGTCACCTCACTCTGTTGTCTCTCGTAGGATCTTACGTTTAGAACTAAGCTATATACTAAGTTGTTTTTATCTACAGAGGCGCGGTGGACGCTTGTGAACTCATCCTCGGAGTTCTCATGGCCGAGTTACTCCCCCTGAGAGGCATCTGCGCCTTGTGCTCTCTACCCGCGTCTTCTGTGATCGTCTAGATGTTCTAGCTGTTTCTCAGTATCTCCAAGTCTCACAGTTATTTGTCAGTTTAATAGTAAAAGAGCTCTCGTAAAAGAGGATAGTGATATTAAACCCATGTAAATACAGCAAGGGCTGTAGACGAAATGGAGGGTAAAATGACAGTGACCGACTAAGCTGGCCTCTGGCTGGGAGGCATTTGGCTGACTTGGAGGGACGACAGCCCTTTTGTGATCCACGTACTGAAATAATGAAGTCACTAAACACAGCCATTTATAGTCAGTATTTCCTGCCAAAAACCCTTATTTAAACGAGCAGCGTATATTAGCAAACACATTTATTCCCTCAGCCCCAGCGTCCCATCTGGGTCATCAAGGACTGCAGAGCCCCGTGTGGAAGTCCAGGGAAGCATTTCCTGAAAAGAATGACTCACGGTGGCCTTGGGTGGGGTCACCTGGGCTCTGACATCCCAGAGGCGAGGAGATGGGGTTCTGGCTCAGGTGTGATGGGGAAAGATTTCAGGCCGAGGTGCTATCTGCCTGCTCCGGTGGCTGTGCAGCCTTTTAGCAGGTGGACAGGGTGTTGGGGAGAGTTTTCAAGCAGGAGAGGCGCCGGGACCAGAAGGAGGAGGGTTGGTGGATGAGGGTGGCAACTGCCAGCCGTCGAGTTGTATGTGGGGTGTGGCGTGGAGTGGAGGATTGAAATCTGAGATGGAGGAAGGGAATTGGACTCGATTAGCTAGGTCTTGAGTGGCCAGCTGAAGACTGAGAGCCACAGTGGAGCGTTAGAGGAGACTGTTTGTTTAGACTTTCAGCCGGCCATCTTTCAGTACCTGCTGTGGGTTGGGAGCTCTGCCCAGTACCGGGATAGAAAGTTCTCCCCACCTGTGAGCTGCTGTGGACAGTGTGGCGGAGGAGCCGTGGTTTGAAACACAGTGAGATGAGGACAGTATGGACGGTGCTCCTGGCGGTTTGCCAGCCCAGAGGAGGGAGAGGTGGAGCTGGGGGCTGGGAAGGGCTTCGGAGAAGGAGTGGCTGGGAGCTGGGACTTTGCACAAAGGAGGGATCTGCTCTCTCTAGCTGTATATTTATTTTCTTTTATTCTGTTCATCCACATACCTTTAAAAAGACTGTTATTCTCATTTTATTTACTTCATTCACAGTATGAAATGGTTAACTTTTGAAATTCAGTAGTGTGACCCACTCCGTGATCTTTTCCAGCTAATAAAATGGAGTTTTCAGATGGGTCTCATTCCTTTGGTTTCATTATTCCCAGAGGTCTTGCATTCTGGAGCAGATGGGTGGTGGGCCCTGATCCAAACCTCAGGGAAAATAGAGGTTTTATAGATATATCTTGGGCACTGAACTGTTTCTGATCCAGAAAGGACCAACTTGCTAACTTACTCATCCTCTAAGATGGTGGTTGTCAAATGAGCTTTGCATCGGAAGCATCAAATGAGCTTGGCCTGCACCCTCGAGGCTCCCGTAGACCTGGACAGGGTCTGAAGGCTTCCTAGGAAGTGCTGACGCTGTTGGTCCAGGGGCCACACTTTGGGAACCCCTGCTCTATCTAAGCCATGCAGCCACTGGGAAAAGGCACTGCTGTATTCTTGGTGGAATGTTCCTTTACATGGCCCTTTCTTAAGGACTCCCTCAGTGGGCTGTCTTCTTAGCCAGTCACAGCAGGAACAAGGGTGCAGACACACAGTGCCCTCCAAGGGAGAAAAGATGGCTCTCCAGACTCCCCAGGAGCCCTCCAGGTTATCCTCGTGGGAATTCAAACTCCTGCAGAGCCTGTGCCAATTGCAAAGATGCTGGGACAGGTGAAGTGGGATTCTAGACTCTTTTTAATTAATTTTTTTATCTTTGGATGCATTGGGTCTTCGTTGCTGTGCACAGGCTTTCTCTAGTTGGGGCGAGCAGGGGCTACTCTTCGTTGAGGAGTGCGGGCTCTAGGTGGGTGGGCTCAGTAGTTGTGGCTCACGGGCTCCAGAGCTCAGGCTCAGTAGTTGTGGAGCACGGGCTTAGTTGCTCTGTAGCATGTGGGATCTTCCCAGGCCGGGGCTCAAACCCGTGTCCCCTGCATTGTCAGGCAGATTCTTAACCACTGTGCCACCAGGAAAGCCCTGGGATTCTAGACTCTTGACTTTCCTCCTCCTTGTCTGTGAGGGCTTACCCATTCTCAGGACCAAAACTCGATCTCAAAAACTGACATCACCTGTGAAGAGTAGCAGATTTGTTCTTGTCTGGCTTCAGTCCGTGGCCCCCCATTGTGGCTGTCAGGAATCAAGATTCAGCCTGGTCTCCCTTCTCTCCTTCTGTTAGAGGCCCCTCTTGTAGTCTGGAAATGGGGTGGAGGGGATGAGGACCCTAATAGTGACAGCTCATGGGAAACGGGCAGACACCAGCTCAACGGGTGCTCCCATGCTTTGAGCTCACACCCATTGGAATGATTAATTGATGTCCTCCACTCTGCTGGACAATTAAGGAAAGCAGGAGAAGGAGGGAAAAGTCTTCAGTTGGACCTAATTTGGCACCATATTGTTTTCTGTTAATCTATTTTGTTTTCTGTCCGTCTGTCCCCAGGGACGGGTGCCTTGCTGCTTGCTGAAGCATGCATAACTAATGTCCTCATTAAGGGCTGATCTGTTTATCAGGGCCATGCGAGGAAGCCAGCCTGCCAAACCTAGGTGCAAGCAGGGGGCTGTTACCTCCCTCTGGGCCTTAGCCCCACCTCATTAAGCTGGTCCGGGCTATTGATTGGGAGCCTGTGTTTGGAAGAGTCTTACTTACTCCATGCATTATCTTGACAGATTGATCAGACCTGATTGAGAACCTCTTAAAGGAACGAACAGCTGTAATGGGAAAGTTGGACTCTGTCATCCGTTAGGATGATTCTGGGAGCAAGAAGAACAAGTCTGACATCTTGGAGCAATTGTATTTACAATTAACATGGCTGAAAACGATTGCCTCTATTGATCCCCCCTTCCTGCAATTACAGCCCCATTGTTTACATTCCAGCACTTCAGTTATAAAAAGGAAATTCAATAATTATTGCATTATTTAAAGTTAAAGTGCCACAGAGTTTGCTGGCTACGCTTGCTGGTTGATTTAACGTTCAGTAAAATCCATGCTGAGCTCTCCATCTTGAGGCCGAACAATATCGGCTTTTAATGAGACTTAAAAAGGGGGGGAAGGAGAGCAAAACCTAGTGTACAGGGTGTTTGTCTGGGTTATTTATGGGGGGGGGAGTGGAAACCTGAAAGCAGGGCAGAGAAACTAGCCGTGTCATCTTTCGCAAAACTGTGTCCCCTCTCACCACGTGGCCGTCCACTCTGCAGCCAGCCATCTCCTGGTCTCTCGGCTCCACTTCCTCAAAGAAGCATTTTTCTCTTTCCGCTCTCTCGGTCCCTTGTCCCCCTCCCACGAGTGTAACTTATCTTCCTCAACCTTCAACAAAATCCACATAATTTAAGGAGAAAGGGTGAAATGTCTTAGCAGCCAGAATGAGCGACATCAAAGGCATTTGTTTAGAGGGAATTTTTCTCTCGTGCCTGGTCACTTCCCCATTTTCTATTTCACTTTCCCATTTTCTGTTTCAAGGGAAAAAATGAAATAAAAATTAAGCCCCCGGGCTTCCCTGGTAGCACAGTGGTTGAGAGTCCGCCTGCCGATGCAGGGGAGACGGGTTCGTGCCCGGGTCCGGGAAGATCCCACATGCCGCGGAGCGGCTGGGCCCGTGAGCCATGGCTGCTGAGCCTGCGTGTCCGGAGCCTGTGCTCCGCAACGGGAGAGGCCACAACAATGAGAGGCCCGCGTACCGCAAAAAAAAAAAAAAAAAAAGTAAGCCCCTCTTATGAGGAAGAAATCAGCCCTGTGCGTGCTCGCTGCCCCCCTGCCCATCTCATGCTGGCGGCCTGTGTTCTTCTCTCATAATGAAGGTGATGAGGGTATTTGTCAGCAGATCGTGGGAGCTCAAGAGAAGCCTCCAGGTTTGAGCACCAAATTCATGCTCTCAGCAGCAGCAGCTAGAAAGTTCAAGAGCGTGGGAGGAATTTTAAAGACCGTTTTATTTTTCTCATATTTGGTGGAAGCTCTCCCGTGGGCTCGGTTCCAGCAAGACATGTGGACAGGTGCGCTCAGCAGGATGCAGGGCTTGCAAGGAAAAAGTGATGCCTCACACCTCGCCATCAAGAGTCATGCTTTCAGCCACAGCCGCACGAAATTTTAGACTGCAGGTGTGAAAGGGGAGAGGAAGATGAATAGAGCCAGTTCCGACTTTTATGAAGTATCTGGAGCAGGCCAGTAGCAGGCAGCTGCTTCCGAGTGACTTTTTCATTAAAGGGGTAAATTCTTGTGTGCAGGCATTGCATGATTTATCGAGTGCAGTTTGCTAGAATCTGAAATACTCTTTGGGAAAAGGCGGGCAGTTCTGAAACGTTAGGCCTTGAAAAATTTCCTTTTTATAGGGAAATGTCTCCATGTATTCTGACTTAGGTCTCTGTTCTGTGGCAGTTGCTGTCCAAAGCAGCTGTTCTCAGAGTGTGAGCCCAGACGAGGAGTGTCAGCATCCTGCCAGGAAGATTGTTAGAAGTGCAAATTCTCCATCCTTACCCCAGACCCGGTGAATCAGAAACCCCTGGGGTGGGCCCGACACTCTGCGGCATGACGCACCCCCCAGGTGCTTCTGATGCACGCTCCAGTTAGAGGACCGCTGAGCTGGAACACATCTGCATCATTAACCACCAAGCCCATGATGGTGTACCTGCCAATCAGAGGTGAGGAAGCAAAATCTGGTCTCAAGGTAGAGAGATGATGCCTGTGCCAGATATTCAGGTAGTCCTTCACACCTTCTGAGTGATCTTCACATTTGTTTGCTCATGTGGTTTTTAAAATTGCCTCCAAGGAAGACAGGGCAAGTATAAACATCTGTATTTTACAGATGAAGTAATGCACCTGTTTTGACCACCAGACAAGTATGTTTTTCCTGCTGTGTTGACTGTCATGGGGTTGGAGATACAAATAAGCAAATCCTTCAGAGCGGATTTGGGGAATCAGCGCCCTGTCTGCAGCCTTTTCGGCAAAGTTCTCCTTTCCTGGTTCTCGCCTGGGATGTTGGCAGATGTGGTAAAAGAGCGAGGGTTCTGATTTTCATTGTATATTGACACCTCATGGGCAGAGAGATCCAGAGAGAACTGATGGGGTTCTGTGGCCAGGACACGGACCTGGGGTGTGATCCTGGTGCTGCCTGCACCAGCTGCACGACTTGGGCAAGGGACTTAAGATAAAAATTCAGCACCTCTTGTTAGGAAGAAGTCGGGCCTGTGTGTGTGCAGTTTCCCCTCTATTTTATAATTTCTGTACATCGCAGTTTCTTTATTGTCAACAAGGGATTCTTCTTTGGCCCTGGGGCGTGGTGTGGGGTGGTGGTTCCCAGGGAGGGGGCAGGATCGATTGGTCATAGGAGGGAAATGTCAGATAGGTAAATTCAGTAGACATTCATTTCTATTCCTAATCCCAAAAGCTTAACTAGTTTGAAAGATAATGGTAGTAATAATAATAGCCTTGTTGATTATGAAGGCACACCATACATCAGGCACTTTGTACAAGTTATCCCATTGACCTCTCCCAGTGGTGCTATGAGGGGGTTCTGTTATTGTTCCAACATTGCAGATGAGGCAACTGAGGCCCACCCCAGATGAGGCAACTGAGGCCCACCCCGTGTGTGTAATTTGCTGAAGGTAGCACAGAGGGAGGGTTTTCCCTGGCCTGCCTTAATCCAGAGTTCACCTTAAACCACCATTATGACAACAGTGTGACATGGAGTTGAATGAGGACCAGCTTGAGTAGCATATATATGGCGGCCTTTGTTTTGTGTGGGGACATACCCCTGGGAGAGCTGGAAAGTAGCGTAAGGGAAGAAGCACATCTTAATGAACTGTTACCAGTGCCCTTAGTGGAGGACTGATCTTCAGATCCAGGGAGCTTTGGGTAGTTCCTGGAGGAGAGTCAGTTTGACGTGAGCCTTGTGGGACCTGCTTGATTGTTTTCCCTGCCACATACCTCCGTTGGCTTCTGAGTTTATGTAGATGCTCATTTGACCGTCGTGGAAATTAGCCCTTATTTTGCTTGAGACCTCAGGCTCCGATGGGCCCTTTCCTTAGGGAAGACTCCTACACACCTTATCAGCTTCCTCTCTATGTATAGTTATGCCACACTCCTTTCTGGAGTTTTCCCTGCAGAGGGAAATGAAATCTGTTAGGGATGGCATCAACATTCTACAAGAGTCCATGCTTGGATTTTTCTAGAAAAGATTTCAAAGCCAAGGCTATAGATTGCAGATTTATGCTTATTTTTTTTTTTTTTTAGAATTTACTATACTTCTCTCAAGGAACATTCTTCTTGAGACTTTTGAATGAGGAAATATCATTCATACAAGCGAAGAGATGCAGGGTTAGAAAGTCTTGACTCTGGCCTTGGAGCTCGGATGCTGAGAGCGAACAGTCATGGCTTGTTCCAGGGCGTGAGGAGACTGGCCTAGAAACTGGAAAATAGGTCAGAGCAACGCAAATGGATTGATCTAAGGGAATATTTTTACTTCCTTTCACGTTCTCTTGTAAATGGTGGTTGGGGCTTATATCTTACGCTGTCTGCTGGGCTCCTGCAGTGAAATAGGACTAAATTAACAGGTGCCGAGGATGAGGGCATGAGTGGGTGAAAAGCCAACATGAAACAGAGAATAATACATATATATTTAGGTTGACCTTCCGGAAGCTTTCCTAAGAATGCGACATTAAATTTGGAACTGTAACACAACCCCTGATTAAAAAAATTAACCACCCCCATTCTGGATTGCATTACACCTGAAACAATTTCTTTTTTAGGCATTCAAAGTGAATACCCGGGTCTGGGGAGTCTCGTGTTCCAGAGTGCACCCCATGGTCATGGCAGTGTAGGTGGACAGCTGTGGACCTGGCCTCCAGCCCTGGGTTCCAGTCGTGTTTCTTCCATGCTCTGTGGGACCTTGGGGGCAAGGGGTCACATGACTTCTTGGAGCTTTGGGTTTCTCCCAAGGACAGGAGCCAAATGCTGCCCACGTCGGGGTGTCATGAGAAAATTAAATGTGTGAAGGTGCTTCCTCAGGAGTAAATGCCATGCACGGGTATGATGGTGAACTAACACCTGCTTACTTCTTCCTTATTTCATCTTACTGGGTAATTAGCACATTCACTCTGGACCCTCATCTTCCTGTTTCTTCTCACTGGAAGTGTTGGTGAGACTTTCATGGTCCTCACCCCAAGCCCCGGGCTTGCTGTGGTTAAGTTTTTTCCCTCCAGAGGCCTGATGCCACAGCAGCCTGTTCCATTGGGGACCTCTGTTTTGTGGATTGAGAGACTCTCCTGCCTGCCTGTGCCGGGTTGCACTTCCGAGCACCACAGGTGTGTCAGGGGCCGTTTTGGACGCCCGCCGCCGCCGTGGGGCTTCTCTGTGATGCAGGAGGTGTCTGGTCTGCCACTTGCCCGGAGGGAGGCCTGGGAGCTGCTTTACCCCATCAGGGAGCTCCAGTGTTTGCTTTGCCCTCTGAGTACAGATGCGTTGCATCCATGGGAGAATGTGGTGATGGGGTGGGCATTCGTGTGTTCATTGTAACAGTTATTATTCCCCGAGGAACCTTCGTTTGTGAATCGTGTGTTTTCATCTGTGAGTGTGCGTGTGTGTGTGTGTGTGTGTGTGTGTGTCAGAGTGTACTTTGTCCATTTCTCCTTTAAAGGGGAGGCTTTGACAAAACCTGATCAATATTTTGCATTCCATGCATGAAGAACCAGATGTTAGAAGTTTCCTATTGTTGAGGGGGAGGGAGCCGGGGCCCCTCCAGATTTATAGAAATCGATGTCCTCTGACAGAACTTGGTTAGTTTTCCTGGGAAACAAGTAACAGGAACACATTTTTTTGATTTTCACGATGAATTATTTTCTAACAAGAGCCCTCTTTTCGTCTCTTTGACTTTCATTCGTTGGCCAGGGTGGACGAGCCCAACATGTCAGTGGGGTGGGATCCCACAAATAACGCGGGCTGGCTCCTTTCCTTTCTTTTTTAATTATTAATTTGCTTTTTGCACTCGGCCTCACGTGCCAGGCCTATTATTCAAGGCGCCTCTTGTTGTACTGAGGTCTTTTCTTTTCCAAGTTCTTCCCTCGGAACCAGACCCAGAAGGGAAGACGTGGGACATTGGATGTTTCCGTGTCAGGCGCACAGGAAGTGTCGCCTGCCAGCTAAACCAGGACAGGATGAGCATTTTAAATGATAAGTGCTCTGACAGGATCAGACAGATGGACAGGAAAGGGTCCCTGACCAGCCCCCGCTCGCTCATTTCCAGCACAGGTGCTGCCCACCTAGCGTGTGTGAATCCAGCTCCTACTCGATTGCTGTGAGGACAGTCTGTTTCCTGCCGCACGGTGGTCAGTTGGAGAAGTTGGAGTTTGTTGGGCTCTTTCTCTGTTTCCATTTATGAGTCACACTGGATACTTATTCCCTTCTTGTGGGTCCTTGTACTTCTCTGAGCTTTCAGGAAATAAATCCTCTTGCCACGTGTAGACGTTTCTTTTGGTGGAAACAACGGTACACTTGCAGTTCATATAATCCAGTGTTTTGCAGGCACTTTAAAAAACAGCCAGTGAGATTGGGGGAAAACAAGGAAACCCTGGGTGGTTCAGTGTTCAAGGTTATAGGAGAGGCTGGCTGAACCGAGTGAGTTTGGCTGGACCTCGGTTGCCTGTCTTCTTTAGCTGGGTAGATCTCCCTTTCTTGATTTACTAGTTGGTCCTGCTTCTTCATTATTCATTGGTGGGTAGATGTTGATTTTTCTTGAGTGAGCCAGTGATTTTCACCGGTCCAGCTGGAGGGTGTATTCTCACAATGGTATTCACACTAAAGGGGTGCCCTCCTTATATCCCTTAGCCTGACTGCCAAGTCACCGCCATCACCGCCTTATTACCTGCAGGGTCATGCCCTAGAGTAGGGCATAGTCTCTGTACGTGTGTGTGTGTGTGTGTGTGTGTGTGTGTGTGTTTACATAGTGTCTCATGTGTTGTAGATGCTTAGAATTGAACCAAAACCAAACCCTGCCTGATGGGCTCAGTGGCCAGTTTTCTTTGGGTCCACGTGTAGCACACTAACCACACTTGAAGTTATTGTTCCGTTTTCTTTTTTCAACGGCACACCTGACCCGACAGAGGTGAGCAGTTAAGGATCTTGAGCACAGAGTAAAGAAATAAATGGAAAAAGCCAAACAAGACCTGGGTCCTCCTTCCCGAGGATGGGCAACCTTTTGAGAGGGGGAGAGTGTTGGGGGAGTCCAGTACCTGCGTGGGAGGAGAATTTGCTGCCTGCAGAGGAGAGCAAGAACTCTGAAAGGAGGCAGGCAGCTCCTCCGCTGAGTCTTCCACTGGGATTTGTGCCTTGGTGGATTCTCCATATATTACAGTGAATTTAATTAAATACATTGTGATCCCAACTGACGGTATTCTAATTAGCTGGGACAGGAAAAATCATTCTCCCTCTTTCTCCAAATGAAAACATCTACTCTCTTCTGCAGGGAAAGCATGTCTTTGGCTGACTGGCTTGCCCCGTAGAGTCCTCATCGGCCTCTGCAGCCCCATCCCCTCCTGCTGCATCTTATTAGGCAGGTTCCAAGGGTGGAATTCTGGGGATGGGCCAGGGCATCTTGGGAGGGAGAGGGTGCCTGGCCAACAAGGTCAGGGCGTTGACCCACTCAAGGCCTGGGAAATGACCAGATGGTGTGGAGAAGGTCACAGAAGTCAGGACCTAGGACCCTGCTGCTCGCTTTGGGCCCCCGTTTGCTGGAGATTGGACAGCCTGAGAATGACCGAGCTTACGAGATGGGGTGAGAACAGGAGCTGTCACACGCAGGTAGACCTCAAGAGACTCCAGTTGTGAGTGGAAGTTTGGGTTGGGTATAACCTTTATAAGCAGGTGTTTCCTAGGATGGAGAAATAGTTTGTTCTGGATCTTTGTGTGTATGTCTTGGAGAGTGAACTTGGAGTGCAAAAGCAAGCTTGGAATTTTGAATTACGCTTCTGTGCAAGTCTCTGAGAGAGGACCCTGAATGTTCCCTGCACTGGGATCAGTGGGAAAGGCCGTGGCTCTGTTTTCCGCATTTCCTTTTATTCTTTTCTCTACCATTTGTAGCATGTAACCATTTCCCTTCCAAAATGGTTCTCACACGGCAGACAGAAGAATTCCTGGTGGCGGTAGAGATTGCCACTGACCGCCATGGGTCAAGTGTAGTGGTTTGGGGACATCATCCTTATACAGTTATTTTTTAAACAAGAGTCTCCAGTATCATGTTTATTTTAGTTCAGGATTTTTACAGCCCTGTCACCCAGGAACCCATGGATTTGAGGACAAAATACATCTGACATCTGACAACTCCCATCCAACACTTTTTGGCCATGTTATCCTCTCTTCTGGCTCAGAGACTAGAAACCCCAGCTGTTTGGAAAAGAACCCTCACATCCATATTAAAATTTTATGTTTAAGATTCAGAGCTTTAGTGCAAGGAAGTCCTGTTTCATGGGAAAGTAATGAGAATTTGGGGTTAGGGCTTTAATGGTACTTGCTCTGATTTCATAGTTTATGATACCACCAAAACCCCTCGACAGAACTTACTGCTTTAGATGCCATGGGTATTTTCCCTGTTATCTTTCATTCAGTCAGTTTCTGTTGAAACTTTAATAAATGTCATTCTTTTGGTCTTAGTGATCCAAGGCAGCAGTTTCTGGCTCCTGTACAAGTTTCCTGTTCCTCAATCCCAAGCCAAACTCTTGCTCCCAGGAATATCCTGGTGCAGTTTTTGGTTTTCGGGGGCCCCTGTGGAGAAGTCGGGGAGAAGGAACATGGACAAGCTCATCATTTTCCTTTCCACCTAGCCCATCAGACTCTCCTTCTTCCCAGGGTTGCAGCCTCCAGAAAACATTGCTTTGGTGCTTTCCATACTCCTGAAATCCTCTGTAAGGAGCCTTATGTCAGAGGCAGCAAATTGAAGATAAACGATTTAAAAAAAAATCAGCTCAAATTTATTTCAAGAAAAGTAGCTTTATATTTTCAGTTGTTATAATTTTTTTTTTTTTTTTTTTTTTTTTTTTTGCGGGATGCGGGCCTCTCACTGTTGTGGCCTCTCCTGCTGCAGAGCACAGGCTCTGGACGCGCAGGCTCAGTGGCCATGGCTCACGGGCCCAGCCGCTCCACGGCACGTGGGATCTTCCCGGACCGGGGCACGAACTCGTGTCCCCTGCATCGGCAGGTGAACTCTCAACCACTGCGCCACCAGGGAAGCCCAGTTGTTATAATTTGACAGTTAACACTGAGCTTGCTAGTTCTTCAAACTCCTTCTGGTTGTGAGTGTTCTAGGACAGCTATTACGGGGTCGGGGCAGGCAGGGAGGGTATTGCTTTGTTCCAAGGCTCTGCACTTGAATGTGTTAAATCACCCATTTCGAGACAGAAGGGATTGTTCTCTCTTGGTACCGGTGAAGCCCTTCACTCTGTTATCTGCAAGTTGGCCCCAGAGCAAAAGTGATTATAGTAGTGTAGTTTTTCCTCAGCACTCTATGGTTGCATTCATATTTCCTCTTCCAGCGAGGTCCAAACGTGCTTCTGGGATGTTCACACTTTTTCCGTGAACATAGGATGTGTGCGTGTGAGCACATGAGCCTCAGAGCCATGTCATCCAATAGGAAGTGCTGCCAGGGCCACTCTAGTATTGTCAGTATGAGGCAGAGTGCAGGACATTCTGACTGCTGTGCTTTCTGTGTGTCTCACCGTATAATGTGGACAAGAAAGATATCCAGGCAGGACCAGAAACAGTTACAAAGCATGGGCATCAGATAGAACAAGTGTGGTCAGAAATGAGAGGGGCCAGACAAAGAAGTTCCGAGGCATTTATCATGTACTCTGTGTAGTCCCTTGGGCCACGCTCTGGGGACTAGAGGTGGGGATGAGGGTGAGGAGAAAGTGGGAAGGACAGGTGGAAACATGAGCCCATAAAATACATTATCTGAATTTCCTCCTCCAGAAGGATGCTGGGGGATGTGAGACCCAGCTTCTAGTTCTCTCTCCCACTAACTAGCTGGGTTACCTTGGGTCAACCACTTAAACTTTTTGGAATTGTTTCTCCTGCTTTATGTGCACCCAATAGAAAAGTTCCCTCTTCCCCTAAAATGAATCATTTGAAATGAAGGAGGCGGCCTTCCTATACCAGGAGCGTGTCAGTTCCCTAATTGCTAATAAAAAGGGTCCATAGCTTTCAGCATATTCTCAAAGAGGCCCCGAAAGGATGTGAACGTTGTGCTTGGATAATCTTTAAGCCTTCTCCTAAATGCAGAAGTCTGGGGTCTGCTAACTGCTTCCATGGCCTCCACTGCCTTGTGCCCAGGGCTTTATTCCTGTGTGTGCCTGCTTTCTGCCAGCTCTGGGGCTTCTGTGTTCTGAAATCAGAGTACTGTGTTGACACAAACACAACACCGAGTGTAATTTTGACCATCTGAGCACTAAGCCAAATGTCCTTGAGTTGTTGACAGGGAAACTAGTCTGGAGAAATTTATTTTTTTGTCTTTTTTTTTTAATCCTGGGGAAAACCTAATTTTGGGTTCTCCTAATAGTCTGCAGTTCTAAATACAAAAACTTGAGTCATCCTTCTTGTGAAATAGCCTAACAGCAGCTTTGGCTCTGTGTTACTGACCTAAGATTCTGTACAGGTAAGGTGACTATGTGGGCCATCCCCTAAAACAGGGGCCGGTCACTTTTTCTGTAAGGGGCCAGATAATAAGATTTTAGGCTTTGCAGGCCAAACAGTCTCTATTGCAACTATGGAACTCTGGTGTTGAGAGAGCAGCCATAGACAATACACAGATTAACAGATGTGGCTGTGTTCCCATAAAACCCTATTTACAGAAATAGGCAGCAGGGTGGATTTGGCCTGTGGGCCATAGCTTGCCGACCCCTGTTCTAAATAAAGCAGGACGCTTTGGAGAGTGGAAGGAGGAACCTTTAATTATTGTGCCAGGAAGACCAGTTTTATACTGGGAGGGTCGGATCCGTCAGCGTTTTCAGCACTCTGACATGTGTGAGGGAGACGGGAACGAGGGTCAGCTTGCTCCCTGTCCTCACAGAGCTGCTGGGGAAGGACCCGCTGGGAAAACGAAGCAACCCCCATAAGGGATCCTCGGGCTGCTGCCAGGGCATGGTGGGCTTGGAGTGGCTTACCTGAGGCGTGTCCCTCTCTTTCGTCCCTGTAGCACCTGCAGCAGCACGAGAGCGGCGTGGAGGGCGAGAGCTGCTACTACCACTGCGTCCTGTGCAACTACTCCACCAAGGCCAAGCTCAACCTCATCCAGCACGTGCGCTCCATGAAGCATCAGCGCGGCGAGAGCCTGCGCAAGCTGCAGCGGCTGCAGAAGGGCCTTCCAGAGGAGGATGACGACCTGGGGCAGATCTTCACCATCCGCAGGTGCCCCTCCACTGACCCCGGTGAGTGGTCTCATGGGCATGGGAGGCCCGGGGCTGCCCGGGCAGTGGCCTCCCGAGGGCTGCGGCTTGGTGCAGCTGGCCCTCACGTCCGTTACCACCCTCACAGCTGACCATTGTGTTCTGAAGGGACATGCAGGGATTGTTGCTTTTCCCATTTTTTAAAGGAACTTAGCACCACACTTTTCTTCAGATGTCACAAGCCGCTGCCCAGGGAGCAAGCCAACAGACCGCGTTTTGTCCCCTCTCCCCACGTTCTTCTGAGGTGCGCTCTAGATTCAGTTTTTTGGTTCAGATCGACATGAAGCAAACGCTAAACTATGTCTTGCTCGGTATTCAGAATGGGCAGTGTGTGACCTCGAGTCTGGTCTGTAAGAACGAACTTCAAAGAAGATCGAAACATGTGTTTGTTATAAACATTGCGATTGTATTTGAGAACGACCCAGTTGTTCCTGGCTCGGTGCTGGCTGTTACTTCACAAAGAGGGTGGAGACCTTCCAGGGGAGCTAACCCCGCGCTTCCGCCTCCCACCCTGTCCTCTCACCCGCCGCCCCCTTCTCCTTCCTTCCCTATGTGACTCACACTCCCACCGGGACCTCACTCAGTAGAATCTCCCCTCTCTCTTATTTTTTCAGCCTTCCAGTCCCTTTCTCTCTGGTTGGGAGCACAGGACAGTCACCTGTCTCTTTAAAAACCATTTGTGGTTAAAGCCCTCCCTTAATCCTGTGTTCCACTCTCTCTCTCCAACAGCATCTTCAGATTCTTGAAAGAACGCTCTGTGTTGGTCCATCTCCTGTTCACACATCAGCCTATCATAGCCCGTTTCCTCCCGTCATCAAACCATCCTTGAGAAGGTCACCACTGACTTCGGATTTTCTGAGCCCAGTGTCTGCGTGCTGAGCCTTTTTCTTTCTGTGGTCTTTGAAATTGCTTCCCATGCCCTTCGGGAAGCTCCCTTCCCTAGACGTGTTTCTCTCTTGTCCTCCTGCCTTTTGGTCTCTCCATCGCCTGCTGCATCTTCTCGGCCTCTCACGTGTCGTGGCCATGTGGGGACTTTATCCTAATGTTATCATACACTTTTTTATGAAGTTTTTAAAGGCAAAAAGTTATATAAACCTTACTGTGAAAAATGGCATAGCCCCTGCCAGTCCCACTCCCCAGAGCACCGCCTTTCAAGTTTAATTGTTCCTTTTGTTACTTATTTCCATATTTCTTAACAAGCTTCTACTACTATTTCTTGCTTAAAAAGAAATTTTTTTGGTAAGTTGTAGACATTATCTATTGGCTTTCTACTCCAGAAGATGGGGATTTTGCTGGTGTGCCATTGTGCAAGCTGACACACTCATACCACTCACACTCATACCCTCCCATAATCCATACACACTCTCTCATACACACACACACACACACACAGACACGGTACCCACACACCCCGGCCCCCTACACACTCAATCTTCCCCTCCCTTCATCTTCCATTATGATTAAATAATAATTTGGGGGCATATTAATATTCAGTGTTTTCATTATTCTGACTCTATAAATATTAATCACAGCTGAGCCATGTAGAGTTTTATAATTTCATTTACCTTCTTGTACAACTTTTTTGTTTTCCCTGGTTTTCTAGGTACCTACCATAATTCATGGCTAACTCTCTGCCAGAGTAGATATGTTCTCATCTCCGAAGGCTCTGCTGTATCAGTTTATCTGTTGGCTTCATCTCCTCCTGGAGACATCCCTCCCGAGCCCTTATGGACCCCTCTGCCCATGGCTCTTGTCTCCATCACCTGGCTGTAGCTTTGCTCCCTTTTGCCATATAAATGAAACCGGATTGTTCTCTGATGGGATATACCAAAATTTGAGAATGCTTCCCCCCTGCTAGAGTAGGATTATCACAGAGGAGGGGCCAGTCCTCCCGGCAGTCAGTCTGAATTGTTGCTTTGGGAAGGTACTGTGTGGGTACCAGGATGATTTTTGTCGCCTCCAGGTCACTGCAAGACTGACTGTGCCTTCCCACGTGTATTGTAAATGCCTCTTTGGGTTAAAGTTCAGTCTTAATCTCTGGGGCTTGTGCTTCGTGTCTGACCCCATGGCTCTGCATGTGAGCCAGGGACGGGGCCCAGCACCCACAGACATGCCAGTGCCATCTGGCTGTGGGAATCCCTGCTCCCCACTGGGGCATTTTGGCCTGTTTGAGCCTGCCATTCCCCATTATTCTGCTATTAAGTCATTTCACAGGATTCTCCTTCCTCTGCCAATATACTCAGACCTATTTATTTCAGGGTTTAAATTTTTTTTTTTTTTTTGCGAGCTCTGCACACATCATTGTTTCAATCTTCCGCTAAAAGCTGGTCCCTTTCGCCCCTCAATTCTTTCTTTCACTCTGCTCAGAATTCCCTTTTTATTAATGAGGTGCCCCAAACTAAATAGTGTACAGCTGCCATTTCACCCGGGGTCTATGGACTGGAACAAACAGTTCCCTGTTTTATAATGTAATGCTTCTATTTATGCAGCCGCTCTGGAATTGCTTTCTTACACCATTGCCTTCTGGGTTTCTCTCATTTAATGCGTATTAGGGTTTTTTTTTTTCCCCTCCTCCTGAAGTGTATGAGCAACTTTAGTCTAGATGATAGACTTCCTTTCTGTATTTCTAAACCCTTTTGTATTGTCTTTGGCCTGGAGTCATGTTTTTGCGCTGCACCCACCTCCCTCCCAACCCTGCGCCCCTCCCACTCATACGCTCTAGCTACGTTTATTTATACGCTTTACTAATGACAAAAGGGACAAATTATTAGATAATACTCATATTGCGTTAACAGTGACTCGGTTCTGTTTCAGAAACTCCTGTAAGATCACGCATCTTAAAATATACCCTTTTCCCTCCCGCCGGGAATTGACTCTTAAAAACTTCTTGGAAGAGCGTCTTCAAGAAAAGGGACATTGTGGGCCTAGTAGAATTAAGACATTGAAGGTCATCAGCTTCAAGTTTTTGTAAACGCAGACTTGATAAAATACAGGCATACCTCGTTTCACTGTGCTCCACATGCTTCATTCTTTTACAAATAGAAGGTTTGTGGCCGCCCTGCATGGAGCAAGTCTGTGGGCCCCATTCTTCCAACAGCATTTGCTCACTTTGTGTCTCTGTGTCACATTTTGGTAATTCTCGCAATATTTTAAACCCTCCACCAGCGAAAAATATTACGACCCCCTGAAGGCTCAGATGATGGTTCACATTTTCTAGCAATAAAGTATTTTTTAATTAAGGTATGTACATTTTTTAGACATAATGCTGTTGAACACTTACTAGACTACAGTATAGTGTAAATGTAACTTTTATACACCCTGAGAAACCACAAAATTCGTGTGATTCGCTGTATTGTAATACTCGATTTATCGCAATGCTCTGGAGCCGAACCTGCAGTATCTCTGAGGTATGCCTGTATTCCCAGTTTTCTCCTCTGGAACGTAAGGATTGGGACACTGATCTTCAGCTGGAAACATCATTCATGTAGCATAAGGCGGCCTCAGGGAATCTTTGGGCACCTTTCGGGAGCCCTCCCTGTTCTGACTCTAAGCTGCGTATAAACGGTGGCGCTGTCTAGGGTTTTCGTTCCTGGTATTCTGTCATCATCTGGTTAAACGATGGTGTTCTCTCTCCTTTCCTTCCTTTTCTTTCCTCCTCTCTTGTCCACGTACCAGAAAGTTTTACACAAAAGCCATCAGAAATAACTTCCTTTCCTTCTCTGAGCCCAGGACCTCAGACCCCAGTCTCCTGTCGCCTTCTGCAGGTGGCAGGGCTTCCCTTGCTGAGGCTGATGGAGTGGACTCTACCATGGATTCTTCCCAGTGGGTGACAGAAATATCACTTCTTCAAATCTTACTTGTTAACTTAAGCCCACGTGCTTTCCAATCAGTCAGGCTTAGCACGTCGCCTGCCAGCCCACACGGAAGTGTGGAGAAGGAGAAATTGTGAAGGTCTCCTCTGCCTTTCACAACTTTGTGGCAGTGGCCAGGATTTACACCCACCATGGGCCCTCTAACCCCTTGAGAGGCCTCATGACCAGACGTAAAGCATCTAGGTCCTGCCCTGCTGCACCAAAGGACTGAGTCTTGATTGCTGACCATGTGCTAATAAGTAGTCCACGCTCCCCTACACGGTCCTGCTTGTGGTCAAGCTTCACCCTTACATCAATGGGCAGGCTGAGTCCTGTATTATATTGTCTTTAACCGAGTGTGATGGTCTTTGTCCATGCTACAGACATACATGCGCACACGCACGCATGCACACACACACACGCACACACACACACGGCCTTCCCATTAAAAAAAAATGTCTTGGAATTATACATCTCAGAGAAAAGAAAGTAACCAAACTAGATGAGGTTCACTGCATCCCCGCATTTTTTGTGTGTGACCTGGTCTTTCAGTTTGTGGCTTGAGTGTCTTTTCTGCAAAGAGCAAGTGTTCTCCTGACTTTGTTGGGACTTAGCCTTTCCGTTTCATCCCCACACACAGATAAAGGAAGAGAAAGCCTGTTGTTGTGGCCGCACCCTGGGTTATATCTCCCAGTTGCTGGCTTCGGCTGTTTGCTTCCCATAGTTGACCAGAAGCTCTTGAAAGATGGAAAGCTCTCGTAGGTGGATCATGTGTAGGATCAGCTTCCCTGTTTGCTTATTAAAAAGGCATTTCTGGCTCCCGGGTGAAACTGTAGTTAATTTCACTCTATCAGTGCCCTGGGCTTTCAGAAGACAAGAGGTGCTTTGTGTTTCTGGCCTCAGCCTTCCTCTCCTTTTCCTCCTCCTGTTTCTCTTACCCTCGCCTTAACTACTTCTTTCACGGAGACGTCAACCTCCGAACATTGCACAGAAGTAATTTAGTGATTCTTCATTGAGCACCTACTGTGTGCAAGGCTTCGAGTTGGGGGCACAGCTGTTGCTCTCCCCTCAGCTCTTGGTGTGGATACACTGCATAATATGCCAGCCCAGGCATCCGGGGCAACTGGACGGTGGCTCAGTTTACAGAGGGCGCGCTCATTCAGAGTTTAGGGGAATATTTTGCTTGGAGCGGAAGACGGCGGCCTCCTTCACTGACACATCTTTGGCGCTCAAGGTAGTGAATTCCTGGGGTCAGGGAGGCAGACACAGCTGGCCAAGTGATGATGTGGTTTTGGTGACAACCTTTACTGGAACACGCACCGGCTTCACTTGATGGGTTATGTTTTTAAACCAGCTTCCAGGGAGTTCTGCTTAACTTGTACAGTTTAAGAGAATAAGAAAATGTACTGTTTTCCAATTTCTCATTTGTTTTTGTTTTGATTTTTCAAAATTGGCAGAAGGCTGCCCTCTGCATATGAAGTGCATTTTTTTGGTAAATGGCTAAATTATATGCAATTTCAGTGTAATTATTCTTATAGCACTAAAATGTGTTGTGGCCAGTTCTGCAGTTCCGAAGCACTGTTTTCATAAAAACAGCACAGTTATGCTCTTTCCTTTTTCCTTTTGACTGTGTGTCTTGTCCATGGGGTTTGGGAAAAAGCAGGGATAAAGTATTTCTAACTAGAAAAGTTAAATGTAAAAAGATCGTCAGGACAAATTGGGGTGGCTGAAAATTTAAGCACTCATGGAGGAGTAGAGAAAATATGACTTTATCTGTTTTAAATCCATTCCCTGATGAAGGACTATTGGGATAAGGATTGTGAATTTCAGTGTGCTTTTTTAGAAAGCTGCTTTTCAGTGCAAGGATAAAGGGACATCATTATGTATCGACATGAAAAGAGAATATAATATTGTTAAATGAAAAATGGGGTTTACAGAATAGGGTATAGTTTGACTCTAATTTTTTTTTTTTTAAAGCTTTTAAACTAACCATCCTAAGCATAGTTTGTAATTGGCATTTCTGGCTGTTTCATGGGTGGGACCTAATAGAGTGTCAGGCACATGACAAGAGCTCAAATGGTGGTGGAGCTCATTGACAGAGGTATTAGCAGAATTGCTCACAAGAAACCAGGGGGTGAACCTTGGTTGTCTTTTGTTCATGGAGATAGTTTTCCGTTTGCCGATATAAAGTATACATAGTTTGATTACTGTCTGATTTGCTTGCATTTTGCACCTACATGAAGAGGACAGGAGTACTTCTTAGGGTGTATACTGTCTTGTTTTTTTGTTGCAACAGAGTTCCTGATTTGCCTTAATTAGTCCTCTAACAATCTACAAAGGTCAGCGCCAATTGCCTGTTCATTTACATTTGTAATTGTGATGGCTTCTGATTACATATTCCTTGTCTTAGTCCTTCCTCTAAGTAGATGCTAGTGTGTCCTCCCCTCCTCCCACACATGTGTGTGCATGCCTAGGCGTGCATGTGCACGCACACAGACACCCACACCCCAGGCCAGTGTAGAAGCTAAGGATCTGTCTCTTCATACAAAACAGCTTTGTAGTGATGGCACTGTCTTTCCTGGAACATCAGAGTCTGTTATGAAGAGGCATCTTGGAGGGGCTGTTGCTTCTAAGCTAGGAATATAATGAAGCCAGAGTCAGGGAAATTACGTGGATACCAGGCCAGAAGTCCAAGAGCCATTATCTAGGAGCTTTCTTGAGCTGGGTAATTAAGGACAATTAAAGATTTCTGCTTGCTCTCTGCAAAGTATGCTAATGATCTGGTGTGTTGGAAGGTGGACATGTGCAGAGTGCTGGTTCACTGCTGTCCCGTGCTCCTGGTCTGGAGGGGTCCCTCTGGAGAAGATGTGACATCACCAGGATAGTCCTTGGGCAGTGGGTCCAGGGTCTATGACCTCCCACCTACTCTGTTTCCCTTCTGTCTTCTCCAGAAGAGACGAGCGTCTGCACCAAGACATTCCACCTTTTAGAAATTATCTGAGATCTGGCTGCAGTAGCCTGAGTTGCAATGATTATCATTTATTCGCCCTTTGATATTCTGGATCCACCATTTACTAGTTGCTTTATTTTCATGGGAGGTTCAAAGCTGTCGAGGTTTTTTGGTTTTATTTCAGTATATAGCCCTGGAGCATACATTGCCTATATATTGGGCTGTATGTATGGCTAGACATTGCCTGCCCGGTTAGCCCTGTCCTCATTTGGGGGCTCTAGTTGTCTTGCATGCTGTCCCCTTCGGTAGGTAGTGGTGTGTGCCCTTATCGCCACCCTGCACTGCCCACTCTGAGAGGTAGCAACACTGTGGCTGCTCCCTTCCAGGGAGGGTGATACCAAGGGGCACAGCAAAAAGATAAAAGAAAAAAAGGCGCCTGCTGATCGTAACTGGAATTAGGAGAGACTGGGGGTCCTTTTGGAGGGGGGATATTGAGGGTGGGCATTAGGGGTCTCCTGTTTAGGGTTGTGAGCATGTCAGAGAGCCCAGAAACACAGGGATCCCCAAGGGAGACAGAGAATGTCATGACACACCAAGTATCACTTCAGTGAAACTTTTCTGCCAAGTCACCTTGGCAAGGGGTATCCAAGGAGCTTGAAAGTTTGCAAACTTGACAGATGAACATAAGTAGCTAGCCAGTGAGTCGGTGTTTGCACTGGGTTGGGGTTAGGGTTGTGCACCTGGATTTCACGTGGGTTGGGGATGGCGGTAGCGGGATGGAGCGGTCATCATCTACTGTCCCCACCACGTGGGCAGATCCTCATCCCAGCCTCTGCACTTCACACCTCCTGTGTTGCCCAAATGTAATTTTTCAAGAGAAAGGAAGATTTGTACTTGTTTTGCCTTTAGGAATGTCTAAAGAATCCAATTCTTGGGCTAGTTATATTAAACTTGTTCCTGACCTTGGCAGGGGGCCAGGGAAATAGAACATGCATCTGTCTCTTTGCTTACAGAAATAGCTCAAAGCCTTCTTCTCAGAGTTACAGATGTTAAGGAAGAAGCCCCTTCAAACTGTGACCCAATTAGGAGAATTATAGTCCCACATGATTTTTTCAAACACTGACTAGCAGTGGGAAGTTTTCTGGCCTTCCAAATCAGAATAAGCGCTGTCCAGAGTCCCCTGGTCGTTGGGTTTCTAGATCCCCTGAGAGCAGCAAGGAAGCTTCTCCAGATTCTGTCTGCCCGTTCTGCACGGCAGCCACAAGCCCCCTGTGGCTATTTAAGTTTAAATTAATTAAGGTTAAATAAACATTTAAAATTCAGTCTCTCTTGTCATACTAGCCAAATTTCAAGTGCTTCTTAGTCACATGTGGTTCATGGCTACCTTGGTGGACAGAACAGATTTCTAGAACCGTTCAGAAGGTTCTGACGGACAGCGCTGGCCGGCTGTGAGGGCGCATGACACACTTACCCTGGCTCTGGGTTCCTCACTGGGATCCTGCAGGTCCAGGCTGGGTTTGGGCTGCACTTTCCATAAAGCTCTTTGGCTTCCGTTTTAAAGAATATGGTGCCTACCTGCCACCTGCTTTCTGCCAGGCTGCGTAGGGTGTGTTCTTTATTGCTTTCCCATTTCTCTTTTTGCTTTTTTTTTTCCCCTCAGTTTTTCTCAGTATGGGAGAAATATGTTTTCAAATAGGCATTTACTTTTGGTTTTGCCACTTTAGCCTAATCCATTAGCAGTTCTGAGGGAGTTGGGAAGGACTTTGTAAAGATGTATCCTTCAGAGTGGTTGTTAAAGGGCTTTTTATAGTTTTATACCTCAAGACTATATCTTGAGACCTTTTGTGTGTTTGTTAATAAAAAGAGCTATTTATTGCTTTTAAAAGATCCTTGACTTCTGCTCTAATTAGAATATTAAAAGTTGGACAGTATGTGATTTTTCTTGGAACAGGCCTGTCTGTTGTTTTAACTCAGTTTTATCCAGATCTGTTGTCCTCTCATGAAGACACAAAAAGAATCTATGTGCTTTTCTCTCACCATTTTCCTTGGCTTAACATCTTCTGCTTAGGACAGAGTTTGTCCTTTCAGACTGCCTTAGTTTGCTTAGAGCTGCCATAACAAAATACCGTAGGCCGAGTGCCTTAAACAACAGAACTTAGTTTACTCACAGTTCTGGAGGCTGGATGTCCAAGGTGTTGGCAGGTTTTGTTTCTCCTGAGGCCACTTTCCTTGGCATACAGATGGCTGCTTCTCTCCTTCCATGGCCTTTGCTCTGTGCTCAGCCCTGTGTCTCTCTGTGTGTCATCATGTCCTCTTCTTATAGGGACATCAATCGGGGTGAGCCCTAATCCAGTCTAACACTCACTTCTAACTTAATCACTGCCTTAAAGGTCTTTCTCCAAATACAGTCACATCTGAGGTGTTGGGGGTTAGAGCTTCAACGTATGAATTTGGGGAACACATTTCAGCCCGTAACATTGACTCTCTGACATCTGAGGCCAGTGTCTTCTTTCTTCTTCTGTGGTCCTTTTGGATGTGGAAGGAGGGCAGGAGGTGGAGGTGGGCGCAGAGGCGGAGGGCGGTGGAGAGACCCTGCACGTAGCCCTCCCGCAGCGTTCTCAGGACCTGCTGGCCCCTCCGTAGCTTCCTGCTCCCAGCCCTTGGTCCTCGATGAGGGCCTTGGCCTGTGAAGAAACAGAGCAAGCTTCTTGGCAGGGGACTCCAGAGGGGTCCCCTTGTTAGGTCAGGAAAGGGGTCAGAGCACTGTGCCCACTGAGCTCGTTGAACCAGGAGTCTCTTCTCACCTGTCCTGACACAGCCTCTGCTCAAACCTTCCACTGATGAGCCCCAAGGGCACAGCCAGCCCCATGTAGGGATAGTCTCATGCCTGTGCAACCTGGCAGTCTGTGCCTCGGGACAACTGCCCTTGTCGAGGGTTCTCCAGTAGGCTGTCATGTAGGAGGCTCTTGTGGGAGGGTCTGTAGCAGGAGCGACTCTTCTCTGTTACCCACTGGTGCTTTCAAGGACAAGCACAACTCCCTGTGGATTTGTGGATGGTGTTTAGTGGCCCTGTTTGGTTTTTGTCCTGGCTGGAGGAAGTGCCCACCCCTGCCCCCTAGACCGTGCCACCTTCTACGACCTGCTTTGGTAGAGAATTCTATACGGTGTCTGTTGGTTGGGCTTCCATCCAAAGCATTTTTTTGGTTGCCGGAAGTACCTGAAGGCCTCTGCCGCCATGTGGTTTGTACCTTATCTGCGTCAAATCCTCCAGGATAAAGGCCCCGGTGTGTGAGTTTTCACCCTTTTCATTTAGGGCCCACCCCTCACGTGTGTCCATAGGGCAGGTGCATCCTCTTCCCCAACCCTCGTCTTTCCCAGATGCGAATCTGGGATGCAGGTTTCACGGCCAACCTCCAGAAGGGCCTTCCTCTGCAAGAGTGTAAAGCAGGGCATGTTCACTGCTTCTCGGCCATCGTAGGTCTCATGTCTCCAGGTTCCCCCTGTCCCAGACCGTTTGTGCTCAGTGCCACGTGTGACTGGTAGCTGCCGTATCAGACAGACAGTGCAGACAGAGGCAAGAATGTCCTTCGGGAAGTTCTCATGGATGGTGCTGCTCTAGACAGAGGCTCAGGGCAGGGCTCATCCCGTTGTGTCTTGCCTCCTTCCTGTGGGCTGACAAGCTCATCCAAGGGACGAGCAGCGCTTTGCCCCAGGGACAGGGTTCTTCATATCCAGAAAGGAATATAATCCACTGCCGGATCCTCTCAGGGTAGAAATGAAGAAACCCATCAGACAGGTGAGAGAAGGGGCGGCGGTTATTTGTGACTCTCCAGGCAGCAGAGTGTAAGCCTCGGTTTTCCCCGAGAACTGGAAATGCTTTGCACGGTTTTCCTAAGATTCAAAACCCTTTTGTGATTTTCTTGTGTGAGTCAATCCAAGAAGGACTGAGGAACCGCACAGATTGGAGAGGGCAGCCCTGCCCTGGTGGGCTTGGGCGGGAGTCTGTCCCGGGAACTGTGTGAGGCTCTTAGGTGATGAGGGTGTGGCCCGGCCATCGGCCAGGTGAGCTGTGTCCGCCCCAGACATTTTCATGCTGGTTTTGTAGTAGATGTGAGCTGGAATTTGGGTTGGTGGGCCTTGAGTTATTAACAAAGCAATGAAGTCTGTGTAGGCAGTTAAATTTAGAACAAAATCAAAATTGGGGGCCATGATTTTTGAAAAAGGGAGGGAAAGAAGGTATAAGGAGAATGGGCAAGTGCTGAAGAGTTTGGAAATGAAGAGGCAAAGATGAGGCACAAGTAGGGAAAAGACAGGATCTGACTTGCCTTGCTTCTTTTATTTTTTAAAAATTTTTATTTATTTATTTATTTTTTATAATAAATTTATTTTATTTATTTATCTTTGGCTGCGTTGGGTCTTTGTTGCTGCATGCATACTCTCTCTAGTTGTGGCGAGTGGGGGCTACTCTTTGTTGCGGTGCGCAGGCTTCTCATAGTGGTGGCTTCTCTTGTTGCAGAGCATGGGCTGTAGGCGTGTGGGCTTCAGTAGTTGCGGTAGATGGGCTTAATTGCTCCACGGCATGTGGGATCTTCCTGGACCAGGGCTTGAACCCGTGTTCCCTGCGTTGGCAGGAGGATTCTTAACCACTGCGCCACCAGGGAAGTCCGCCTTGTTTCTTTTAGAAGAGAACCACGGCAGGGGAAGAAGCGACTGGTTTGAGTCCAGAAGTGGAGCTCTTTAATCCTGCACGCATGGGCATGTCCTTAGTGTGGCCACATGCCACTCTAGGCTCTGGGAAAGCCGCCTGCAGAGAGGGAATGCAAAGTCTGGACTTTACCCTCTAGTAAGGGGGAGACAGACAGCAGATAAACAAGTAGAGGATGTCAGGTGTGCAAGGTGCTATAAATATAGAGCCAGGCAGGGCAGGATGTTATATAAGGCGCTCCGGGGAGGTGACATCGGAGCTGAGCGGGAGCGGCCCTGGCAGAGGGCCCAGCGAGTGCACAGCCCCTCGGCTGGTTGGAGGAGCAGCAGGGAAGGCGGGCAGAGGGTTGGCGGGCCGGGAGCTGTGGTCCAAGCAGCCCGGTCCTGTGGACCCTGGCAGGATGCAGGGAGATTTGGAATTTGCTCCCATCAAGATGGGAAAGGTCAAAGCAGGAGAGTGACAGTGCGACTTCCACTGTTCAGGTTACCATGGATACTGAACTTGGATGTCCACTATCGTACAGATGTGAATTGTCTCCCTCCCCATCACCCCCAAGTAAAGGAGCCCCTCAGGCAGGGAGGAGAGGGGGCACCACAGGGTGCAGTCTCTGCAGGATGCTTGTGAGCCAGGATGACCGCAAGTAGAAGGGGCTACGTTGACCTTGAACTGCTTAGAAGCCACTTTCTGGGATCAGCGTAGCTCTTTGGAGTTCTCTGGTTTAGCCCAGGGGTCAGCGGTTTTTTCATAAAACAAAACCATTTCTGGTGAGTCATCACGCAAGTGTGAAGCACGGGACAGACTCGTGTCCTTTAGACTCGAGGATGAGCTGTCTCTACTACAACGTAAACACCATATGTGAAGAATGAGAAGCTGGCTGTGGTCAGGGTATGTGTTAGGATGACTGGAGCGAAGTAATGACCTTCCACCTCCTCCTGCCCCTCCACCTTCTGACGGGCGTTCACATTCCACACAGCATCTTGGCGTGTCAGAGGGTGATGTGTATTTCCTGGACAGGAATTCCGTTTCACTACTTAGTATCATAATCCAGAAAGTGCTCAGTGCCCTAACACCTGTGTTCTCTTGGTGTCCCTGGTGCTGCGTGTCCAGAGGTCATTATCCCGTTCCGGGAGGCTGATGACCCCGCTCTGACTTGCATGTCTAGCCAGCCTTTGACAGACAGGCCTGATCTAATTCTGCAGCCATTTTTTCTCTCCGTGGACATGTGTCCAGACCCCAGGCAGATCTGAAGACTTCCTTAGAACCCATAAGACCAGGAAGATTTGTGCCCTACTATACTGTTTTTTCTGGGCTTTGCTTTCATCAGGAATGCAGACTGGGGTGTGTGTGTATGCGTGTGTGTATTTCCAGTAGATGGTGTGCAGGTGCAGGGCCTTCATTCCCGTCTATGAGTCAGTATTACACGGCTAAGTAAATTTAAAATGGGAAATAGTGATTCTTTTTCAATAACGGGGGTCGCTCCTCCCTGCTCGCGGTCCTGGTCCCTTTGGGATTGTCAGGCTCACGTTGAAAGGGCCCTGGAGGGAAGGATGTTGGTATATATCACGGATATTTGGAAAGAATGTTTCAGCCACACCTGGCTGCCGTGTGTGAGGACAAATCTAATTTATTTTAAAAATTTGGCCACAGGCAGCCTTTTCTGTCTGTTTCTTTTGGGCAGGGAGGTGGGGACCGGGATGGAAGAGCAGCAGCAAGCTGTGGTTTGCATTTGTTTTCTTCCAGATTTGACCAGCCAGCAGAAGAGAGATTATCTCTAACGGATATGAAAGGTTTAATCATTTTAATTTTGTTTTTATTAAAGTTTATCGAAACTTTTCCCCCCAACGTCCCCTGGTAGAACAGAGGGGAGAGAAGAGGAGGTAATATAAATATACACAAACCCCCAAGCACTTGGTTAATAAACTCTCTAAGGGGAGTGCCCACATGGGGAGGAAGTGGCTGGATGGCTGGGGACAGTGGGCTGACTGGGGCATGCCGTGACAACCCTGAAACGTGGCTGGCATCTCCTAAGCTTCCCGGCCCCCTCCAGCAGACACTTGCCATGGGGAGCTCTTGGTGTTCATTAAAGAGAGAGAGGAAGCTTCAACTCTTGTCTTACTTTATCATGGTTCTCAAATGGACTGGATCCCCAAGCCATTTCTAGCTATAAAGAAGCCTAAATTTATAGAGAATAATAGAATTTGCTTAGATTCGTCTACCCCTTATCATAACAATGAAATGTATGAACCTGGATATTCTGAAGACTTACTTTAGGTCAAAATCCCTGAGGTGTTGTGTGTGTTTTATGAAACAGCAAAGTTGGGATAAAAATAGTCTTTAGTTTTTGGGGTAGGAAAACTGTCCTATATACATGATGGTGAAACAGAGCAGGTAGGATCCTAGAGGAACGGGACTGTGGGCTCCTTTTCCGTTTAGGGCAATAAAAGAAGCTTGTTTCAAAGTGAATTGTCCCAAATCACCTGGGTGTGTGGACTGGAGTCCCCCCTGGCCTCAGCTCAGTCTTCCCTCTCCTCCGTGGCTGGAAAACCCCATGGAGGCATGGCTGTTTGGAATCCCATCACCTAGACCAGGTGGTGTGTTGCATGGCCTGGGAATGATGAAATTGTGTTCACGCCTGTGTTCTCATTGAGGCTGGAAATTGGACTTGCACACTTCAGCCATTCTTTAAAGCAGTGGGCTGAAAACATTGTCATCTCCTTAAACCTGACTTAAGCAGCTAGCTCACCTAACCTTAATACATACCAGTCTTGAAGTTCTGGGATATGTTCAGGCTTTATAGTACTTTCTCTGTCATTGTTGGGTGGGGGTGGGGGGTCATCAGTAGAGAAGCAGCTTTCCTAGTGGCAGCTGAGACTCCAGTTCCTCGAATCAAGCAGAAACTGTACTGAGGAGGGTTCGACCCAGCCGCTAGCGTGAGTGAATGGCCTGGCCCCTGGCAGGCTGTGTGGGCGGTCACATGCTCCATATGGGTTCCCTTGGGGTCTGGGGGCTTCCATGAGGAGCTGTGTTGGGTGGAAGGCTTCCCAAACCAAGTCTGTCTCCTGAGAAGGAAAGCCAGAGCCAGAGGCTGTCCCAGGTTTGCAGGCACCTGTTGTGCCCAGCAGGCTGTGTCCAGGCAGGAGAGTGTACCCGTGACAGCGCAGCAGTGTGTCACTTCGGAATTGTCTTATGAGAGTGACTTGAACCCGTGAGGGCCAGCTTTCTTGGTCACTGTCAGCTGGGGTTGTGTGAACAGTAGAAATGCACAAACGCAGGCCCATGTCATTCTCTGCAGGCTCTTACCCACAGTTTAGGCAGCCCTCCATGAGAGGAGGGAGACCTGGCTATCCCACAGAATTTCTAGTTTGTATGTGAGGTCTTAGTCCCATATTTTCAAAGCTGTGTAGACTATGAAGACAGTAGAAGGTGGGGAAACAAAAATACATCTCTTCTTTTATCTCGCAGCATTTATCTGTGAGTTGCAGAGGCACCCCAAGAGTGCTTGCATGAATTAGGGGCTCCATTTTCCCTCACATAAGCAGACTTGGGAGGAGAGCAGTCAAGTGCAGGAGTGCAGGCCGCACAGGGTCAGCAGGGACCCTGCTTCCTTCCATCTTTCCACACAGCTGTCCTCATGGTCTCAGGATGGCCACTCCATCTGTGCTCTGGGCGGGGGGAAGCGGGAAGGGGAAAGCACAGGCACCACCTGAATTCGCTTCTTCAAAGAGCTTTCCCCAAAGCATCACCCAGTTACTTCCTCCTGCATCTCATTGGCTGGAACTTGGTCACATGACACTCTCTGGGCACAGAAGAAACTGGGAGATGCAGATTTTAACTGGGGGGTATTGCCGCCCCGAATAAAAGGAGTGCTGTGTCACAAGGAAGAGCAGTTATTAGGAAGGCAGGTAGGAGCCTCTGCCGCACATCTTTTAAAAGATAAGGAGGGGATTAAGTCAACTGTGTTATGAAAATGTGGTGGAAATCTGGGTAGCCATTAGGAATAATGTTCTTGATTAATATTTAAGGATATCGAAGAAAGTTCAATAGACAGGGAAGCAAGACCCCAAATCATATATAATTGTCCTAGTTTCCTTTAAAGTATATATAAGTATACTGAGATGTTATCACTGATTATGGGCGATTTTTACTTCCTTCACACTTCTTGTATTTTCAAGATTTTCAACAGTAGGCACTTATTGCTTTTATGATCAGGGGGAGAAAAGGCAAACCTTAAGTGTAAGGAATAGAGAACTTGGTAATTACTATCTCGTATATGAAATATACTTTATGGAAAAAACAAAATGAGTAATAAAGGGGAAAATCTATAAACCTGTAGTGATAATGGAATGATGATGAGTAACTATAGTGCTATGGATTCGTCAAGAACAAATCCCATCATACTAATAAGATAAAAGGAAATAACGTATGTCAGTTCTCATTGCAAAGGGAAGTTGTATTGTGCAAATGCAAACTTATATTCTGGAGGCTTTAAATGTACTTCAGAAACATTCACCATCCTCTCCAAGCATCGTTTCAAGGTGACTCAGGGGCCATTCTTTCCCCCATTTTTACTCTGGAAATACTGGGGCGTGTTGAGCTTTGCAGTTGTTTAAGCCCCTGTTAGTGTAAACACTAGTTTCTGTGGAAAAGTATGAAAGAATAGGAGAAATGACCCCTGCCTATTGTCTTTCGGGAGGATTTCACACACACACACACACACACACACACGATTAACACAGTTCAAGATGATCCATGGTAATCACTAGATAGTAGGGCAGGGCAGTTGAAGATCCTGGGCCTTCTGAGGTGTGAGGAATTCTTGGGTTGAATGACTAGGGAAGTTCCAAGAAACAAGCGAATCCGTTCCTGGTAGAGTAAGATTCTCGGCGTTCTGGGCGAGTTCAGGAGTTTGGTCGGGGGCCAGGGAGCCAGGCCATTCAGGCAGACAAAGGACCCTGGGCAAGGACCACCAGCTGTAGACCCATTTCCTTCCATCATTTGTATCTAGCTTCCTCCGCTCTCCCCTCCGCCACGCCAATCTGCCCCTTTGAGAGGCAGATAGGATTGCAAGTGTGAATATCATAGGTGTATTAAAAACAAATACATCAAAACTACTGTCTTTTCCATAACCTCCTTATCAGATTCTGAGCCTAAAGAGAAATGTTTACATGTGTTGAACCCTGACTAAAAGAAAGACTAATAAGCAGGGGTAATATATTGATTTCTGGGCTATATGTGTTGAGGGGAACTGCAAATGCTGGTGAAAGTTTTGTTTTTATTTAACATTTTCATTAGTAACTTGAAAACAAACAGTAAATGAAATTTGCATACAATCTAAAATATTTATGCAGTAATGTGTGTAATTGCCAATACTTAAGAGCACTAAAATATATATAATTGGACTAGAGATGTTAGGAATCTTACTGTATTTTATTTTCAGTTTGTAGGTTTGTTTCATCTATGGTTGTTCAGCAGTTAGTTGTGATTTTGGTGTTTTTGTGAGAGGGGGTGAGCTCACGTCCTTCTACTCTGCCATCTTGTCTCCACCTCTCAATTTGTACTTTTAAAATGTTTTTATTTTGATGTAATTGCAGACTTACAGAAAAGTAAAGAATAAAAAGAATTCCCGTATATCTTTACCCAGAATCCCCAAATGTTAACATTTTAGCACATTTGCTTTCTCAAGCTCTCTCGCTCTCTCACACACACTTACTGTCTACATACCTATGTAGGATACACACACACACACACACACACACATGCACACACGGAGGTATACACATTTTTATTTTTTCTGCCCATTTCAGACATGGTGCCATTTGATCTCCAAATATGTTAGTGTGTATTTCCTAAGAACAAGGACATTATCTTATATAACCACAGAAAAATGGTCAAAATCAAAAAATTAACATTGATACAAAACTACTAGGTAATCTACAGATCTTCTTCAAATTTTCCCAGTTATACCATTTATATGAAGAAAATCCCAGATCACAAGTTGTATTTGGATGTCCATCTCTTTTTCTAGAACAGTTTCTCATTCTTTCCTTTGGCTTTTCAGCCTCAACATGTTTGATGAGTATAGGTTAGTTAATCTGTAGAGTGTCCTTCAATTTGAGTGTGTCTGATGTTTCCTTATGATTAGAATCAGGCTTTTCATTTTGGTAGAAATCCCCAAAAAGTGATGTTGTTCTTCCTAGTACATTGTATCGGAAGGGACCTGGTATTGATTTGTCTCTTTATTGGTGATGTCAGCTTTGATCAGTTAGATATGGTGACAGATAGTGATTACTTTGTTATGTTAGTGAAGACTCAGTAGTTATCCATTGTAAAGTCGCGATTTTCCCCTTTGTAACTAGTGAGAATCTAGTGGAAGGATACATTGAGTATATTCAACAAGGAATTGAATTTTTAAATGGGATTATTTGGAAAAATGTATGGTAATAAAAAATCAATAGGTAGAAATATTTGGCAAAAAGAAAGAAGTGTAGTCATTAAAGTTGATTTTTAAAGCTTATGTATTATTTACCAGTTTCTAGAGGATTAAGTAATTTGACAATCCAGAATTTTGAAAGAGGGAAAAGAATTTTCAAAAATGCCCCTGATGGTAGAGTGAATGAGGAACACTGAAAGGAACCAAAGAAGTGGTTCTGGTATAAGAAGGAAGATAAACATCAGCTTGGCCAGAGCCTGAATAGCAGCGGGGTCTTAGGAATGTGCAAGTTGGGACTAGGGTAAATCTCAGTTCATTTCTAATTCCATTAGTTTTGGAAAACAAGCACCTCTTGATCTCGTCGGTGTGCTCGGGTGTAAGTGGGCCTCTGGTTGTGGAAAGCTCCAGCAGGATGGGTCGGTAGCCGAGTGCAGAGCGCAGAAGGGAACGTGGGGGCTTCTGGTGTGCATCCTGCTGTGCGGTGTGTCTGGTTCCCTCCTCCGGTCCCGCAGTACTGTAACGTAAGCCCTAGCGAGGGCATTGGATGAGCTTTCCTTCCCTCTCTGCTAAATCGAATACAGTTCTCTGTCCTTGTTCCTTTACTCTCTGTCTTCTCCCCTGTCTCTGAGGGGCGCAGGGGAGAAGGCCCCTCTTTGCCCTGGGACGTCTCGGAAGGCACAGCCTCCTTCCTCTTACTGGCTCTGGTGGAAATACGGCCTCCTCATTTTTCTTCTTCTTGCATCAAATTGTGGTCAGCTGTTTCTCCTGTCCATTCTTAGAATTCCTGCCTCAAGCTTACCTGTCTTCCTTTCTGGAGGGGATTATTCCTCCCTTCATCTTCAAGGCTGTACAGACAGTAGGGCCCTGTCTCCCCGACTCCTTAGGTGAACAGAGGTCTAGTGAGCCCTTGGTGGAGCAAAGGAGATGGAGAAGCCGAAGGGGAATGGGACATGCTCTGTGCCCAAGGGGGCTCACTGTCTAAACAGGAAAAGATTCCTAAAAAGACCACTGACATGGACTCGGAACACTGCTGATATGCCAACGTGTAAAGGGCATGGGACGTTCTCTGTGGCCAGTGCGTGGAGTGTGAGCCGGTGGAGAGGGTGGAAGCAATTCCCCAGGGGGACTGGGGCGACCCATGTTGTCCATGAGAAAGGGAGTTTGGACTTCCCTCTCAGAACCGGGAACCATGAGATGCTTGTACTTAGCAGAGTCATGTGACCTCACCCTGTCTTAGGCAAGCAATACTGGCTCCTGGGTGGGAGATGGAAGGGTTTGAAGGTGAAGCTCATGTGAGGTGACAGATGAGGATCTGCGCTAATGGAATTGGGGAGGGCGGACGGTGGTACGAGTGAGATACTTGGTTCTGTTTAGGCGGTTCCATCTGGGAGACATGGAGAGAAAGCAGCTAAGGGTGATTGTATGGTGTCTGGCATGGGGCCCTAGGTGGGTGCTGGCGCTATAAGTAGGAGAGAGCAAATCAAGATGGAGGTGTGGGTAGGAAGGGAAGTTATCGTTGAAAGCACTTCACCGGCCTCATCTCCCAGTTTTCTTAAAGAATATAATGCTTAATCTGTACCACAGAGTCTTACACATAATTATAATTACGTACTGTTTATTTATCTCATATCGTTCCGAAAAGATTTGACAGCCTTGTCTGGCTGATTATTTAATATCTGCTGACTGTTCATCCCTAAAATTGTAAATCTCTGTGGAGCAGGGACCGTGTCTTAGGCTGCGTGCATGGCACCCGGTCCGGGATCTGTGCCGCTGGCGAGCAGCTCAGCCAGTGTCCTCTTGCTGGATCCCTCTGGGTCCTGTGGTCACCTCTGAGCCTTCCCTGCCCCTCACACTTAGTCTGCTGTGTCCCCACTGCTGCTGTCTTTTTCCTGCGTCTCTAAACGTTCACCCCCTTGCGATCTTTAGTGAGAACTCGCCAGATGAACCACCTGAGCAGGTTTGTGCGCTGACCGGGGGCACCATCACAAGAGGAAAGCTGCCACCTTGAGAAAAAAGTGCCTGGTCACGGACAACATCATTTCTCTTTCGTTTCTGTGAAAGATCATACTCTCCCTGGGTCCGCTGCTTTTCACCTTGGCTAGAAATTTGACAGGAAATGACTACATGCGCAAAAACAGATGGTCCATCCCAAACAAATGTGGATTACAGGTTTAAACTGCTATCAGCAACAAATGGAGGAAGAGTTGAGCTGCCTGCTCATTGGCTCCAAGGGGGCCCTAGCTCACAGCAGCAGGAGAGTGCTGCTCCTACGGCCCTCAGAGCTGGGCGTGTTTTGTCTTCCGAAAGGTTTTCCGCGTGTCTCTCCATCCTCTGGATAGAAGGGGGACACACTCGAGGGCCAGGACATGTCTTCCGACTCAGGGGGACCCAGAACGCACCTCTCTCATTTGATAAAGGGCACCTTTCCTTTGTTCTCTTATCTGGGTGATGCTATTCTCGACTTTCCCCGACCCTGCTTAAGAAGTTCTGGTTTTTCTAAATTTAGTGAAACTGCTCAGGGTTATCACAGAACATGCTACCCTGCTGTCATTCGCTGTGTGGAGTAGAACTAAGGGCGTGCTTTTCTCAGCAGAGTCACAGATGACAGGTTTCCGGAACACTTAGGGTTGGGGCTAAGGATGCCGACCGCATAGTCTTATGCTGGGTTAGTGAGACTTGACACCAGACCCTCCGAACTAAGGAAAGCAAGACATGCTTACTATTTGTAAAATTGCAATGTGTGTATGAGGGGTTGGGGAATCCCACAGCCTATAAGGATGAGACTTCCCCCTCCCCAAAGACAATGGCGATTCATATTCTGCAGAACTTCCTTCCAGAAAGACTATAATTTAGGGAATCTGGATATTTAATGTTTGTCCTGTCATCCCCAGGTCATTTTCTGACTTCAGGGAGAGCTGGGCTTCAGGTCGGCGGGTCTGTGCTTGTATCAATGATGCAGACAGGGAGGAGGGCACTGGGGTGGGGGTTCCACGAAGAAAGGTCGATCTTGTACACTGAACGTTTCCAAGAGCTGAAATCGCTTTGAAGAGCCTCTGGGTTAGAGTGAAAAAGCCCCGTGAATGTGCTCAGACCTTCTGCTGTGACCCAGCGCCCACCTCCTCTGCTTCTGCATCTCCTCAACTCCAGGGAAACGTCTAGGTTCTCTTCCTTTCTCTTGCAGCAAACCTTGGGGGACTTTAGGATCAGACCCGGTTTCGAGACCTTTAAAAATCACATGGTAGTTTAGATCCCGGCTTTTCTTGACTTTGATCAAGTTACATAATCCAGGGATTCTTGACCTTTCCAGGTAATCTGATACACGAAATGGTCCCTCACCCCCCCAAAAATGCATGGATACAAAAAATCCCGCGTGTTTACTTCAGGGACCCCAATAGCACACCTCTAAAGCATCAGTTCTTTTATCTGTAAAAGGGGCACTCGGGCACAATTTGGGGTCTGTCTCAGTAATTCTCATATGACAGTTAAGTGAGAGAAGATACATAAAAGTTTCGTGCTTAACATGAAGTCTGGCGCAGAGCTGATGCACATTCTTTCTGTCCCTCATTCACTCTCACTCTCCTTCTCTCTCCCCCAAACGGCTGTGCCTTGGCCTATAGTACATTGGCCAAGGGAGCAAAATTAGTCTCATTTCATTTGGGGATCATTTGTTAGGATAGAGCCCTGCCAGATTTTCATTTTTTTCTGTCCACAATGATTTCTTTGTTCCTTTCTTTCTCCCTCCTCTTAGGGCATCTCATGGCCGGAAGCGTCGCATTATCTTTTTGGTCTGCAGCTTTCACACACCCATTTCTTCCCTGTAGGAGGGGGTTGAGCTCGGAGAAGCTCCGTGTCTCTTTCTTCCACTCACGTTGTTCTGGAGTCATGCAGAATCTACATGGTAGTATTTCCTTTACCCTCGAGGGCAGTGGAAGCCCTGCTCCACATTTCATGCTTCAAACAAGCATGAATGGCATAACTATGACCTTGACCCGCAGGGCACACGGCTCCACCAAGGGATGGAGATACCCAGGCCATTGGTAGAATTGGGAAGAGCTGGCCCTGGCGGTGGGAACACTCGTTTGTTATGGGTGGGAGGTGACCCTGACCTCAACTGTAGCGTCTGGATATTTCCAAAAAGCTTGCCGTGTGGATGACTGATGGCTTTCATTCTTGATTCAGAATCTGATTTAGGCCACGATTGTTGGAACTAGTAGACTTAATGGACACCACCAATGTGACTCAGTGACACTGGAGCCATTTGCGAGGTCAGTCATCCACCTGACGTGATCAGACTTCCCCGTAGGTTGCCTAGTATGCAGTCTGTCACACACTCCTGTCCTCATAGAGCTTCCTGTTTCAAGCAGTGAAAGACAGAAAACTAGACAGAAACTAGTTACATCTCTTCTTGTGCCAAATTTTTAAAACACATGGACTTTCGCGTTCTTGCATCTTTTGTCCCTCGGTGACTTCACTTTTTTCAGACAGGATTTTTCTCTGATGTGATCTTCCAGTCCCAGACTCTGGTTTGCAGGGAAGCATGTGGGGCTTCCTCACGGGTGTCAGGTTGTTCTCTTGCTTTCGTGAGACTGAAATTCCTGAAGTGTAAGGATCCACTGGTGTAAGGAAATGTGTATGTGAGTAGGGAATGGTCTTATTTTACAGACTCAGAGGACTAACCTGAGATCCCACTTGGGACCCGTTCTCTCGTCTGGAGCCGCAGGGGTGCCCGCGTGGCCATGCTTGTGCTCAGCCACAGTGAGGGGGCCTGTCTGCGTCTGAGTTGCTGCCTGCCCTCGTCCTGGGGCTTACGTTCACTTTGCTCTGTTACTGATGTGAGCGTTTCCACCACATGCTTAGAGGAAAGACCTACCGTCCCTTTACCTTTGCTGCTATTACTCTTTATAGAGAGATTTAAATATGGAGAAGGGGGAGGTGCTGTAGGACAAACGGTCTGTGACAAGACAGCCCTGTAGCTGTAGGGACCAGTAGGTACCAAGGCACTTCCAGAAGAGCCATGTAGATGTTCACAGCACAGGGGACGTAGGTGTCTGCCAGCCGGACGTGGGTTTGCGTCGTTTGAATGGGAAAGTGAAGAGAAGCTGTACACTGGCTAGTTGCTGTTGGCCAGGTAAGGAGAAGGTGAAGAAAAGTGGTGAAAGCGGGGTTTGTAACTTGGGAAAACACTGCGAGGCTGTAAAGGCAACTTGAGAGATGTCAGAGGAACAACCAGGCTTGGGTAAAGATCTGAAAAGCAAGGGTGACTGAGGGTTTAGCCAAAGGCTGTCCTACGGGGGCAGGGAGACCCACAAGGTGGCAGCTCCAAAGGTGACTTAAAAGTTTATAAATTATGAAGGAGGCAGAAAGGGACAAGTTTTTAATATTGATTAAGTGATGAAAAGGGAAAACGAGTGAACCTTGCAAGTTTTTTTTAAATAGTTTTTAAATATGTGGATTTGCAGCTTCCCACAGGAAAACGGGGACATTCAAACTAGTACCTGATGAGTTAGGAAGGGCTGTCTGAGCACTATCCCAGCCCCACCTTAGGGCCCTCTGCTCGGACGGGCTCCATGTCTCCCCCCACTCCAGCTCTAAACAGAAGGTAGATTTTCTGGATGGGAATCTGAATCTCTTAAAAATAATGGACAACGAGCCCAGTATTATTTGTCTAAGTAGGGAAGGCTGAGAGGGAGGGCTGAGTCTGAAGAGGAGAGGAATGCCGCGCTTCGGCTGCAGGAGAACAGGGCTCTTCCCTTGCCCTGCGAGCAGTCGCAGACATCCATCACATGGAAGAGGCGGGCACGTAAGAACTCTTGGCCCGTCAGAGCCCCCAGGTTTGGGCCTTTGAAATAAGCTTCTCTCCTCCTTGTCTGTGTTGTTATTTGTCCCCCATTTCTGTACACGGGCCTCTGAACCTCTTGTCTGGGAGCAGGTACCACCTCTGGGGTTGGGTCCTCCTGAAATAAGCTCTCCTGACTTCAGGACCATGAACAAGCAGCAGCCAGACAGATGTGTTCTTATGTCCCTGACCGGAAGTGGCCATAATCAAACTGTCCCTGACCAGTGTCCTGCGGCTTCTTGTGTGGCCGGGCAACTCTTTGTAGACTGCAGAATGGTGTCGGTAAAACTCCCTCCTGCCCTGGACTCCGCCTGTGTTCTCGTGAAGGTGGGGAGCTTCAGCCTGTGGTCTTGTCTGCTGTAATTCACCTGAAGTTAAAGCTATATTTTAACTTCCCTCTGTGTCTATATTTCCCTCAATGGGAGACAGAAAAAAGTGGGGCCTTGTTGATGGACCAGCAGATTTCCAAAGATTCCCACCACAACTGTAGAAGGGAAGTTGCAGGAAGACAGCTGAGGTGGTGATGGGCGGTGGGCTTTCGTCTCATGCCCCCATGTGGCCTCACTGAGCCGATGATGGTTGTCATGGAAACCCACACCCACAGACAGGCCTTTGCCCCATTTCCACCCACAAGGAATGGAATGCAGAGAACTCTCCTGCCTTCTGGACATGGAGGGAATGGCTGAGTTGGTGAGAGGGAGAAACAGAGGATTGGTCCAACTGTTTATTCATCTGAGTTGGATATTTCTAGGGAGAGTAAGTCAGCATCATCTTTTTGGTAGAAATGCCTTTCTGTGGATTGCTTTTTTTTTTTTTTTTTTTTTTTAAAGCAACCTTAAGGTGCAAGTTAGTTCTCTTTTTGGATACCTGAAGTTATATTGCCTGGTTGGAGGCATCCAGTCAACACGTGGAGGGCTTGCAGGGGTGCAGGTAGAAGCCAGCGGGGAGAGCACGTGGGGGTAGCCTGGGAATGTCCCCGAGTGGCCAGCCTTGCCTGTCTGCCAGTGAGGTGGTCTCTTGAGCCGAGCGTGAGAAGCAGGCAGAGGCCGAAGCGGAGCTGGGCGTAGCTTTCTAGATGAGCTCCCTGAAACTGCCCTGTTGGGATTGGCCTGCAGCTGAGCAGGAGGCCCGTCCAGCTTTCTGGAAGGGGAGCCAGCCATGCTTGCCGGTCAGGGACCACGCTGCCCGTGCCTCTGCCCTCCACCTCGCCCAGGTTGCAGCAGCTGGTGCCTAAACGGGGCGGCGTGTCCACGTCTCTCCTTTCCTCTGCACAAATTGGAAACGACTAACCTTGCCATATTTAGCGCAGCACTAACGGCCACTCGCCTCCAAGGGGTAATCACGCAGGCATAAATTCGGAAAGTTGCTAAGCTATGAGCAGTCTTATGAGCATTAAAAGTGTCCTCTTTGCCAGAAAGGTCATTCATAACTTGGCTACCCTGCTGATGTACAGTCAGTGATATTGATTGATTAATGTATAAAAGCACCAGATCCATTTGCTTCTATGAAAGCGAATAAAGTGCAGTCGACTCTCTCTCTATTTTCACCTCATCCTTTTGTTTGAAGGACATTTTTTCCCCTTCTCGTTTGGCCGGCTAGGTTTAAGGGGGTTACAGAAAGCCAGTTTCTGCCAAGTAATGTGTTCACAAAGGGAACATTGATTCACATCAGTGTCGCTTGAATTACCCTTAAAGGTTTGCCAAGGAGTTGCTCTTATATTAACCTTCTGTTCGCGAAGGAAGAAATAAATAAATAAGTCATAAAGTGAAGTTCGTTGCTTTGGATTTAGTTTTGGAACTATTCTAAAATAATTTCTTCCGTGGCTGATTGGGTTGAAGGACTTTGCCCAGAAAGTTCCCTGTTCGTTTTTGGGGTACAGGCTGGGCTGGGAATAAAGGAAAGCGAGCCCGCCCCCCACCGCCTGAGCCCTACTGGGCACCAGATCAGGGAACAGAGGCAGAATTTAATTCCAGGGTAGAGATTAGTTCTGATTGGCTGCCTTGCATTCAGGCTGAAGCGCTGTGGTCCCCTTCCTTGCCGTCCTAGGCAGTTCACACAATCAGGTGGTGGAAACAGCAAGAAAGACCTTCCTTTGTCTGGAGAATGAAGGATTCTGGAAGGCGACGTGGCTTCTCAGCTTCGACGGAATGAGTTAGTTACCCAGTCTTGAGAGTCATCCTAAATTTCCTCGTTCTTTACAAACCTAACAGGGCAGTAGCCTAAAGCTGGGGAAAAAGAACTCCTCAGCTTTTTGTTTTAACCTCAAATTAAGTGTGGTTAGTTACAGTTGTTGTTTTAATTTTTCCATTATGCAGGCAGTCTGTAGACTTTCCTGTTCTTGAAAAACCAAAATGGTGTTGGTGGATTCTGAAACCCAGAACGTATTGATTCCCCTGTAATTCGGTGAGCCTTGGGTATTACATGGGGTAGAGCGTTTTGCCAATAATGGGCTCTGTTACTAAGGCTTCTTTCAATGACTTGATGAGAAAGGCCTGGAAGATAGCCCCGCACTGGGCACATCTGAGGACATCCATCAGTGTCAGCTGACTGGCCATCTCGGATTCTTCAGCATTTGACATAAGCATTTTCAGAGCTGGAAGCATTTCCAAACAGTGTTTCAAGGAGGCTGGGAAGCCAGGGGAAGGTGGGATTCTGGAACATTGGCTGCACTGAGCTCCCGGGGAGGTGCGGTCTGAGGCATGGCCTGCAGGTGCCAGTGTGGAGTTCCCGTATCAGCTGCTCCGGCAGGGCGTGAACACTGGTCAGTCTGCACGTCTGTTCTTCTAAGCCAGGCCCCGTGCAGTTGGCGAAATCTCCCTTACCAGGCCCAAGCTGTTCATTCACAGGGCCCGGCAGAAGGTAGCCACCTTCTTTCTCTCAAGGCTCCTGCAGATGCTGGAAGAACTAGTTTTAGGTTAGTTCGCGCAGCTCTTGACCTTGGAGAGTGTTGATGGCTGGGAGCCACAGAGGACTTTTCTCTGGGCTTAGGGAGCATCGACACCTCAGTCTTCCCTGGGAATCTGGGCCCTGGGACCCATATGCACCTTCCCTCTTCCCTGGGCAGCCACGACCCCGTAGTGTAAAAGCGGCGGGCGAAAAAGTAGATTGCTGTTTTTCCCCTCCCAGAAGTGGTTTGGGAGTTTGAAGGTTTCTAAGCCCCTGAGAATCCCTCCTAGGTAAAAGGAGCCCCCGGGTGAGCTAGCTGCACCTGGCCTGTGCTTTGGTAGAGAGGCGCTTCTTCACTTGGGGGCACCGGAAGGCCCCCATGGCGCCCCCCAGGCACTTTGAGTGATCTCACCTGTTCAGCCGGGGTCGTCCAGGGCATGAGACCTGGTGGCTGATGGCTTGCGGTCCGTCCGCCCAGCGCAGATGCTCGTGTCAGTCTCACCGGCTTCTTCGTTCTAGAGCGAAGCAGGGAACCACAGGCAGACAGGTCCAGGGTCTAGCTTTATAGTCACACGTACACTGTGTCATGAGTTTCTTCCCCTTCATAACAGCCGGAGCTCTAAATGCTTGTTGCCAAGCTAACGCCACGACACTGGAGAAGTGTTGGCCCATGTGGGGAGCCACACTAACTTTATGTAATTGTTTAATTAAAACCTTGGTTTTCTAATTGCAGCCTAAACACAAGTGCCTTTTGTTAATGAAAGGCAACCTCCGTGCTTGGTGCTTTTGTGCACAGCGTTTCTTCCCCCCGCCTCCACTTCTTTTTCCAACTTGAAAATCGCCAGTTAAGTTCCCACCGTGGGGAGCTGGCACGTGGCGTTTCTCGGCACTGGGGGAGATGTTCCACAGTTCCTTTTGTCAGTCCTCGTCAGCATCTTGTCTCGGCCGTGGTTGCCTTTCTGATTTCATATTGCCGTGAATCAAATTGGAAAGCCCCTTCACCTGCTGGAATAATCAGAAAGCCAGAGAGAAAAACCACCAAGTTTCTGTGGCGTAAGCATTATTTTCCGTTTTCCTGGTGCAGGAGTTGAAACAGATACATTTTCGTGTTCGCTCTTTAGAGGAGAAACCTTCCCTTGATTTCCAGATGAATCTTGGCACCTTCCCCCCACCGCTGAGGTGATAGGAGCTGGCTCAGAGGATATACTGAGAATGAATCCATTTTCTTTCCTCTATCTCTGCAGAATAAATTAGAATTTGCCTGATTTAATAAAATGGCTTCATCTCCCTGCCGTCTTCGCCATCTCCAGAGTATTCCTTCTGCGGTGGCCTGCTCTTCTATAATGGATCTCAGCGCCGTATCTCCTTATTACAGGACAGTGGTTTCATATGTAATGCTTTCCCTTGCACTCTCACGCAGGCACCGTGTCACACATGTGTGCACACGCCAGCTTTGGGGGATCCTGATGGCTAAAGATGCAGAAATTTGTCACCAGACCTCATTTTCCCCATTGTCAGGTGTGATGGTTTATAATTGATGTAGAGGTCGGTGCAATTTGTCGTCCGTCTGCCATTAGCCCAACCTCCTGGAGTTGATGTGACCACAATGTAGAATGTATTTTGGGGGCAAGAGAGAGAGGTTGAAGATGGAGGTTTGCAGCATAAATCTTCTCACTCTGACCCAGCCCTTTCTCTCTATTTTTTTTTTTTTTTTTGGCGGTACGCGGGCCTCTCACTGTTGTGGCCTCTCCCATTGCGGAGCACAGGCTCCGGAGGCGCAGGCTCAGCGGCCATGGCTCACGGGCCCAGCCGCTCCGCGGCATGTGGGATCGGACCGGGGCATGAACCCGCGTCCCCTGCATCGGCAGGCGGACTCTCAACCACTGCGCCACCAGGGAAGCCCCCTTTCTCTATTTAATTGGAACATGTTTATCTCTGTGTATGGTGGAGTACTTTGCTATCTCCCTGTTGCTCTCAGATGGACTGATGGAAGTTTTTGTTGGAATTGGGGATGGTTTTTCCATTTGGACCTCCCCCTACCCCTTAAATTTGTGTTTTAATTTCTATTTCCTAGGCTGATTTTTTTTTTTTTCTTTCCTTTCCATTCTGACACTAATTATGCCAGCCGCACTGGGAGCCCTCACTGCTGGGAGGTACCCAGCTAAGTGTTAAGAAGGGTTTTAAAAACAGGCTGAACTCTTTCTTAATGAGGCTCAATCGGGCTCTCCTCCGGGTGGTTTTGTTTTGCTGATCTGTCAGTTTTTCAAGGATTTAATTGCACTTTTTTTCGTATTAGTCTTTGAAATTGGCCTATGCCATCTTGCTATAAAATAACATTTTTTTTTAAAGCAAAAAGTTAGTAGCCTTTGTTTCCCCCCTTTTATCGTTGCTGGGAATTTTACTTTGTCACTTTCATCTCTCAGGACCGTCTTCTGCCCGTCACTCTGGGGAGCTAGCGGTAGTGGAGAGAGGCCCACGGAGGCCACAGAGCCGGATCTCCAGGCCTCACGGGCAACTTCCCCATTTCTTTGGCTTCTGTCTTTGGGACTTTGATAAACGCAGCTCAGCTTATGTCCCCGCTTCTGGGTCTGCTCTGGGTCAGGGACTGGGAGAGGCACAACCGCTGTTTCTTTAGGCCCGGAAGTGACAGATTCCATCCAGTGGTGCCAGGCCAGCTAACCAGCATCTTGAGTCTTCAACCATGGGAGGTGGAGGAAAGAAAGAGTCCAAAAGACAGAAGGCAGGAGTCTCCAGGCAGGGGAGGGGGAGAGAAGCAAGGCCGTAGCCTTTCTGCTATTATCTTTATGGCATAGAAAAACATGCTTGAAGCAATCAGCATGAAATTCTTAATTGCTTCACTTACTTCTGCTCTCCTCATGGGACAGATTGTGCAAATGCTGGAGCTGCCAGGACCCTCATGTTAGCAGCAGTCCCTGCTGCACACACTATTTTTAACTAGTGCTTTGTTTTGCAAAGATGCACAGAGCTTTTTCCTTCTTTCTTTTTTTTCCTTCCCAAGGATGCTAATAAACAGCAGAGGCAATAAAGAGCTGCTCCAGCCACCCTGACAGCAGCTACGCTTATTAGGCTGCATGCCTAGCTCTTTCTCCCTGCCACCCTGCCTTCTGCTTCCTCTCTCTGGATTTCTTCTTTCCCTCCCATTTGGTCTGAGTTTTGGCTTAAAAATTTTTTTTAAAAAATTTTTGCTTCTGAATTTATCCTGTGAACAAACCAATCTCCCTTTCCCCCTTACCACTCTCCTGAATCTGATTTGCATCCCTCTACTCTTCTCTCTTCTGATGTGTATCTTCCTCTTTGAGATTTCCAGTCCCCTCTCATGAGGATGTAAAATCCAAGAACCAGATCTCAGAGATTTCAAAATAAAATAAAAGTAAACTCTGCTTAAAAAACACTTTAGCAGGAAAGCCAGGCTAATTGTAAATCAATGGGTCTTAAAATGCAGCATCGATCTCCAGTTAGAAGTTTGAAGGGGAAAGCAGTAATTACTGCACCAGAAGGTAGTTTTTCCTCTTAGTAAGTTCTGGGCAGAAAGAAGGCTCATTAGGGCAGCACTTTGGAATCTGAGTAATTAGTTTAAAAAGTACTTTTGTGGTGTTATTCCCTTGGCTAGAAATTATTGGAGTCTTCACAGATTTATAGCTCAATTCTGATAAGATTTGATATATTATTGTGTTTGGTGTGGAAGAACCTTGATACAAAATCACCCAGGTGAAGATTCAGGAAAGTGTAGATCAGAGCCTTGGGAACGAAGAGGCTTTTTGGAGTAGGTGGGGCTTGATTCTTTCAAGATTCCGGCTGTTCACTGAGAGTATTGAATGTGGCCAACGTGGGACCCTAACGTGGGAGCCCAGTTAGACCAGTCTTGGCCAACCTTGCCATCCCTCAGGTGAGCAAGCAGAAACCTTAGTAAAGAGAGGTGGTTTTCTTGTCAGAATGCATGTTGGCATGAAGGTTCAGTGACCAGGTGGGGCATAACACAGCCATCCTCTGTCACCCAAGGCAGATCTGCTGGAGGGTAAGTTCCATGAGGGCAGGAATGTCTTCTTGTCCAGTTGGATCCACAATGTCTGGGACTTAGTAGGTGCAAACTAATGGATATGTTTCATGACTTGGCAAATAACTAAATGAACAGACAAGTCTTCTTCTCTTCGAGAGAGAGCTCCTAAGCCCTTGTCTTTGTGGGGGGGAAACGGCCACGGAAGCTTCTTTCTGGTTAGGTTATCAGCTGCCTCTCTGAGCAGGTCACTCTTGCAGACCAAGCAAATGGCCCTTTCTTAAAGGGACTGGGTTTTTGCTTCCATGGAAGGTCATCAAGAGGTCATTCTGCTCCCTTATGTTTTTATCGTAAAGAAAATACACGACACAAAACGGTACTTTTACGTCAACTGTGATCTTACACCGAGGCGTAGCTCGCTCCATTTTGCCGCAGTATCTTTCTCCTGCCAGGGTGGTATGACTAGTGGGTTAAATGTACATCAGAGTGCGTTATCAACTCAGAGCTGTGAGTTTTTTGTTTTTTTTGTTTTTTTTGGTTTTTTTTTTTCGGTATGTGGGCCTCTCACTGTTGTGGCCTCTCCCGTTGCGGAGCACAGGCTCCGGACGCACAGGCTCAACGGCCATGGCTCACGGGCCCAGCCGCTCCGCGGCATGTGGGATCTTCCCAGACCGGGGCACGAACCCGTGTCCCCTGCATCGACAGGCGGACTCAAAACCACTGCGCCACCAGGGAAGCCCAGAGCTGTGAGTTTTTAAATTCTTACTAGGAACTTCAAGTTTTCCACATTCTTTGCCAGAGAGGTTCTCTGGAGAGGGCCCTCCACTGTTGATCTAGTATTATATGTAAGATGGAACAGTGGTTTGTAAACTTTTATTAGTGGAGCCCCCTTTCTTAAAAAATGAAAACTAGGGCCTCCCTGGTGGCGCAAGTGGTTGAGAGTCTGCCTGCCGATGCAGGGGATACGGGTTCGTGCCCCGGTCTGGGAGGATCCCATATGCCGCGGAGCGGCTGGGCCCGTGAGCCATGGCCGCTGAGCCTGCGCGTCCGGAGCCTGCACGTCCGGAGCCTGTGCTCCGCAACGGGGGAGGCCACAACAGTGAGAGGCCCGCATACCGCAAAAAAAAAAAAAAAAAAAAAAAAAAAAAAAAAAAAAAAGAAAACTAATTTGAACCCACTAAATAATGGTTTTTTAAAAAGCTTTATAGCTACAGTTATTTTTGGAGTTTAGATTTGTAATATTTGTGTATCAAAAAAAAACAAGAATAAAGCAGAGCTGATCAACATTTTGATCAAAATTAAAAGTTATGGAAGGTAGTTAAATAGTCTGGACTAAGCTTCTGTTTTGTTTATGTAGTTTGTTTTGGTTCCATTGTTTTACAAATCTTCATTCATGTGGAGGAGTATTTCCAAATGGTAACAGTTTTCAGCAGTGTGCCTGGTAATCTAAATGGCAGAAGTTGTTTTACTCGGAGGTCTACACAAAAACTAGTTAACTTAGCCACACAAGTTAATGCCCTGGCCTCCAGTGTGTTAAATTTTGGCATATATCACATTTGAGTATGTTTATTATTACAGTGTTTAATAATAACCAGTAGATTTTTTGATAATGGCCACTCTGGCCAGTGTGAGGTGGTAGTTTTGATTTGCATTTCTCTAATAATTAGTGATGTTGAGCATCTTTTCTTGTGCCTCTTGGCCATCTGTATGTCTTCTTTGGTGAAATGTCTATTTAGGTCTTCCGCCCTTTTTTTTTTTTTTGCGGTACGCGGGCCTCTCACTGTCGCGGCCTCTCCCGTTGCGGAGCACAGGCTCCGGACGCTCAGGCTCAGCGGCCATGGCTCACGGGCCCAGCCGCTCCGTGGCACGTGGGATCCTCCCAGACCGGGGCACGAACCCGTATCCCCTGCATCGGCAGGCAGACTCTCAACCACTGCGCCACCAGGGAAGCCCTTCCACCCATTTTTTTATTGGGTTGTTGGTTTTTTTGATATTGAGCAGGACAGGAGTAGAAACGCAGATGTAGAGAATGAACGTGTGGACACGGCGGGGAAGGGGAGGGTAGGATGAATTGCGAGATTAGGTTTGACCTAAATACACTACCATGTGTAAAATAGATAGCTAGTGGGAACCTGCCGTATAGCACAGGGAGCTCGGCTTGGTGCTCTGTGATGACCTGGATGGGTGGGATTAGGGGGAGGGGGAGGGAGGTCCAAGAGGGAGGGGATACATGTATACATATAGCTGATTCACTTCACTGTACAGCAGAGACTAACACACCATTGCAAAGCAATTATACTCCGATAAAAAAATAAATAAGAACCAGTAGCTTAATCACCAAGTTAAAATGGAGCTAGATTCAGAATTTGCAGAACCCCTGCAGCATCGTGGGGCTCCCAGAGAACAGTTCAGGCACCATTGCACTACAGGACATCATCTCCCCTAGAAGTACACTGGGACTGTTGCCATTGGAAGGGCCTAAGGCTGTTCTTGCTGAAAAAAAATCACTGTGGTGTGGAACAGCTGATAAAGGGTCCCTCGTCTGGGTGTCTCCCTGTCACTTGAATCAGATGACTGCTGCCACGTAGAACGCAGCCTTCTGTTCCACGGGAAGAGTGGCATTCCAGGTGGAAGAGGGCTCGGCCTTTGCTCTGCAGCCTCGTGCCCCTCCTCTCTCTGCTCTCTGTCAGTCTCCATCCTGAGAGGGTGTCGCCCGGCTGGGGCATCTGTCTCTGGCCCCTGCCTTGGTCTGTTCAGGACTCGCCTCTGTCCTGTGAGCATGGAAGAACTGCTGGTCCACGTGGAAAAATGTCACTTTATGTTTATAAATGAGGGGAAATATTTCTACTGTTTATGCTAGAAGCCCCGAGCCATGCTTTCAGACTCTGAGAATTATGTCCCTCAGTGTGGCCTCGCTGGCCTCCTGTGCTCTGTCACTGCTCTACCCAAAGCTGCTTTCTTCCTCACCCCCCCTTCTGCTTTTCACCACTTCTTGTAGCTTGTACCCTCTCTCCCTGAGTTAAATGTTTGTGCTTGCAAAGCTTATTAATAGCACTAGCACCGCTGAGTGGAGTAGTGATTTGCTTCCCCTTTTTAATTTAATTTTGGCTTTCAGAAACCAATCTGGAAGAATATTTCAAGCTGCTCCCTTTTGAGGCGAACTCCAGTTAATCCTTTTAAAGCACATCTTGGGGGGTCAGGTGTCCCCCATGTACTCTCCCAAAGCCATAGGCACGTCAGCTCATCCCCTTTGAAGTGGCGTAAATGCCCCGGTGGTCGCTAGTCATCGGTGAGGTCCAGCTCTAAATCCATGGCTCTGTGGATCCACCTGACACCCCTATCCCTGAGCCTTTTCTAAAACAACCTACCTAAAGACATGTTGCTGCCCGGGGAAATTTTTTTCCCCACCTGTGACTTGACAGTGATTCTAGTGCTGTTCAGAGGATTTATTGAGCACATTTCAGCAGACATCAGAATGCCACTTGTGTGTGTAAATTTGCTGGTGGTGATGGTAGGGCAGTGGCTCCTATGTCACAAGCCCTTTCTGTACTGGAGCTTGGGATTTAAGATGCGCAGGCAGTGGTTTCATACAGAGTCCGTCCGTTGGAGGCACTGAGTGAGGTGGATGCTGTTAGGTGTGGTCGGCAGGTGTGATTGTGGCCCGGGGGTCTGGGGAGGCTTCCCCAGGTGTGCTGAGGGCGGATGACGGTGGTAAAGTCTTCAGGCTGGTCCCATCATTGCCTGGAGTATTGTGCAGTGTCCAGCCTGGAGACCTCATCACCTCTATCATCAGTGCCTAGTCTAGAAACTTCTCCTGATTCCTGCAGTCCTCCTGTTTGCTGTGACAGCCCCCAGCCCCTCACACCTGTCCTTCTAGCTTATGTATCCTGGCGGAGAGCAGCACTTTTGTCACCAGAGAACATGGAAAGGTGATTTTTGAATGAAAGTGGAGGCGGGGGGTAGGTGTGATTATTTTGTTTGTTTGTTGTCTTGATAGCTGAGCCCCAAGTGGCAGAGAGACGACCTGAAGGGGAGTTGAGAACCAGGAACTCTGAGTGAAGGGGTGCCTGGCGTGGCTTTGTCTTCTATCTCTGAACAGCCTGGGGAGCGGACGGCAGCCGCTGGCCAGGAATTGATTGCATTAATTGATATGCCAATAAGAGAGCTTGTTACATCCGCCATTGGTTAGGAGGCCAGCTAACAAGCCTGCTGATCAATGGCACCAATAAAGGTTTCCTCCATTAATGAGCAACGTGGTAATTAATGTCACCCGTAAGCCAGCAGCCTGGCTGGCTACCGGAAGTGGCCGGGCAGCCACCCCACTCGGGGCGGAGTTGGGCCTTCAAGCAGCATCATGGGCTGTGAGAGAGCCTCAGACTCTGGAGGGTTTATTCCAAGTGGAGCAAAGAAGGAGAGCCTGGAGTGTTCAGAGCCCTGGCTGAGGAGGCCGATGGAGTCCTGGCTGGGCCCCAGGCTGCAGCGCGGCTGTGCCCGCCTCGTCCCCCATACCTGCTGGGAGGAGAGCGGGACGCACTTTTCTCTTCCAGCCCCTTTGGCTGAAGAGCTTTCCCACGCGAGTCTCTCGGGGCTCTTAGGGGCGTGATGGAATGACTGAGTCCCCGGGTCACTCCGGTCCCAGCTGGGCACGCTCTCCCCAGGGACAGCCCCCATCAGTGGCTCACACGCACTGCCCTGAGCCCCTGGAGGGTGGGCCGTGGCCTCTTCTGGGAACCGTGAACAAGCGGTGAAGTAACTAACATCCCCCCCACCCTGCCCCAGCCCCCTGCCTCCGTGTTTCACCAGGAAGAAACATTTTGCTAGAGGAAAGAAAGAAAGGAGAAACAGATGATTTGAAGCCGTGCCTTTTTCCTTCCCCCTGGTTTTTTGAAATGACATCAGTGGGTTGTTTGCCAAGCATAACCTGGCAGCCTGGCGGCTCTGCCTGACTGCCTGAGATTTCTGGGGACCGTGCGGCTCGCCAGCTCCAGCCGTGGCAGCATGCCAAGGTGACGTTCAGTGACTAAGCAGAAACGAGGGAGAGGGAGAGAGGGAGGAAGAAGGTATGTGCGGTTGGGGAGCTGGGGGAGAGAGTGGTCCCGGGGCTGGGTGTGGCGTGGGGAGACGTGGAGGCATGTCCGGGTCATCCGAGCAAGAGGGCGGGCGTCGGGGACGCATTGGCGGGCCAGGGAGCGTCCCTGTGGCACCGGGTGGGGGTAGGGAAGCGGGGGGTGCAGGGCAGCAGCCACAGATTCAGCCTTGTTGGTGGCCAAAGGGGTCTGACCTGGGAGGGAACTGAATAAGCCGAAGCGAAGGTGACAGCCCCGAGGGCCTGGAGCTGTTGAGAAGGAGGCTTAGAGAAGCTTTTATCAGCATCAGGCCCAATACTCCTCAGCGGAGTTTCCTTTGCATTGTTAGGTATTGACCCTCAGAGACCCCTTGTGGGTTCCCTAATTGAAAATTAATACTAGATCAATGCCATGGGCAATTTGCATATTGATCATAAACAACTTTGAAGGCACCAAGTGTGCGCGGCAGATCAATAGGGCTCCTGAATAGGCTGCAGAGGGAGCACCTCCTAGTACAATGCTCTCCGAGAAAGGTTAATGATTTGGGAAGTTCCTAACGGCTCCGCGCAGGGAATGGCCCCCGCACCGCACAGCCTCAGCCAGAGCAGTCAGTGCGGGGTCCGAGCCGCCCCCTGTGGCTGAGCTGCTGTGAGACAAGGGCTGGCCCTGAGTGTTTTTATAGTTGCCTTTTTTGGTGGTGGATGAAGTCTTGGGGCAGTTTATTCTGGGAAGTGTACTGTGAAAGGCCGCAGCCAAGTTAAGGCTCCAGTAATTATTCTGGCCCCTTCCCCAAAACACAGTTCTCCTGGTGACTTGAATGGAGTGAAATGAGGACAGGGCAACAGCTCCCTTTACCCAGCCTCCTCCTCAGGCTTCCCATTACTGGAATCCTGAGCTCGTGTTCTCTTTAAGCTGTGATGGGTTTGGCCCCGTTCTGCATCCTGTTCCATTCACCTCCCAGTTTCTGGCTTTGGGCTCCTGGCCCATCACTCACCCTCCCCTGCTGTGTGCCTTCATGTCCTGCTCTGGCGTCAGGTCTTGCCTTTCTGGTCCATTCCCAGGTGCTCCCGTGGATCCCCAGCAGGCCTGGAAGGTGCTCCTCCAGGTGGCCCCCTTCACCTGCCCCCTGTTCGCTTCTTTTGTTTTCCTCCCTTTCTCCCTCTGGCCCAGATCGGCTCCTCTTGTCTCCCGGCCATAGAAGCAGTGTGTGGACCAGCTACCCTGTAGTTGCTCTGGATTCCCCCACTAATGTTTACAACAAAGCCCAGAACACTTGAGAGCCTGACCACTGATGCTGTCTTCATGCTCCCAGGGTACCTTGAGATGGCTGGTCTGGGGATCGGGGCCAAAGGCAGCCTGAAGAGACAGGTGATGCCTGGCTACCTGGCTCCAGCCCCGACAGTGGAGGGGGGTGGTGCCGGCGGTGGTCGCTAGGGGGAGACACCTCTTAGGTAGTGGTGAGTAGAGTTGACTTTTTTCCGCAACAGCACAGCTGCCCCGCCCCGCCCGCACCCCCCGCCACCCAAATTCATCTTGTCCTAAGAAGAGCTAGGGTTATAATAGCAGCCCTGTCAAGGTCACATTGCTTTAGATGGTTACTAAGTTTGAAAAGTGTGTTGAAATTCATTGGTGTGAAAGGGCAGTGCGGTTTCAGAGAAGGGACCTGCGGAATGGCTGGTGGATGAATTTCCAGGTTGGAGCTGCAGCCCTTCTGCGCCATGAGTCCTTCACCCCGTCCTGGCGCTGTCCCTCCCCCTTCACAGGGAGGTGCTTTGGACCATGGTGGTCTGGTAGGTGCTTCTGGTGTATGGCTGTCAAGCCTGTCCACATGCTACGGCATCAAAGGATGGTCCATGTTCCCTTTCTCCTCTTGGCATTTCGTCACCTCGAGGTCAGCTCCTCCCCACCCGCCAGTAAAGGGAAAGGCTCAGGGAGATTTTATCTGTCTCTGCATTTATATATTACTTGTGCACATACTTAGAGAAATATGGTAGCCTTTCCCCTGGAAGCGCTTCCAGGGCAGCTGTGCAAGCTGTGTAGGTTGTCCCCACATGCACAGCCCCCTGCTCTGCTGAAGGGGTTGAGCGAGGACCCAGGCCACCCCAGGTCTGACCTGACAAACAGGGCGGCAAGTCCGGGACTATATCTGCCCAGAGGGAGGGGTGAGGAAGGGGAGCCCTTGTTCCGATTTTCACACAAGTCCCTACAGGTTAGCAGTGCCTCTGGCCCAAGGATGGCAGATAAGGCCTGCAGGAACTTGCCCCCGAGACCCAGCGGAGCACATCTCTGAGCCCCTCCCCCCTCTGCGCTTGCTATTCTTCCAGCAGCCCAGCCCGTCCCCCTCCTTGGGCCATTGCGCTTGCTGTTCCTCTTAGCCTGGAAGGCCTCTTGTGCTCACACCCTCACTTCTTTCAGGTCTGGGTTTGAGTGTCTCCCTCTCTGAACTTCCTCTATGAAACAACCCCTGGGATTCCTTTTGTCCCTGCTCTCTTATCCTCCCTCATCAGCGTCTCATAATATGTCCGCTTGTCTAGTTGCTTTTTGTCTGTCTTGTCCCCCACCTTCTGCCTACCCCTCCCCCTGGAGAGCAGGGACTCTTCCTGTCCTGTTCACAGCTGTATTCAGTGCCCAGGATAGGTGCTCCACGGATGTGCGAGGGGCGGGTGAGTGCACGGACGGCACAAGCGGAAGTGTAGCTTCTCCAGGGGAGCCCACGATGGCAGCTCTAAAGGGAGCCAGTTAAGAGCACGGGCCTTGGCATCAGTCCTGTGGCCTTTGCCAGTACTTTAACCTCTCTGAGCCTCAGTTTCCTCCTCTGTGAATTGAGAGTAATAATAGTATCTGCTTCAGTTGAGTGATGACTGTGCTACTACCATTATGATTATCATTCGATAATAATGACTTAAGCAGATGGAGGCTTTCAAGGTGCCTGTTGTTGGTTTTCACGATGAGGTTCTTTGCAGTGAAGGATTTTGCCCAGGCAGGAGAAGAGGAAGGTAGCCGGTATTTTTGTGCTGATCGGTCCCACTTTGCTAGTCCCTTCCTTCTTCTCTTTCCAATCAGGGCACTTGTGATTATGTCAAAGAAAATGTCATGCAGGCCGAAAGCTCCTGGGGCAGGATGGGGGTGACCTGACGTGGAATGTGGGAGCACACGGAGGTGGCGGTGGGGTGGAGGGTCGGGAGAGGCTGGAGAGCCCCTGTCAGCTCGATTCTGGGCCGGGTGTGGCTGCAGCCCCGCCAGCCCAGCGGGCAGGTGCCGGGCCGTCCCCGTGCATGTGATTACTTCATTACGGGTAGCCTTTCATTGGCTTGGCTGCACTGTGCTGATGAACTGAGACTGGGGACAAGAGCACATAATTGTGGGAAATAAATTCCCATCACAGGCCTGGCTGCAGCCAGAAGTGTGTCCACATGTGTGTGTGTGTGTGTGTGTGTGTGTATGCAGGTGGATGGCCAGGTGTTCATGTTCTTCCCTGAGTGCACCTCCCCTGCCTTCCTTCCCTACCAGAACCTCCTGGGCACTGGCTGCAGGCCCAGTGAGCAGCATCCTTCCAGACCTGCCTCTGTTTCCCCTGCTTGGAGCCTCTTGCATTCCGCAGCGCAGTCTTTTCATCACCCTGAGGGACCGGAACCTGCTGGGGGCTGGGGGTGGTGCACCTGTTCACACACCTGTTCTTTCTCTTGTTCAGTCCATCTCCTTTCGTCTGTTTGTTTGTTCACCTTCCGTCCTGTCTGCGCCCTCTGCTTGGATCTCCATGAAGACGGAGCAGGGGGAGCTCTGGTGCTGCCCTTCGTAATTGAAATCGCATTTCATTCATCTGGGAAATGAGGCAGAGGAGGGGGTGGAGCCGTCTTCCACCGGCAGCTGACTGTACACGAGGCCAGGCTTGAAGACACCAGCTCCAGGAATACATAGCACGATCTTCAGAAAGAATTTAGGAACCAAAGCCATTTGCATAAAACTAAACTGAAAACTGCATAACCAGCCACATGATTTTAACCACCACACACACACACACACACACGCAAAAAGTCCTACTGTAATGCATTTTCTCAGTACCAGGAAATTAGTGGCTCAGGTCACCAGAGCATCTGAAGCTGGTCATTACTAATCAGTTGTTTACAGCAAAGAGATTTTTTCTTCTCCTCCAGTGTTTTCTGGGCCTTAAAAGACATTTCCTGGAATCCTGACTGAAGTCAGTGGGCTGGTGATTCACATAATGGCTGGCCTGGGGTGGCAGGTTGCCTCAGTTACAAAGAAGCATGGGTGGCGTGAAGGCAGAGCGGAGAGAAATGGAGAGCCCTCACTTGACACCCTCTGACCTCAGCCGGGGGAGCTGAATGCTGGAGAGCTGGGACTGAAATTGCAGTCACTTTAGATTATTTGGAGTGAGGAAAGGCAGGGAAAAAAGGGTCTGTTGACTACAGGAAGCTGAATTCTTCCTCTGCTGAAAAGCTTATTAATGGAAGGGGAAAAAGCAATTACTTGGCTTTTGCTAGTTCTCTGTGGCAGGGATTCAGGGCTGCAGCAGCCCCTTGGACCTCACCCTGGATCCAGAATATCTCTAATGGGCACCACCCCAAGCCATTTGGAGGCAGTACTTCTGGGATCCCCCCTCTTCCAGAAAGAGTATGGAGGCAGGGGGAGGAGAGAGAGAGGGAGAGAAGGAGAGGGAGAGGGAGAGAGGCAGGCTTGTCCTGTCTTTAACGTGATGGTTTTCCTTTGGGTACCACATTGCCACTGGCAGGAAGTTAACAGGGTGCTGTTTGCTTAGAAGCATGCATATATGTGTTCTTAGGGGCTGGTTTTTGGTTCATTTTGGTTTGGGTGAGGCCATTTTTATCCATGCTGTGCCTTTTGTCTCAAAATATATAAAGCAAAACTAGAAGTTGCTTTGAACAACTATGGTACCACTATTAGAATCCATTTGCCTCAATATCACAGCTTTAATTGAGGAAGATTCCTGAGGAGCCAGCGTCCAGGGAGCAGGGTGCCAGGCCTCACCTTTCAGTGCTTGTCTGGCTGCATGAGCGTCACCATGACCGCCTGTTCCCTCCATGGCTGGTGCCCCTCGGCCGCCTTTTTAGACCCTCCTTGGGGCTGTCTCACTGTGTGGTCTTGGAGCCCTTCCCTTCTCCAGGCCCTGGTCTCCTAGTTTGTAGAATTGAGGTGCTTCGGCTCCGCCAAATCTCTCAAAATAAAGGCAGATCCCTCTGATGACCAGGTTGCTGCAAACAGCCATTATTTCTCTTTCCTAAATCTGTTTTACTCGTGTTCATGCTTTCATGCCTTCTCCTTGTCTGGACTACCCTACCTATTTTATATTTTATATATTTACCTTTATATCATTTTAGAATTTCTAAAGCACACAAATTTTTGATTTCACTACCTTAATTGTATGAAGTTAAATTTTATACACCTCGATTTTTTAGTCCATTGACCCATTTTTGTCTCCGTTCTTCAACTTCTTTTTCTTTAAGGCCCAGTTTCTGTCATTTCGTTTCTCCTAGAACAATTTCTGTTCTTTCCAACCTGTCACCAAAGTTTTTTAGTAGTTGAGTCAGTTCATAGACTAACTTTTTTCAAAAATTGAATTTTTTCTGCCATAATATGTATTTAAGATACACTCTTACCTAGGGTTTTTTTTTTTTGGAAAGTATCTCATTGGTTACTGTCTAAATCCTCCTCTTTATTCCGCCTTCTCTTCCTCCTTTTTTAAAAAAATTTATTTATTTTATTTATTTTTGGCTGTGTTGGGTCTTCGTTGCTGCGCATGGGCTTTCTCTAGTTGCGGCGAGCAGGGGCGACTCTTTGTTGCGGTGCGCAGGCTTCTCATTGCAGTGGCTTCTCTTGTTGCGGAGCACCGGCTCTAGGCGCGCGGGCTTCAGTAGTTGTGGCTCGTGGGCTCCAGAGCGCAGGCTCAGTAGTTGTGGCGCATGGGCTTAGTTGTTACGCGGTCTGAGGGCTTCTTCCTGGACCAGGGCTCGAACCCATGTCCCCTGCATTGGCAGGCGGATTCTTAACCACTGTGCCACCAGGGAAGCCCTCTTCCTCCTTTTTATGTTTAAAGATGTTGCTCCGTAAGTGAGGAATCATTCACTTTTCTTCCTAATCATTGGATGATCTAATCTTTAATATTGCATTGCATTTTGGCTGCTTTTCATTCACACCTTTGGCTTATTTGACTGCTTTTCTTGCTATAAATATTGGCCTTACAAAATGAAGCAAAAATTTTTGCTTGGTGAGGGCTCCTTTCCTTATTTGCTCTACTTAGGGTCCATATTCACTTAGAAAAAATTGTCCACTTTTGAAAGTTTGAGGAGGATTCTAACTTAGGGATTTCCCTGTGAGAGGTTTCTGGTACTTTCCTCAGTTGCAGTGTGCACACAGAAGAACTTAAACCTCCAAAATTGTTTCTTTAAAATGTAAATGTGGGCTACAAACTTGTATATCTCCCTTATTCCTACCTGTCCCAAGAACCAACTCTTTGTCACAGAATCGCGCTTTCTGCCCAGATCCTTGATGACTTTCTCATTTCATGGCAACATTTTCTTTCTCTTTGGTTTCATGTTTTAGTTGTTTACAAATGTTCCCACCACTAAAGAAAATGGGTGTGAGTCTAGAATTTAAGTTCTTTGTTTGCCTTGATGATTGTGACTGTGGTTTTTTGGGTTGTTTTTTTTTTTTTTTTTTTTTTTTTTTGCCTTGAGATATATTGCAGGATAAACTTGGGGGTGTGTAATGGATGCTTTGCTTTTCAAAGGATACCAGGCTGTTCTTAGGTCTAAGAAATACCTTATGGGAGGAAAAGCTGAATAGATGCTTACAGGGTCTTAAGGCCGAGACTGAAATACAGTTAGTAGCTCTGGCAGATGTGAGGATGGGCTGCTGTAGCTAAAATCATTGTGAGAGGGCAGGTGTGGGGGCGGGGAGGGGTGGCATCATTTTGTTAAACCGTAGAAAAGGACCATTTTATTGTACAGGATCCAAATTTTTAAAATATAGTCTTTATATTCAACCATTGGCATAACTTTGGAAGTTTCTAAAAAGGAGGAAGGGGATCCAAGAATTTTCTTTCTCCCTTTGGGCACAAAAGAGCTATACAAGGTGCATGTTAAAAATGACCACAATTTAGCAATTCCATCTGCTTTTTCTCCCATTAATGCAGGAAAGCTCTTGAACATATAAGCCTTTGGATTTTCTCTTTACCTCAGCTTCCTGCTTCACTTTCTCTGCAGTTTCTTAGGAAATGTCGACTAAAACGTGTTGCTTCTGCTGCCCGGTTGTTTCAGACGGAACCGCATTTGGGGACTTGATGGTTTTGGGCACTGGCCCAGTTTTTGACTCTCCACGTGAAGGTGCATCCTTCAGTGTCTTGGGTGTGACCGTAAGTGCTTGAGTCAGAGGCAGGTTCTTTGCCGCTTGTACTAGGTGGTGAACACGTGGTAGTCACCTGCCACCACCAGGTTCATGTGCATTTCTAGCGCTGCATTCTGGATGTGTGAGGCTGTTAACGTTTGCGGTGACCTTTGTGTAGCTTGGGTCTGGCCAAGGGAGGGCAGGGTTAGCCAGTGCTTTTCTGGGTACAGCATTGCCTGAAGTCAGCCTGATGTCTGTTTCCCAGATTTGGTTTGGAAAGTGTAAGCCTTTGTTTGTGCTTTGTTTTTATGAATCAGCTGGTTTTACCAGCTGTGCATATAAGTGGCCTATGATCATGCAGAATGAAGCTCATTGGCAGTCAGCCCCTCACACTGCGGTCCATGGATGGGAGTAGACTAATATTTCTGCATGCATCCTGTGCTTCACAGGGCAAAGCTCTTTTCTTAATAGTCTAGAGACCCTTTGGACGGTGTGGGCATCAGTGAGGCCACAGAGGGGCTGGAAACTCGAGTGCCTCATTTGTGTGTCATGTGACTCAAACCCCTGGTGTCACGGTTTTATCTTTCTCTGTTGAGTGCTATTCGTTTGGCGAAATGTTTACCTGTTACAAAATGTATATCTGTTTCTCTTTCAGTTTGCTTTTTTGCATGTCCTGTCCCCAGATATTCCATCTTTCCCTTCGGTGCTGTCATATTTTGTCTCCCCCGCATTGTAACACCTCGGGTCTGCACGGCCACCCCCTCCCCCGCTCCTTGCTATCATTCCCGTATAGATTGCGTCCATCAGCATTGGCGTTCCCGTTACCAGAGCCCTCCCACAAGGTTTCACTTATATCCATTAGGTTCTAATCACCATCATCTAATATCATTTCTGGTATATCTTGTTCATTTCCCATACACCTTCATTTGTATATAGATGCTTAAGTACACTTATAGGCCTGCCTTGACTTTTTTTTTACCTATGTATTTCCAACATTTTCCAAGTAAAAATAAATAAATTAGGGAATACATCATAGATTTTGTTTTGTTTTGTTTTGCATTAAGCATAAGATCTCTCTCTGACAAGCCCAGTCAGTTTTGACTCAGAAGGTGATACCAGCCTTCTTTAATGGAAACTGTTAATTTTTTTAATTTACACTTTTTCTATCACTCATGTGTGTTTATCTCTCGTCTTCTCCCCTCTAACCATGGAAGCCTGGCAGTGTTTATTTCAAACCGGGTGTTATTGAAAGATGGATGCTTGTAAGGACTGCTCAGTCCTCACACCTGGAATGTTAAAAAGCTTTCAGGCAGATCTGTTGGGTTGAAAAACGTCCCTTTCTGTAGAGGGGGGATGAGGGGGGAAGTGGTACCCCACCAGAGAGGCTTCCCTTCGTCACCCCTATGTGGTCATGACCCCCCAGTTCTGACTGTACATCCAGACACCTTAGATGATGCTTTCAAATCCACAAAACGGTTTATTCTGATGAGCAAGCTTATGAGGCCATTCTTCCTCCATCAAGACCCTCCTTCTGCTTGCCCTGGCTTTTCTCGCCTTTGCCCATCAAATATTCTGCCCTTAAGACGTTACCATTTACTCTCTGCCCTCTTCCATTCTTTCTCAGTAGCACACTGAGTTAGAATCAGTACTTTTCTCCATGACTTTGTTTTTAACGGATGGGGGAGTGGGGAACCACCCTTCTTGGTTTCAAGGACCTTCTATTTTGCTCGCCTCTTCTTTCCAGAACATTCCAGTTTGGTGTGAGGTTAAACTGTGCAAAATATTGTTTGAAAGAAAGGAGAAAAAGAGAAAAGGACTTGTCAAAATGCATTTGTTAGATCACGTTTTAAATGAAGTACAATTGAAGGTAGTTTCTGTCCAAAGAAAGGAAAAACCCCTGCAAATCCGCTGAGCTCCCAGAGAGCGCACCTCCTTTGTCGTCGCCCTGACATTGAAGTGTAATTTTTCATGGTTATTTGGACTGGAAAATGGGGGGGAAGGGGAGAGATGGGCCTGCGATTATTTCCCATAAATGACAACACAATCACATCACGCTCCGCTACAAACATGCTCGGGGAATTTGCCTCTTTTACATTTCATGTGTGGAAGTAGCAGCAGCAATCACGGCTTTGTAGAATCCAAGGGACTTAATCCCCGCTGAACCCAGTGTTCTTCAGATTCTTGGGACAGAGCTGGATTTCTGGTTTAATGTGGATTCTGAAACCATTTCAGGGCTTGGGTTTGTATTTTACAAACTGGAACTCACATCTTTCAGTTATTTAAAAAAAAAAAAAAAAAAAAATCTTCCCGGGAATAGCCACCGGGCGAGTCAGCGACACATTTCACTCCGTTGTGCTTTGTCACCGCACGTTGGCTTTCATCCTTTCTGCACTTCTGCAGGGGGCAACCCAGGTGCTTTTGCTGAGAACACAGATAAATGGAACCGTTTGCAATACCGGCTCTAGGTGTTTCCTCCCTTTTTCTCCTCTCGTGACCCCACCCACCCCCTTAATTCTAGCGCGGTTTTGACAAGCTGTTCAAATGACCCAGTGGCTTTGCCCGGAAGAGGAGAAACGGCACACAGGAGGACAGCTCAGAGCGGGGCCGTTTTCTCCTGGAGGCCCAGGCGGGCTGTGGACCCACAGAGCACGCTCTCGTGCCCACGCTCACGGTAGAGGTGAGGCTGGGCGGCAGGCAGATGCAGAGGCTCTCCCAGGCGTGCCTCCTTGTCCTCTCTTTCTCTGGCAGGGCTGCGCACACCGGCTGCAGCTTCCCAGGCCCCCTCAGGCTGCACAAGCCCCATTTTTCTTGTTTCTATCAACAGTGGCAAGATCTTCAAATATACAAAAGCGTAAATGGTCTCTATTCTCCAATTAGTCATTTTAATAATACCCGGCCTTGCCTTCAGAGTGTTGATTCTTTTAGCCTGGCGCCAAAGCCAGGGGCAGTGGGATGGGGGTGGGAGAGAGGGGCAGGGCGGGCACGAGGGGCCGCTTCCCCCTCCCCCTCCCCCCCCCCGGGCTTTCCTGGCTTTGCCCCGTGTGCCTGCAGAGCCTTCACCCCGACCCCGTGCCAGCGAGGCTGGCGGGCCTCCACCGCCTCGCACGCTCTGACCAGAAACTCCAGGCATGGCGGCCCCAGGTGTATTCGGTAAATGAACACCTAGTGGTGAAAAGAATTCTTGTGGTAAAATGATCACTGAAGGGATCCACGTGAAAAAAGAACATGTCAGTGGAGGGTGGGAGTGGGTCTGATCTTTTCCAAGTCCCCTGTTCCTCTCCCGCACATCCTCTTGCCTCTCAGAGGACTGAAATTCTTTATACATGACATCTTCAAGAGGGCAGTTGTGTTTAAAACAGCTGGTTAGCACTTTGGTCACATTTAAAAAACAAAAAAACATCCCCTGGGGTGGGGAGATCCCTGTGGGGCTACCAGGCTAACCCCTGGCTGTTCACTCCAGCTGGTGAAGAGTCCCCAGCAGGACGGCCTGGCCTGGTGGAGAGCTTAGACGGTTGAGGACGTGGGGAACGCCGAACAAGGGCGACCTGGAGGGGGAGACCCACCTCTGCCGGTCCCGTGCTCTGTGCCCCAGACCTGTGGGAGGGCTTGGAGAGGCCGGGCAGGCAGGAGTGCAGGAGGTCAGAGTGCCTGTCGTCCACCTGGAGAGCATACTTTTCACCCAATGCCTTGGACTCTGTTAGTGCACTGGAGTTCTCATGTCTGCTGGGGAAGAAATGGCATCTTATCCTGAGAAGGTAGGAGAATATTACACTTCTGATGCACAAAGCAGTGCCCCAGCCTCAGAGCCCCTGCCTGCCCCACCTTCCTGCCCTCACCCTGCACCCCTGCAAGGATTCCTGCCGGGACTGTGATAGTTGTATCTCATAGCGTTCCGCTCACCAGTGTTGACTCGGATCCTGGGCCCTTCATCTTGTGATTTGACTTTCTCTTCAATTAATCTATACCCTGTTAAGATGTAGGAAACGGAATGGGCAGTGTTTGCCAGCAATTAAAAAGAATATTCAGAGGATTACCCGTAAAGGACTCCCAGGGAGGTGTATAAGTTCCCTATTTTACGTGCCTGGTGAGAACATGCAGTCACCTCCACCAAGATGCTAAGTCTAAGGACTGGTGTGTTAAAAGAACAGTTTACATTTGTGGTAGGCAAAAAGTACCTTGATTTAAGGGAGAATTTCTGGGGCTGTGGTAGTGTCACTCAGAAAACCTAATGGCTCGAAGCTACCTCTCAGGCAGTTTCCGGCCACGTCATCGGGGCTGGAAAGACACTGTGGAGCAAAACCGCGGCATTAACATTTGAGAAAGTGTGTTTGAGAATGTTGCGGAGTAGATTATTGCGTCCTGAGTCTGGGAGTCACTGTGTGTTTGCGGTATAGCCCAGAGCACGTGGAGTGTCACCTACTGATAGGACCTGCGGTCACCATTCAGTGAGACCACACTTGCCAGAGTGTCACGAGGGAGACCAGCACAGTGAGCGGCCCACCCCTGTGGGTGCGGCCACAAGCACTGCCACCATTCATCTCTCCCTCTGCGGCCTGGAGAGGGGAGGAGAGCTAGGGTGACAAGCTGGGGGCAGCAGAGCCAGCTTTCTGTCACCACGGCAGATCACATCCTCTTACAAGTTACTCTTGTAGCAGAATTCTCATGCACTGGATCTTATTCGAAATAAGTGATCTAGACCTTAGCTGTCATCTTTCATATTGTAGGATTTGATTTGACCTCTATTTACAAAGTAAAGCATACATACTTTGTAGAAGTACGTCCAGCCATTAGAGGTTTCCTGTGGATAACAAGAGGCCGAGGGGGTTGGACAAGCTGGACTGCTCGGCCTGCGTTCTCCAGTTGTTACGGTCAGCGCTGCAAGAGGACAGCCGAGGTAGGCCAAGGTGTCCTACAGTGCGTCTCTAGTTACAGGAACAAGGAGACAAGACACGGTCGTGGAATCCCTCCGCCACCACCATGGAGGCTCCAGCAGAAGTAGCCGCCACCCTCCGTGTCCCTGCTGGTCAGAGTGTGCGGGGGGGCCTTTCCCGCCCACTTCGGCGGTTGTCCTTGGTTAATTAGGTTGAAAATGGGGAAAGGAAGAGCTTTAACCCTATCTTCAAAGTAAGCAGATTGGTTATTTTGTTTTTCAAAGAAGAGGTCCGATACACAATTAAAACTTGTTTCTGGTAAACCTCATTCCAGGAAAGATGAGCTTTTAACAAAAGGCTTTTGACAGCTGCAGGCTATTTCATTTTTTTAAATGCCGAATGAAAAATCAATACATTTTTCTGGGTTATACATATTCAGAACAGGCCTGATATTTCCATTATAATGGAAAGTGGGTGTCTGTGCACATCTCGCCTGTCAGAGCTGCACTGCTGCATTTTCCAAGCCACTGCTAAATATTTCAAACCTGATTTGATTGTGGTTCATGACAGCTAATGTTTCTCAGCTCTTGAGCCTGCCAACAGGCAAACGCACTTTAGCTTACCGCCCCCCGCCCTCAGACGTTGCTTCCCGCAAAGAAAAGGGGAAGAACAATTTCATTCTTCAGGGATCCCAGACGGGCGCATTACTTAAGTACCGCGGTCGCCTGAGCCCTGGGTACGGACACCCTGGTTCTTAGGAGAATTTCCAAATTTCTGTCCTCGAAGCCCAGTGCGGGGCTTTGCCAGGAGTGGGGAAGGTGTGACTTAGTCCACATTATCCCGTTAAGAGTTGGGAACAGTTAGGACTCATCTCAGTCATTGGTGGCCTCCCCTTCCTTCACGTCTGTAAGTGACTTGTAAAATACGCCCAGCGGACTCGGACCTCAGCCCTAGTTATTTGGTGAACAGTATCCTTTTTTAGCAACTGGCGCGGTTTTTTCTGGGTGACACACTCGGAGTGTGCGCGGTGGTGGCGGGTGCTGACTTTGTGCTGATGCCACCTCTGTTTTTGCTTCTGCCTCGTGCTCCTTCCACAGACCAATTTCCAGGTTGTTCATAAAAATCGTTGCAAATCCCCATGGGGTTGCCAGTTGGCACACACACCTCCTTCCGGAGCAGACGTCACCACAAATTGGGAAGTCATGCAGTCACCTTCACCAATGTGATAAGTGTAAGGTATATTAAGAGAACAGTTTGCGTTTGGGGTAAGCAAAACCACCTTGACTGAAGGGAAATTTTCTGGAGCTGTGGTATCATCACCCCCAAAACCTAAGCTGTCCTAGGAACCCTTCCCTTTTAGAATTGCATTATCTGCTGAAATTCTTACACCTGAGGGCTCTGCCCTTAACCAGGAGACATGAGCGAGTGCTAGTGAGCGCTGTATGGGAGAAGCAGTTGTAAAAAAGAGGTGGTGATGGAAATAGATTTTTTAAAGGCTTTCAGCCGGTCTTTTACATGGAAGTTGAAGGCAGAAGGGACACCAGGCTTCACAGTTATTCGAGATGTGCTTCTATTTCCCTAACCCTTTACCGTGAAAATATAGCCCAACAGGAGGGGTGCCCGAGTTTGAGGGCCCCTGTGGGGTGTAGCCACGAAGCAGGCGTCTGCGGTGGGGGTGGTGTGAGGCGCCTCGTCTGGAGTGTCCTGAAGAACAGACCTTCGGCCGGAGGGGTGCGGGCTCTGCTGCTTCCTGCTAGAACCGGCCGGGCGTGGGGAGCAGAGATGACCTCCTCACCCCGGCCCTGGCTGCGCCCCTGAGAACGCATTCCTGGTGTGTTCCGGTTGGGTTCTGAAATAGTGTTCAATTCTTTGGGGAGAAGAGGGTTTTGATTTTTTTCTTTTTTTTTTTTTTTTGGCCTTAAAAATGGCACAGTGGCTGTTGTCTGTCTTGGGGAAGGGAAGTAACTTTGTCTTCTGAGGGAAAGACAGGATTTTCCAGATAAAACCGGATTGTCGTCCATCAGGTCTTCACTTGTTCCCACCATCTGTCAGTAGCTGATATTATAGGGGGGAAAAAAAAACAGACTTCTGTAATGACCCCAGCCAGTTGCCACTGACTTCACGGGGGAGAAAATGCATTCTGTGGTCGGCAGGGAAAAAGCCTCCCCCTCTGCTCTGTGCTCTGTGAGCGCGTGGGTATCAAATCTACATTCCTAAAGGGAACGTGGGCCACCTAACCAGCCGCGGGAGCTCAGAGTGTTTCAGAGCTGGATGCCATCCTGCCCCTGGTTCCCACGTGTTCTGGCGTGGGGAGACTCAGGCCCTGCCTGTGGGTGTCCAAGGCCCTGGTCTTAGTGAGGTTGCTGGAGGCTTTGGGGACCAATAAAACATACCCCACCTACAGAGCACTGTGGGCCCAAGCTGTCCAGACGAATTCATAGTTTATATCTCTGTTTTTGAATCGTATCTCTACCTTTATTGGTATTCAGAGCTCACAGTTTTCTGGTTACTGTTAGCCTGGGCTTTCATCCATTTTAAAGAGCTATTTTTTCCTTTTGCTGTTGATGATGATGGTATCAAGACAGATGGTGTAACTGCTTATGAATGTCCTATTTTATTTCCCCGGGACCAGACAGTTCACTTGAAGACGTGTATTATTTCCACATGCTCAGGTTAGGCGGCCCAGACGGTGTCTGCCTCCTGCAGCTAGCTGCCCTTCCAGGCCTCGCCATGCAGAGGGCGACACCTGTAGGTCACGTATGGAACTGCAGGGGAGCACCTGCTTGGCTGAATGGGACCTGGTTTTCTAGCTGGGGGTGAGGACACTGATCTGCTTGTAAAGGAAGCTGGCTTGTCCAGGAGTTTCTTAATCATTTCTTCTTCCACCAAGCATATAACAGCTTTTTGGTGTTTAATATATCAGAAATGATAACATTAAATCTAAAAACTTAAAGAGCAGAGGACTTGATTTTTAAATCTTTAAGAAAAAAAGGAGAAAAAGAGAGAAGCAAGAGAAGTTCCTGAGTCGACCTCTATCATCTGCCCTCTCACTGGAGCTCAGCTGCCTTCACTTTTCTGCTTATAGCAGGGCAGGGAGGGAAGAAAGCAAAGACCCAACTAGGCTCATAGAACGAGGGCTCTGGGAATAGTCACAAAGGGCCATGCCGTTTCCTTGCTCATTGCATGAATGATATGCTTGTTCTTCAGTCTCTGTCTCTGGATAAATTTGTTCAGGAAGGTTCAGAGAACCGAGGTCAGTGCCAGAATGACCATGAGTTCTTAACTCTCTGCTTGGGTGGCTGCAGCCCACATAATACACAGGAGAGAGGCACTGGCCTTGGAGCTCGCCTCCCAGTGGGTACATTTTCTCCCTCCTCTGCAGAGGAGCGCCCTCAGACACTGTTCATCACATCAGGGTGTTCCCTACTTCGTAGGTGTCAGACTCTCCATCTAGGGTGATAATGTGTGTGTGTCCTGGAGAGGAGGGCCCGTTGAATCATCTCTTTGTATAATCACATTTGATTAATGTATGGATACATACAGATAGTTTGTATCATAGGATACATTGGGACAGTTGAGTATGTTTTAAGAGACCTAGCTACTTTGGGTAGACTCAACTTAATATTGATTGACTGAATGCTGGTATAACCTTTCAAAGATGGATTTTGTAATTACAGTGTTGAATAGTTTTATCAAAAGCCTAAAAATGTGCATTGAACATCCTGCCTGGGCATAGTTAAGATGGTACATATAGCATATTGTGTAACTTGCTCATTATATAGCTCAACTAACACTTCGTATATATTTTTTTCTCCACTAAAGGATGTACCGTGTTAATATGGTGCTGTATATCTGACTGACTTCAAACCAGGTTGCCTGATTCTTCTCTGTTTGAACCAGGGGTGGGCGTGGGGAGACTTGATGTTAACTTGACTGTGCAGTGAGACAGAAAGGCAACATAGAAATTATTTGTGGAAGCCTCTTAGTTGGAGAGGAAAATAAGCAGTATCTCCTCTCACCCATGTTCCCCATGACTGCCTCATACATCCCCTCTTGGTGGTAATGAAGACATGTTCCCTAATCCCTACTTCCATTTTCCAGCTCTTGGTCTTCCAGTGTCTTTTTGGGAAAAGTTAGGAAAATCTGGGTCTAAATAGATACTTTCTTCTTCAAGTGTTTTATATACCCTCTGAGGTCAATTTACTTTGAACTCTTTTTACTTTCTTTGTGAGATGAAATTTAGAAATTATTTTCTGGAGGGTCGGAGGGTATTATACCTTGAAATGTTGAAAAGTAGATTTGGGGCTAGAGGGACCTAGGGTGATGTTGGAATAACTCCAAGTTCATGGACCTAGATTGGACCGTCACCTCTGGTTCCGTGGATCTGGTCTAGCACTGGCCTCGGGTGACAGACGTGGGTGGCTGGGTTTCAGTGTCCCTACACTGAGGAAGTTGTGCTCTTCAAAGTCTCCTAATAATTTAATCATCAACCCACCTTGGTTTGCCTGCCTTATTCATTCATTTAGCCCATTCTTTTTTTTTTTTTTTTGCGGTACGCAGGCCTCTCACTGTTGTGGCCTCTCCCATTGCAGAGCACAGGCTCCGGACACGCAGGCTCAGTGGCCATGGCTCATGGGCCCAGCCGCTCCGCGGCATGTGGGATCTTCCTGGACCGGGGCACGAACCTGTGTCCCCTGCATCAGCAGGCGGACTGTCAACCACTGCGCCACCAGGGAAGCCCCATTTAGTCCATTCTTAATGAATGTTTTAGATAATGATCCAGAGGGCTAGGAGATCAAGGGAGAAATGTCTCACTTCCTTTCCCTCAGCATCCAGAGAATCTTATTCTCTTCATTCCCACTCTGGGAAGCAAGTGGCATTTTACTTCGTGAGTAACCTAATGTTGGAAATGATCATTCTTCTCCCTTCACTAAAGCGCTGTGTGTTGAGCTGGAGAGAATTTCCTTGGTTCATTTTAAGCCAGTGGTGGGTCAAGAATGGAATGACTTCAAAAGGGAAGTGTATGATTCTGATACAAAGTTTCGTCCCTTTCTCTACAAATCTAGTTTCTCGCCACTGATGCCTGGCGGGCCCACAGATGTTTATTTTCTAGACCTCTTCACATTGATGAAATCATATCACTGATACTCTGTGACTCTTCAGAATATGAATGACTGTAAAAACCTCCCACCACGGCCTGACAGGTGCACAGGCACCGAGAGGCCTTATGAGGGGTCAAAGATTGGGTCTAGTCTAGTTCACTGCCAGTTCGCAGTGTGGTAGGAGCTAGGCAAGAAGCAATCCTGTGGCTCCTTTTTTGCATTTGCAAGTGTAAAAGACTTGCATGCAATTTCAGGTAATCAGATGGAGTTATTTCCTCAACAGGATTGGCTTTTCAATGAGAAAAGCTCAAAAGGGGCATTCAGAACCCATCTGGAAATACCTAGTTTCCGCACATCTAGAGCAAGTTGTGGTCTCACGCCAACGAGCAGGGAAGGAAAGCCCCCGCCGCTTACCCAGACCTCGCATGTCCGTAGTGTGGTCGGCCTCTCAGGGGCCACTGGGAGGGGAGGCGGGACACTCACCGGCTGCCTGTGTTTTGTGGTTGGTACTTCTTTGCAGTAGGAGGCAAGAGTCCTTCATCTTCTGTCTACTTTCAATCCTTGACATTTTGTTTTTCTTCTCTTTCAGAAGAAGCCACTGAAGATGTTGAAGGGCCCGGAGAAGCGGCTCCTGATCCCGAGGAGCTTGCGAAAGACCAGGAGAGTGGAGGCGAGAAGGACCAGAGCACGTGGACAGGTAGGCTGTGTGGCTGCCCTCCAGCCCCCGGCGTTTCTCCCCTGGCGGAGTAAGGCCAACAGGTCAGGGGGCCGGAGCCTCCTGAATCCACCAGAACAGCTAGGCTGGTTCTGTGTCGGTGGGAGATGGACTTTATTTTCGCTTTTTTTCAGTAGTCACCTTCCTTCTCCTATTATGTTATATTAAGGAATTTTTAAAGTTGTTTGAAATGGCCCCAAAACCAGCTTGTGTGTCGAGCGAGCATCCAGGTGTTTGGCCCTGTCCTAGGGGCTGCTGGTGTTGAGGTCACGTTTCTTTAGCACCTCCTCTCCGTTGCTGTTTTGCCCTTGATGTGATTCTTCCTCCATGGAAGGTCCAGGGCCCTGACCCACCTGCTCCCAAGCCCCACGGAGGGATTTGCTGTGTGGAAATGGATCAGTGTCACCCCTGAATCTCTAAGGAGTCAGCAGTGCAGTGTGGGCTTCATCCTGCATTTGGGGGCCTGGGCGGCTCTGCGTGTTCATGGTGTCCTACCTTGGCCTCAAAGGGGCGGCAGGCAGTACAGCCAGGCAGGAGGCTGTCTTACCAAAAGCAGGAGAAATTGAAGAAGTCAGGAAAGGAAGTGCTATTTCTGGAAAAGCTGGTGTTGAGAGAAGGGGCGAATGACCTTCTCGCAAGATGATAGGATTTCTGTATCAAGGCAAAGAATTGCTGAGACTGAGAAGAAAAGCTTAGGTCTTTTTTGAGGAGGAGCAAAGTTGTTTTTTTTTTTTTAACATCTTTATTGGAGAATAATTGCTTTACAATGTTGTGTTAGTTTCTGCTTTATAACAAAGTGAATCAGTTATACGTATACATATGTCCCCATATCTCTTCCCTCTTGTGTCTCCCTCCCTCCCACCCTCCCTATCCCACCCCTCTAGGTGGTCACAAAGCACCGAGCTGATCTCCCTGTGCTATGCGGCTGCTTCCCACTAGCTGTCTATTTTACACTGGTAGTGTATGTATGTCACTGCTAGCAAGGCCATTTCTGAGAAGACTTATAGGGACAGAGAAGTCTCCCAGAAACCACCACTATAATTAGAGGAAATGATATGACAAGCAACAGAAATTATTTTATTTGGTCAACCTAATTCTTACTGCCTTCCATTATTAATATTGTAATACTTTGTTGTTTGTTGTTGTTTTTTGAGGAAATATTTACCTTCTGGAGTCCATATTGGTTGGGCCTTTGTTACTTTTCCAGGCATGACTGTTCTTAAATCATGTTCACTGTTGGCCTTTACTATTTAAACAAGATACAGAATCTTGGAGAGAGGCCAGGGGAGAGCAATGAAAATGACTGAAGGCTGAGAAATACTGCCTCTGAGAAGAGGCTGAAAGAAATTGGGGCTGTTCAGCCTAGAAAAGAGAAATTTGAGTGTAACAGCTTCTAAGTTTTGGTAGGGATCTGGCCTCGCAGGTGATGTGTCGCTGTCCTGCATTTCCTGGGCATCCTGGCAGCTGAGTGACCGACGGGCACACTGGACGAATTTTACCATCTGTGCTGCTCATGGCCCCCTTTTGAACTGGGCTCTGTGGTGTCCAGAGGCCTTTGCTTGAGCTAATACTGAGGGCCACAGTGAGCTAGCTCCCTAGGAAGATCTGGAAGGTGGGACCAGTGAGTAGGGGATGGAGGTCCACACTCGAAGGCCGTTGAGTGTGTGGGGCGGACTGTCCTGTGTTGCCTCGCATGGATCAGGATCCCAGACTTTGCTGTAATATTAAGATGATGAGATCTAAACAGACTTTGCAGCCAGCAGTGTTTAATACACATCTGCCTGGAGGAAGTGAGCTGGGGAAGAGGATTTCACAGACATGGTTTGAAGACTGAGTCACCTTCCAGGCCAATCCGTCCTTTGTTTTCACAATTTGGGTGCCTGGTTTCTTTTTACTTTATTTTATTATTTTTTGGCTGCTTTGGGTCTTCGTTGCTGCACGCAGGCTTTCTCTAGTTGTGGCGAGCGGGGTCTACTCTTCGTTGTGGTGCGCGGGCTTCTCATTGCGGTGGCGTTTCTTGTTGCGGAGCACAGGCTCTAGGCATGCGGGCTTCAGTAGTTGTGGCACACGGGTTCAGTAGTTGTGGCACACGGGCTTAGTTGCTCCGTGGCATGTGGGATCTTCCCGGACCAGGGCTCGAACCCGTGTTCCCTGCACTGGCAGGCGGATTCTTAACCACTGTGCCACCAGGGAAGCCCACGGGTGCCTGGTTTCTAATCCTGCCTCTGACATGTACTAGCCCTGTGACCTCGCTGCAGGGACCTTTCTGTGCCTCAGTTTTCTCCCGTGAGATGGGAATCAAGAACAGCCCCCACTTCCATGGCATTGCTGTGAGGGTTATTTGAATATGGGAAGCTTGGAACAGTGCCTGGCATATAGTAACTCTGTATCAGGAGGGGTTTTTTGGTTTTGTTTTCAGTTTAGTTAAATAAAATGAGGAAACCTGGTGGCAGTTTCTCTTCGGGTCCTCCCATTTGAATGTAAAACTGTTGCCAGGCAGTGTTTTTTGAGAAGCTGAGGGGAACAACATAGAAGGATTTCATGGGATTGTGCAAATGGCATGTGGTGCATGTTTCCTGCATTCTGTGTGCTAAGGACACTGAGAGAACAACAACAAGTAGCAGCCATCTGCAGAGCTCTTACTGTGTGCCAGGCTCTGTGCTGGGCACTTTGTATGTGTTACTCTAATCCTTACACCAGGTTAGAGCAAGCTTTGTTGGGGGTGGTTCAATTAAATCTCATTCAAAGTGTTTATAATTCAGTGGGAATGTGTCCTCATAGCACTGGCAGACATGCCGGGCAGTCAAGAGACTACATGAAGACTTAAAATGAGCACCCCAAAAATCCAGTGCCTTTAATAGGGCTCCACTTTCTCATTCAGTCATTCAAGGAACATACTTAATCTTTATCTGTATGAGAGAGGGGGGGGGGAATGAATAACTCAGAGATGCATTTTGCCAGTTGCACAGTAGTAAAGGGTGAGGGGAAAATTCTTCCCTGACTTCTGCAGGCGATCCTCTTTTGACCTGAAGCATAATTTTGTCTATATTGTTTGAGTGTGTAATGACAGGCTTTATTAAGGTACTTGGGCCGATTTGATCTTGGAATCGATTTAGGTGCCAGCAGCCTCTCCTGAGCTTTCTTTGGGATCCTTAGTATTTTATAAAAAATGTCTGCGTTTGTTCCATTCACTCCCTAAATTGAGCTGTTCCTATCTGATTAAATATGTTGGGGAATTCTTCCTCCCGGCAAATAAATAAATAGTGATTTCACAATTTGTCCTGTTGATTAGTGGCTGCTCAGGATGCAGATTAATAATATTTCAAATGGACCTGGATAATTGGCATTTTCTCAGCTATTGATTATGTACTTTGGGGTTTGGTGCAGGAATGGATAAGCTTTACTAAAATATTTTTTGTTATTTATTTTTACATTGGAATAGGATTGCTGATTTCCATTTATTTATTTATTTATTCATTTATTCATTCATTCATTCATTCCTAACATTTATTTTATTCTTTTTTTAACGTCTTTATTGGAGTATAATTGCTTTACAATGTTGTTAGTTTCTGCTGTATAACAAAGTGAGTCAGCTATATGCATACATATATCCCGATATCCCCTCCCTCTTGCATCTCCCTCCCACCCTCCCTATCCCTCCCCTCTAGGTGGTCACAAAGCACCGAGCTGATCTCCCTATGCCATGCAGCTGCTTCCCACTAGCTATCTATTTTCCATTTGGTAGTGTATATATGTCCATGCCTCTCTCTCACTTCCTCCCAGCTTACCCTTCCCCCTCCCCGTGTCCTCAAGTCCATTCTGCACGTCTGCGTCTTTATTCCTGTCCTGCCCCTAGGTTCATCAGAACCATTTTTTTTTAGATTACATATATATGTGTTAGCATACGGTATTTGTTCTCTTTGTGACTTCCTTCACTCTGTATGGCAGACTCTAGGTCCATCCTCCTCACTACAAATAACTCAATTTCATTTCATTTTATGGCTGAGTAATATTCCATTGTATATATGTGCCACATCTTCTTTATCCATTCATCTGTCGATGGACACTTAGGTTGCTTCCATGTCCTGGCTATTGTAAATAGAGCTGCAGTGAACATTGTGGTATATGACTCTATTTGAATTATGGTTTTCTCAAGGTATATGCCCAGTAGTGGGATTCCTGGGTCATATGGTAGTTCTATTTTTAGTTTTTTAAGGAACCTTCATACCATTCTCCATAGTGGCTGTATCAATTTACATTCCCACCAACAGTGTAGGAGAGTTCCCTTTTCTCCACGCCCTCTCCAGCATTTCTTGTTTGTAGACTTTTTGATGATGGCCATTCTGACCGGTGTGAGATGATATCTCATTGTAGTTTTGATTTGCATTTCTCTAATGATTAATGACGTTGAGCATTCTGTCATGTCTTTGTTGGCAATCTGTATATCTTCTTTGGAGAAATGTGTATTTAGGTCTTCTGCGCATTTTTGGATTGGGTTGTTTGTTATTTTGATATTGAGCTGCATGAGCTGCTTGTAAATTTTGGAGATTAATCCTTTGTCAATTGCTTCATTTGCAAATATTTTCTCCCATTCTGAGGGTTGTCTTTTGGTCTTGTTTATGGTTTCCTTTGCTATGCAAAAGCTTGTAAGTTTCATTAGGTCCCATTTGTTTATTTTTGTTTTTATTTCCATTTCTCTAGGAGGTGGGTCCAAAAGGATCTTGCTGTGATTTATGTCATAGAGTGTTCTGCCTATGTTTTCCTCTAAGAGTTTGATAGTGTCTGGCCTTACATTTAGGTCTTTAATCCATTTTGAGTTTATTTTTGTGTATGGTGTTAGGGAGTGTTCTAATTTCATTCTTTTACATATAGCAGTCCATCCATGCACCACTTATTGAAGAGGCTGTCTTTTCTCCATTGTATACTCTTGCCTCCTTTATCAAAGATAAGGTGACCATATGTGCATGGGTTTATCTCTGGGCTTTCTATCCTGTTCCATTGACCTATATTTCTGTTTTTGTGCCAGTGCCATACTGTCTTGATGACTGTAGCTTTGTAGTATAGTCTGAAGTCAGGGAGTCTGATTCCTCCAGCTCTGTTTTTCTTTCTCAAGATTGCTTTGGCTATTCGGAGTCTTTTGTGTTTCCATACAAATTGTGAAATTCTTTTGTTCTCGTTCTGTGAAAAATGCCATTGGTAGTTTGATAGGGATTGCATTGAATCTGTAGATTGCTTTGGGTAGTATAGTCATTTCCTCAATGTTGATTCTTCCAATCCAGGAACATGGTATATGTCTCCATCTGTTTGTATCATCTTTAATTTCTTTTATCAGTGTCTTATAATTTTCTGCATACAGGTCTTTTGTCTCCTTAGGTAGGTTTATTCCTAGGTCTTTTATTCTTTTTGTTGAAATGGTAAACGGGAGTGTTTTCTTAATTTCTCTTTCAAATTTTTCATCATTAGTGTATAGGAATGCAAGAAATCTCTGCATTAATTTTGTATCCTGCTACTCTATCAAATTCACTGATTAGCTCTAGTCATTTTCTGGTAGCATCTTTAGGATTCTCCATGTTTAGTATCATGGCATCTCAAACAGTGACAGTGTTACTTCTTCTTTTCCAATTTGGATTCCTTTAATTTCTTTTTCTTCTCTCATTGCTGTGGCTAAAACTTCCAAAACTATGTTGAATAATAGTGGTGAGGGTGGGCAACCTTGTCTTGCTCTTGATCTTAGAGGAAATGGTTCCAGTTTTTCATCATTGAGAATGACATTGGCTGTGGGTTTGTCATATATGGCCTTTATTATGTTGAGGTAGGTTCCCTCTGTGCCTACTTTCTGGAGAGTTTTTATCATACATCGGTGTTGAATTTTGTCGAAAGCTTTTTCTGCATCTATTGAGGTTATCATATGGTTTTTATCTTTCAATTTGTTAATATGGTGTATCACATTGATTGATTTGCGTATATTGAAGAATCCTTACATTCCTGGGATAAACCCCACTTGATCATGGTGTATGATCCTTTTAATGTGCTGTTGGATTCTGTTTGCTAGTATTTTGTTGAGGAGTTTTGTATCTATGTTCATCAGAGATATTGGCCTGTAGTTTCTGTTTTTGTGACACCTTTGTCTGGTTTTGGTGTCAGGGTGATGGTGGCCTCTTAGAATGAGTTTGGGAGTGTTCCTCCCTCTGCTATATTTTGGAAGAGTTTGAGAAGGATAGGTGTTAGCTCTTCTGTAAATGTTTGATAAAATTTGCCTGTGAAGCCATCTGGTCCTGGGCTTTTGTTGGAAGATTTTTAATCACAGTTTCAATTTCAGTGCTTGTGACTGGTCTGTTTATATTTTCTATTTCTTCCTGGTTCAGTCTCAGAAAGTTGTGCTTTTCTAAGAATTTGTCCATTTCTTCCAGGTTGTCCATTTTATTGGCGTATAGTTGCTTTTAGTAATCTCTCGTGATCCTTTGTATTTCTGCAGTGTCAGTTGTTACTTCTCCTTTCTCATTTCTAATTCTATTGATTTGAGTCTTCTCCCTTTTTTTCTTGATGAGTCTGGCTAATGGTCTATCCATTTTGTTTATCTTCTCAAAGAACCAGCTTTTAGTTTTATTGATCTTTGCTATTGTTTTCTTTGTTTCTATTTCATTTATTTCTGATCTGATCTTTATGATTTCTTTTGTTCTGCTAACCTTGGGGTTTTTTTGTTCTTCTTTCTATAATTGCTTTAGGTGTAAGGTTAGGTTGTTTATTTGAGATGTTTCTTGTTTCTTGAGGTAGGATTGTATTGCTATAAACTTCCCTCTTAGGACTGCTTTTGCTGCATCCCATAGGTTTTGGGTTGTTGTGTTTTCACTGTCATTTGTTTCTAGGTATTGTTTGATTTCCTCTTTGATTTCTTCAGTGATCTCTTGGTTATTTAGTAGTGTATTGTTTAGCCTCCATGTGTTTGTATTTTTTACAGTAATTGCTATCTAGTCTTATAGCATTGTGGTTGGAAAAGATACTTGATACGATTTCAATTTTCTTAAATTTACCAAGGCTTGATTTGTGACCCAAGATGTGGTCTATCCTGGAGAATGTTCCATGAGCACTTGAGAAGAAAGTGTATTCTGTTGCTTTTGGATGGAATGTCCTATAAATATCAATTAAGTCCATCTTGTCTAATGTGTCACTTAAAGCTTGTGTTGCCTTATTTATTTTCATTTTGCATGATCTGTCCATTGGTGAAAGTGGGGTGTTAAAGTCCCCTACTCTGATTGTATTACTGTCGATTTTCCCTTTTATGGCTGTTAGCATTTGCCTTATGTATTGAAGTGCTCCTATGTTGAGTGCATAAATATTTACCGTTGTTATATCTTCTTCTTGGATTGATCCCTTGATCGTTATGTAGTGTCCTTCTTTGTCTCTTGTAATAGTCTTTATTTTAAAGTCTGCTTTGTCTGATACGAAAACTGCTACTCCAACTTTCTTCTTATTCCACATGCATGGTATATCTTTTTTCCATCCCCTCACTTTCAGTCTGTATGTGTCCCTAGGTCTGAAGTGGGTCTCTTGTAGACAGCATGTATACAGGTCTTGTTTTTGTATCCATTCAGCCAGTCTGTGTCTTTGAGTTGGAGCATTTAATCCGTTTACATTTAAGGTAATTATCGATATGTATGTTCCTATTACCATTTTCTTAATTGTTTTGGGTTTGTTATTGTAGGTCCTTTCTTTCTCTTGTGTTTCCTGCCTAGAGAAGTTCCTTTAGAATTTGTTATAAAGCTGGTTTGGTGGTGCTGAATTCTCTTAATTTTTGCTTGTCTGTAAAGGTTTTAATTTATCCATCGAATCTGAATGAGATCCGTGCTAGGTAGAGTAATCTTGGTTGTAGGTTTCTCCCTTTCATCACTTTAAATATGTCCTGTCGCTCCCTTCTGGTTTGCTGAATTTCTGATAAAAGATCAGCTGTTAACTTTATGGGGATTCCCTTGTATGTTACTTGTTGCTTTTCCCTTGCTGCTTTTAATATTTCTTCTTAGTATTTAATTTTTGACAGTTTGATTAATATGTGTCTTGGCGTGTTTCTCTTTGGGTTTATCCTGTATGGGACTCTCTGGACTTGACTATTTCCTTTCCCATATTAGGGAAGTTTTCAGCTATAATCTCTTCAAATATTTTCTCAGTCCCTTTCTTTTTCTCTTCCTTTTCTGGGACCCCTGTAATTCGAATGTTGGTGAGTTTAATGTTGTCCCAGAGGGCTCTGAGACTGTCATCAATTCTTTTCATTCTTTTTTCTTTATTCTGCTCCCTGGCACTTATTTCTACCACTTTATCTTCCAGCTCACTTATCCCTTCTTCTGCCTCAGTTATTCTGCTATTGATTCCTTCTAGAGTATTTTTAATTTCAGTTATTGTGTTGTTCATCACTGTTTGTTTGCTCTTTAGTTCTTCTAGATCCTTGTTAAATATTTCTTGTATTTTATCCATTTTGTCCAAGATTTTGGATCATCTTTACTATCATTGCTCTCTGAATTCTTTTTCAGGTAGTTTGTCTATTTCGTCTTCATTTATTGGGTCTTGTAGGTTTTTATCTTGCTCCTTTGTACGTATTTTTTTGTCATTTTATTGATTGATTGATTGATTGATGGGTGGGGCTGTATTCCTGTTTAGTGGTTCTTTGGCCTCAGGCATCCAGCACTGGAGTTTGTAGGCAGTTAGGTAGAGCTGGGTCTTGGTGCTGAGATGAGGACCTCTGGGAGCCCTCACTCTGATTAATATTCCCTGGGGTCTGAGGTTCTCTGTTAGTCCAGACGTTTAGACTTGGATCTCCCACCACAGGAGCTCGGGCCTGACCTCCAGCCTGGGAACCAAGATCCTGCAAGCTTGTCACTGGGGATTCTTCCTGTCCCCTTAGGTGTCCGTGGTCCCCCACCTGTGCCTGGTAGGTGCCCTAGTTATCCTGATTTCCTTTGTTATGTCTGTTGGTAATGGACCCTCTTTGGGCTTCTTTTATTTAGGAGTCAGGTCTTTTACCTTGAGTGGCAGCAAGACAAGCAGGATAGTGATTTGATGCATGAGAGCATCAATGCCATGGTCAGTGGTTGGGTCCCTGCCACATGTGGGGCAGTGGGCAGAGCTCCACTGATCACAAGTTCCTTGAGATTACAGGCCTTGCCTTCAGGGAGCGTACAACTCTACTGGGTATTTCAGGAACACCCATGGTCATCAAACAGTATTACTATAGGTCAGTGCTGTGTCGATAAAAATGTTCTGCATCTACACTGTACAGTACAGCAGCCACTAGCCACACAGGGCTCTTCAGTACTTGACATGTAGCTAGCATAACTGAGGAGCTCAATTTTAAATTTTACTTAATTTCAATGAATTTAAATTTAAGTAGCCCGTGGCTAGCAGCTACCATATTGGCCAGTGCAGCTAGAGATACTCAGCAGGAGCAAAACCAACTTTGGAAGAATGTGTCTGCAGTTCTCATTGTACTTTCCAGCTATTATTCAGGCTACATGAAGCTGTAACTGTGCACCAGATTACACCTGTCCTGCTCAGCCGACGTGCCATGAATGGTCACAGATACTGATCTCCATAGCCCTTGGGTTGGCCTGCGGAGGCCGGGGGCTGTTCAGGCCAGGGGCAAGTGCAACTTCATCTGTTGATACTAATTAGCTATGGTTTTCTGTGTGTGCTGCCATATGAAGAAGAGCTGGGCAGCACTGCTTTATATACGATTATTTCATTTGATTCTCATCCCCCAATGCTGTGAAATAGATACTGGAAGGAACCACCCCCTTGTCCTCCCTCCCGCCATTTTGTAGATGAGTGAATGGAGCCCGGGAGAGCTCAAGCAAGTTGCCAAAAGGCATACGAGCAGGTTTGGCTTTGCGTACTGGCTCTTCCGCATGCTCTTAGGACAGAGCCCAAGCTCTTAGGAGTTCGTTATATATCTCTCCAAGAATGGACTTTTTCAGTCTAATCATTTGATCCCATTTTCACCCCCATTCTGAGTGTAGAGGACAGCACTCTCCTAAAGTTGTGCAGTGGAAAACAGTAACACAACTGCCACCTGTATGTTCAAAATGAGTGGGACTGTCAGCCACGAACGTGACTCCTCATAAGGCAGCGTCATGCTCAGTCTGAATGCAGGTTGGTGAAGTGGAAAGAACTCTCTGTATTTGGAGTCAGGAAGCCCACCAGTTAGCCAATGACCTTGGCCTCTGGGAGCCTTGGAACACAGACAAGTGACACCCACCAGCTGCAGCCTGGGTTCCATGATGGGACGTGGTGGTACATGGACAAGTCCTTAGTAGACACCTCGGGTCACATCTACTCAAAGCAAGTGTAAAGTGCTCCTGTGGGCCACCAGAGGGTGCGGAAAGGGTCTTTGATTCAAAGCCTCTTCCTTAATGCACAGCCACTTCCACCATCCAGCTTTGTGGTTTTCTCTTTTAAAATGTGAAAGCGATCGCTTGTTCTCTTTTAGCAGTGTGGATTTGAAAGTGTGTGTTGTAGATTGAAGAGCCCCCAGTGTCAGCAACTGAACAATAATTAATGCAGTGATTATCCAATCAATCATTAATTGCTATAAATTAAGTGATATACAATTAATGTAATGCTTTATCACCAATAATTAGGGGAAAAAATTGAACCCTTGGCAAATAATCATAGCAAGATGGTTATTTAAATCCTGTAGCCACCATGGTTTATAGCCACGGAGCACTAGGCTGGGTCTAGTTAAGCTAATTTGAGACAAGATGACCTGGGGGATATTGGGATTTTAAAAAACAAACAAAGATGGGGCAATACTCCAACTTAAAATGACAACATAATGCTTCAGAAATCCCTAACTGATGTCCATGTTTGTATTTTTGTAAAATTTTGGTTTCGAATTGTAGTTGGAGCACTGCTTTTCAAGGGGAATAGCTTGAAGGGATTTTATTTTATTAATTTTTTAAAATCCATGATGCTCACCTAACACACAGCAGTTAGTGCAGCGGAGCATCCCTGATCTGAATCTGTGGAAGACTGCTATTAAAGGAGGTCTTAATGGGCTGGCAAGGTCTGGGCAACTGTTAGGGAAAAGAGTGTTTATGGAATATGGTGCTGGCAGGCATGATTTCAATCGGATTTGACATGTTTAACATAAATGTATAGTGTATGGCTCTTGCTGCGTATGAATAATTCCTGCAGACCCACTGCCTTTCTAATTACTGAGGTTGAAAAAAAGCAGGTCAGGAACATCCTGGTGGAAATCTATTACCAGCCCTCCCCCTCTTCTCCCTGTTGTTTACAGCTTTGTATAAATAGGGATGCCATTGTATGGGGAACTGAGTGCCTGAAATGTAATCTGTGGCAGAGAAAGGAAAGGGGCTGAAACAATACTTTTTTGAAAAGACTGAGTCCATAAAGACAAGACGAGGCATGTGCTGAGAGGAAGCACTCTGCACTATGCGAAGGCAGAGGCCCAGGGCTCAGGGCCCAGTCCTGCCACTGAGATAAGCCACGCGAACTTGGTCTCTGGACCTCAGTTTCACAATCTGTCAAGTGGCAGGTTTGGACTAAATGGGTTCTTGCAGTTCTGGAACTTCTTAAAAATATGATTGGAGGAGGAACAGTTGTACAGTAGTGTAGAACCTTGGAAAACATTAATTTCTAAGGTCAGAATGCTCATAGCTTGCAAGGATGTTCCTGGTCTCTGGCTGGTGGAGACAGCGTGGATCAGGAGCCTGGATAGAGTTCCCATGGGCCCCCTAGCCATCTTCCGTGAAGGTTAGATAGTACCACATGGCCTTTCTTTGGGGCATCAGAACACTGAAGCTCTCACCTGGTCCACTGTTACTGGGGCCCATCTCACTGAGTTGTCAGAGCCCGGTGATGAGGACATCAATCTTTGGAGACTCTTTGGAGACTCAAGAGGGTGTCTTTGAGTGGCTCCCCATGTCCCAGCCCCGTTGTTTGCTGGAAACCAGGCCATTCACTGCCTCTACGAAAATCATTTTGGCCTAATTCTGTGTCCTTTCGGACTTGGTTCCATCTCTCCACCTCCCCCAAAGGTAGATTGGTCTTTGCAGTAGGGTACGTGTGAGGGAATGCTGGGAGCCTGGCCTGCATGGCCCCTTTGTGGTTCCTGTTCTTGCCAAGAGAATGCATTTTTGGTTTTATGTTTTCACACACAGATGGGAAATGTGTGGCTAAGTCGGCTTTTCCAGAGTCCACTTGTTCCCTTCCCCCACCTCCACTCCCCACGCTCTTTTTTTCCAGGCCACTTTCAGTATAACTTGGCTGCTTAAGTCACTGCAGGCAGAATTCTGTCTCACAATTGAAAACAAACGATCTGAACTATTTTTATGTTGAGAAGCAAAAATAGATACAGGGTATGGCGTATATCTGGACTTGCCCGAATTCCAGTAATTCAACTGTCTTGGCTTTGAGAATTTATATTTAAGTCATAAGAGACATAGGCACCACATCAGTTGAGCAAATATTTTTTGTGCAGATATCTAATGCAGATATGGGATATACAAAAAAAAGTAATTGGAACTCACTTTCTAGAAAGGACGTTATATGCAATCATATAACTATGGTAACAGTGTAATGAGAATTATCGTCAAGGTATAGATAGAGAGCGGTGAAAATGTAGATTAAGGAGCAAATTATTTTTCATCGCTGTAGAAAATAACTTATAGATTTGCATATTATTCTTGCTACACGGCCACGTTAGTCTTCTTGCTTTGTTTCAGTTTTAGCTTTTGTGCTGTTGGGGGAAGCACCTCTGTTATCAGAATCATGATCATGATTCTAAAAAAAAAAATACTATGGTGCCTTTCTCAGGGGATATCAGAGCACTTTTGTTAGGCTCTCGCATTCTTCCTGGGTCCAACATTATCTTTATTTAGCAGCTAGAGAACTAAAACTCATCGATGGGGAACTCCTAGGTGTCAGATTTGTGATCAAACTGCAATTTGCCTTCTGGGTCAGGGATATATCCCCCGATTATAAAGCTGAAGAACACATGATCTAGTAGCTTTCTCTTACTATACGAAGATTGGAGAAGACTTGAAAATCCTGTTTCTCTAGTTGTCAAACAGAATTGTCACCTCTTTATGGTCAGGGCCATGTGGCATTCATTCATTTTTGTTTTTGTTTTTTTAAAAGACTGGTTTTTTAGAGCTGTTTTAGGTTTACAACGAACTTGAGAGGGAGGTACAGGGATTTCCCGCATACCCTCTGCCCTGCTCCCCACCCCCCAACATGCATAGCTTCCCCCATTATCAACATCACCTACCAGGACGGTACTTTTTTTTTTTTTAACCAATGATGAACCTACATTGATCCATCCTAATCATCCAAAGTCCAAAGTTTACCTTACGATTCACTCTTGATGTACATTCTGTGGGTTTGGACAAATGTATAATGACATAGAACCATCACTATAATATCATACAGAGTATTTTTTTTTAAATTTTTATTTTATTTTTATTTTTTGCGGTATGCAGGCCTCTCACTGTTGTGGCCTCTCCCGTTGCGGAGCACAGGCTCTGGACGCTCAGGCTCAGCGGCCATGGCTCATGAGCCCAGCTGCTCCGTGGCATGTGGGATCTTCCCGGAGCGGGGCACGAACCCATGTCCCCTGCATCGGCAGGCGGACCCTCAACCACTGCACCACCAGGGAAGCCCCATATACAGAGTATTTTTATTGCCCTAAAAATCTTCTGTGCTCCGCCTATGCATCTCTCCCCAACCCCACATTCATGCATTTTTGTAATCGCTAGCATCTAGCAAGTGCTTAATACTGTTTGGATGTTTCATTAGCAATCAGTTGGTAAAATAGCATAACCATAAACACTTTAAAGTGCAAGTTATTCAACTTTCTGCTTTTTAGATATTAAACCCATGGGGTGAGTAGAATTCTTCCACATTGTTTTACAGAAAAGGCACATTTAGGGTGTCTTTGTGTGTCCTTGAAACCAGGCCTCTCCCCTCACTCTGTGGTTATGTGGCCGCACGTGCACCTGTATTATTTCCCAGAGATACTTCTAAAAATGAAACCATGGCAACAAATGTTTGAGCCCTCGCTGTGTGCTTGACTCTGGTGGGCTTCGTGTGCTAATCTCTCTTGCTCGCCTCCCAGAAGCCCTGTGAGTAGACGCGGTCTTCCCGCTGACAGACATGGAAGCTGAAAGTCCAGTGTAGTCAACTGAAATGCTCAAGGTCACACAGCTGGCACTTGAGCCAGGTTGTGGCAGCCCTACAAGCCATGTGCTGTGTTCCTTAGCGGGGGAGGGGGTGCGATGCCTCTGTGTAAAGAGAACTTGGCCAGGGAAACACAGGAGTTGCGGAGGAGTGGTGCCCCCGAACTGCCTCCCCCACCCCTTCACACACATCAGGCGTCCTGGGCCTTTGCAGGCTGTGAGCAAACACAGCCTTTGGAGCGTGGTGGTGAGAGAAATGCTGACTTAGACGTTACTCGGTGTGGGGCTCCCCCTCTGTGCTTCCCAAACTCCAAGAGGAGACGTTTCCATTCTGCTCGGTACTTGAAACCTTCAGGGGAACGTGGAGAGTCGTTCCCATTTTCCAGCCCTTCTGGGACCTGAGTGACGTTTTTCTCGCCCATTGCAGATTCTCACGCTCCTGCTAACCTGAGTGAGCGAAGAGAAATCCTCGGCGGGTCCTGGGGAAGAGCTGATGTGTAAGGGTGCGGAGAGGTGAAGGGCAGGGCTCTTTGTGTCTGTCACCGTGCTGGACCCAGATTGTATGTTTTTATTGTCACAAGTTCCATTTGACTCTTAAAATTTAGTTAAGTATCTTATGAAGATAGGTTTGGAATGGAGGAAAAACTGGAAGAGTATCCTTCTAGTCTAGTCTCTGGGAGTCTGTGCTGTGTTGGGGCTCGGAGGCTCTGACTAACCTAATTAATATTTGATTTGATGGATGAGCTTCTGTTAATTAACTGCGACCTGGTCCCAGCACGACCCACATCACCTCTTGTTTTGACCTACATCTTGCACCTCTGGACTTTTTTCTGTTAATTCAAGTGTCTCTAAGGTTCTCCCTGTTCTAGCTTTTTCCAAGTCCATGGTTGTCACAGTGCTGTAATGAAGCCAGAGGGCAGAGTGATAATGCAGACCCCGAGGTAGCCGCCGACCGTGCCCCATCCTCACCGGGCACTGTGACCACAGCTGCAGATGGCATCTGTGCACAGCTCAGGGGCTCTGCAGGGGAAGACAGGACCCTCTGGGGAAGCTGACAAGAGGCCACAGGCAGGCAGGCTGATTTGATACCTCAAAGTGAAGAAGTGGGTCTTGGCCCCTTTGGTCCCTGGCTTCTGGCACAAGCTGGGCTCAGGGTAGCAGCCCAACATTCAGAAGTTATGAATACTCCAACAGCTGATGTTGGTCTAAACGAAGTGGTGGCTGGTGGCTCTGTTTTGACTGGTGGTTCATTCAAAAACCTGACACAGAGGGAGTAAGGTATCTTGAAACTGAATTGCGGGATGGCCTTTTGGGAGCGCAAATCAGTGTAGTTAAGCAGCCTTATGAATATTTCAACAAGGAATTAGTACAACAGATTGATGCCTCTGATGTGGGACTTAGCACTACGTTTTTTCCCAAAGATGCAGACAAGCAGCAGCAGCCAGCACTCAGCGTGGGCCCGCCATCACACCTCAGCCGCTCGCTGGGAAAGCATGGCCTGACCCCCCATTCCCAGAGTGCTGACTCGCGGACACAGGGGCCAGTGTGGGTCTCTGCATTCTTCCCAGGGCCGAAGCAAAGGGCGCCTCGGGCTGGTGTGGCCTGCAGGTGCCAAGACCTGGGAAGCCAGCACCAAAAAGAGGCTTCCTCTTCCTGCAAAGTGGAAAGAGCCCAGAGGTGTTTGTCCTTTTCACAGAGGTTCTCCAGGACACGTGGAAAGACCGAGACTTTCATAAGCAAGGCAGTCTGTCATTATTCTGGATTACGCTGCTAACAGAACACGTAGAGGTTATTCCTTCTGAATTTCTGGCTTTGAAAATGTGTCTGTGTTGGTTTAGAACAGGAAGGTTCCCTGAGGGACAGCCATATTTAATCTTTCACCTTTGGCCTGAGGGGGAAAACACCGGGCTTTGAGACCAGGCCTGGCTTTTGTCCCCGAGTGTAGATGATGAGAATAGCATTTTCAGCAAGAGTCATTTGAAAGTGGACGACCAGATCCGCCCACGCCTGCAGGCCCTCTTATTTAATTCTAGTCCAGCCACAAGGTGGTATGGTTCCTACCAATTACAGAAAGCTTTGGCTCTGACAGCAGTTCTCAAAGTGTGGTCAGACCACCAGCATCACCTGGGAACTCACTGGAAATGCAGATTCTCTGAATCAGACCTATCCTAGGGGGGTGGGGCCTGCCTTCTGTGTGTTAGCAAGCCTTCCAGGGGATTTCTGACTCACAGTTGAGTTTGAGAATGTTGGGGCTCTGACCTCTGTGACCTGCGTGAAGTTTGAGACTTATGTCTCCTTTAACCGGATGGCAAGGCCATGAGCCCTCGCCGCGTGAGGAAGGAACTGAGCTTTCCTAACAGACAGAAGTGTGTAGAAGAGGCACGAGTCCTGGTCTTGGCTGATGGAATCCCGGATCGCAGGAGTGGGAGCGGAGGAGACATGTGGTCATGATGAAGAGTGATCAGAAACCCAGCAATCTTTTTTTGTTCTGTTTTTTTTACCAGCTTATGATTTAATGAAGGGTATGATAAAAGATACAGATGAACAGTCAGATGAAGAGCTACATAGGGCAAGGTCTGGAAGGATCCTGAGTGCAGGAGTTTCTGTGCCCACGGAGTTGGGGTGTGCCAACCTGGAATTTAAAAAAAATTCGGGATTTTTATGGAGGCTTCATCACGTAGCGATGATGGATCATTAACTCAGTCTCCAACCCCATCCCCTTCCTGAAGGGTGGGAGGTGAGATTGAACATCCCAAGCTTCTAACTTGGTCTTTCTGATGACCACTCAGAGTCACCTCATTGGAACAAAAGATACTCCTGTCACCCAGGAAATTTCAAGGGATTTAGGGGCTCTGTGTCAGGGAGCAGACAGTGAACTCAGGCAATGAAACAAGGATTTCCTTTCCCAGGTTCAGCTACTGACTCTTCTTGGGATGACAGCCCCTGCCTCCTCCTGGGGCAGCCTTCCTGCGATCAGCTTCCAGCCTCTGGGCCCCTGTGGATGCCTCTCCTTCTCCCTACTCCCTTTTCCTCAGCCTCCTCTTCAGTCCGTCTACCCTTTCTAAGATTCTTCTTTTCACTCCTGTCTCCTCCTTGAGTCCCATCTCCCAAATTAAGTGTCACACATAGAGGCTGGTAGACGGAATGAAGGAATGCCCAGTATCAGGGGAGGGTGGGGTAAGCCAGAGGGCACGGGACATCCGCTCCAGCCCACAGCTACTGCACAGGATTGAAGATCCTGTTGCCAGATTTTTCCACTTATCTAGAGGTCCTTGTCCTTCTGCTTTTTATGAAACTCCCTGTTTTATTTTATTCTATTTATTTATTTTTGGTTACATCGGGTCTTAGTTGCAGCACGCGGGATCTTTTGTTGTGGTGTGCAAGCTCCTCTCTAGTTGTGGTGCAATGGCTTCTCTCTAGTTGCAGTGCACAGGCTTAGTTTTCCTGTGGCATGTGGGATCTTAGTTCCCTGACCAGGGATCGAACCTGCATCTGCCGCATTGGAAGGTGGATTTTTTTTTTTAACATCTTTATTGGAGTATAATTACTTTACAATGGTGTGTTAGTTTCTGCTTTATAACAAAGTGAATCAGCTATACATATACATATATCCTCATATCTCTTCCCTCTTGCATCTCCCTCCCACCCTCCCTATACCACCCCTCTAGGTGGTCACAAAGCACCAAACTGATCTCCCTGTGCTATGTGGCTGCTTCCCACTAGCTATCTATTTTAAATTTGATAGTGTATATATGTCCATGCTGCTCTTTCACTTCGGTCCCAGCTTACCCTTCCCCCTCCCCGTGTCCTCACGTCCATTCTCTACATCTCCATCTCTATTCCTGTCCTGCCCCTAGGTTCTTCATAACCATTTTTCTTTTTTTAGATTCCATATATATGTGTTAGCATACAGTATTTGTTTTTCTGTTCGTGACTTACTTCACTCTGTATGACAGACTCTGGGTCCATCCACCTGACTACAAATAACTCAGTTCGTTTCTTTTCATGGCTGAGTAATATTCCATTGTATATATGTTCCACATCTTCTTTATCCATTCATCTGTTGATGGGCACTTAGGTTGCTTCCATGTCCTGGCTATTGTAAATAGAGCTGCAGTGAACATTGTAGTACATGACTCTTTTTGAATTATGGTTTTCTCAGGGTATATGCTCAGTAGTGGGATTGCTGGGTCGTATGATAGTTCTATTTTTAGTTTTTTAAGGCGCCTCCATACTGTTCTCTGTAGTGGCTGTATCAATTTACATTCCCACCAACAGTGCAAAGGGTTCCCTTTTCTCCACACCCTCTCCAGCATTTATTGTTTCTAGATTTTTTGATGATGGCCATTCTGACTGGTGTGAGGTGATACCTCATTGTAGGTTTGATTTGCATTTCTCTAATAATTAGTGATGTTGAGCATCTTTCATGTGTCTGTTGGCAATCTGTGTATCTTCTTTGGAGAAATGTCTATTTAGGTCTTCTGCCCATGTTTGGATTGGGTTGTTTGTTTTTTTGATATTGAGCTGCATGAGCTTCTTGTATATTTTGGAGATTAATCCTTTGTCTGTTGCTTCTTTTGCAAATATTTTCTCCCGTTCTGAGGTTGTTTTTTTGTCTTATTTATATTTTCCTTTGCTGTGCAAAAGCTTTTAAGTTTCATTTGATCCCATTTGTTTATTTTTGTTTTTATTTCCATTTCTCCAGGAGGTGGGTCAAAAAAGATCTTGCTGTGTTTTATGTCATAGAGTGTTCTGCCTATGTTTTCCTCTAAGAGTTTTGTAGTGTCTTGGCCTTACATTTAGGTCTTTAATCCATTTTGAGTTTTTTTGTGTGTATGGTGTTAGGGAGTGTTCTAATTTCATTCTTTTACCTGTAGCTGTCCAGTTTTCCCAGCATCACTTATTGAAGAGGCTTGCTTTTCTCCATTGTATATTCTTGCCTCATTTATCAAAAATGAGGTGACCATATGTGCGTGGGTTTACCTCTGGGCTTTCTATCCTGTTCCATTGATCTGTATTTCTGTTTTTGTGCGAGTTCCATACTGTCTTGATGACTGTAGCTTTGTAGTATAGTCTGAAGTCCAGGAACCTGATTCCTCCAGCTCCGTTTTTCTTTCTCAAGATTGCTTTGGCTATTCGGGGTCTTTTGTGTTTCCATACAAATTGTGAAATTCTTTTGTTCTAGTTCTGTGAAAAATGCCATTGGTAGTTTGATAGGGATTGCATTGAATCTGTAGATTGCTTTGGGTAGTATAGTCATTTTCACAATGTTGATCCTTCCAATCCAAGAACATAGTATATTTCTCCATCTGAGAAACCCAGTAATCTTTATTTAAACCCTGGTTAAAAAGAAACACCTGGGTGAAGGGGAAACAGGCCTCTCTGTACTAATCTTGCAACTTTCTGTGAATCTATATTTCCAAATAAAAAACAAACTAATAACAACAGAAACAACACTGAAGAGCTTCTGGATTTTCAAAGTGCTGACCTATCTGGTTCATCTTTGAGTTGGAGGAGAAAAATAATGAGCCATTCCTCGAGTATCAGTAATACCCATCTGTAGTATAACTCAAGTTTTCTTTGAAATCCTTCATGGAAACAGGAAGACATGTCTGGTAAGTGGATGAGGCCTGTGTGTTTCGCTCTACCTACCTAGGCATGTTCTTCTCCTTTTTGAGTACGTCTCTATAATGCTTTCAAGAGACATGCAGGAGCAGTGTAGCCTGCACTGAACCGAAACCAGGACTGTGTTTTGAATAGAAGGTTCTTACCCTTACGGGGCTGGACTCTGGGTGTGGAAGGGTGTAGAGACCCCGCTGGGTGCGCCTTCGCCGCGCACAGACTCCCCGCTTCCTCTTTGAATCATCTTTAAGTGCTTGGTGAGAGGCAGAGCTGCGCCTGTTTAGCGACTGAGTTGGCAGCCGAGCAGACCCTTTAAAGGAACTGTTGCTCTCTGTATCAGGGAGGGGGAGAATTTAGCCAGCTCTCTGGCCACTTCTAAAGTGCAGTAGCTCTGCAGGAGATGCGAGAACGAAATCTTAGCCTCTCCTCTGGGGAGGGAATTGCAAGCAGATGCCAAGAGCAGCTCCACATTCAGTGACATATGAGGATCACAAGTCCAGAGCACAGATTGACCCTCTGGAAACTGTGCATTTCTGCTTTCTAGAGGGGAGTGTCGGGCCTCTGAGAAGCTGAGGTGAAGGGGCTATGGAGAAGGCTCACTGCCCCTTTCATTTCATTTTCATTATGAGCTGAATGACCACTTTCCGATATGGTGAAGCTTCTGTGACTATTGTGCTGGGGTCATTATCCCAACTCAAGCACTGAGTATGGAGCTGTGTGAACGTTTTTTTTTTTTTTTTTCTCCTTAGTCAATGGAGATAAAAGATTGCTGTAAATTTCTGGGGCAGGTGGCAAGCTGGTTTACGGAACACAAGGCGATGAGAACCTCTGGCTTACGGAAAGTAGCATGAATTAATAATCATTTAATTGGCTCCTCCATTATGTTGCTGGTTTGGGAGATGGAAGTTTAGATGGAGGGGCTGTCAGTGGTACTTTAGCTCAGAGTCTGATGGTTAAGAAGTGGGGCTGGAGGCTGCCTTTGGCCGCTCCACAAGGATGACATGTCAGGCAGCCTCCCAGGCCTTCAGTGGGCTCACCTTGGGGTCCCCAGAAGGAAGGGGGTCAGCATCTTGGTGAACACCACTTTCGAGTGCCACTGTGCCATGAAGAGAAGAAATGCAGAAGAAACTTCCCAGTAACATGGACAGCTCAGCGCATGCCCAGGATCTCCCCAAGGGAGGACTCTGGCCAAAGGCGGGCCTGTGGCAGAGAATGTCCACCGTGCCAACAGCACCAATGGTGTGTTGAGTGATGAGAAGGTCAGTTTTGCTCATGGAACTGAAACTTCCAGTACTTTCGCTTGTCATGGAGGGCAAGTTGATGTCTTGGCAAATGATTAGGGAAAGCCAAAAACTGTGTACCTTAAGGTTCCATTTCTACTTCATTTCCAATTTTTCTTCAGGTTTCTTTTTCAGGAGGCAGCAACTCCCTGCCTTCCCTCGCTTCAGAGCTGTACGACCACATCAGTAGGTGAGAAATAAGGCACGTGTTGGCATTAAGTCTGCTGGCAGTACATGGTATTGCAAGTACAGCTCTCAAGTTTTCTGTCACCAAAATTTCAGTGACTCAGATTTTAGTTTATTAGTGAGGATTGGGATTGGGTGAGAATTTGTTCTAGGAAAAGTGGTTTTATCAGGTGAAGTTAAAGAGACTGTGTTTCTACCATACTTGACCACTTGATAAGCCCCCTAAATTATACTGTTCTTACCTATTCTTCTTTTTTTTTAATTTACTTTTTATTTATTTATTTTTGGCTGTGTTGGGTCTTTGTTGCTGCACACGGGCTTTCTCTAATTGCGGCGAGCAGGGGCTACTTTTCGTTGTGGTGCGCGGGCTTCTCATTGCAGTGGCTTCTCCTGTTGCGCAGCATGGGCTGTAGGTGCACAGGCTTCAGTAGTTGCAGCACGCGGGCTTAGTAGTTGTGGCTCGCAGGCTGTAGAGTACAGGCTCAGTCGTTGTGGCACACGGGCTTAGTTGCTCTGTGGCATGTGGGATCTTCCTGGACCAGGGATTGAACCTGTGTCCCCTGCACTGGCAGGCAGATTCTTAACCACTGCGCCACCAGGGAAGTCCCCTTAACCTGTTCTTTATAGTTAGTCACCTCTTACCTGAAACCTTACTAGGCTTGTTTTAATTATTCTATATGCTTATAACATAATAAAACCACTTCTTGAAAATTGTAAACAAGACTTGCATGAATTCATATTGGCTCTCTTCTCTTCCCTACTCCCTCTAATTAATATGACAAGAGGGGTAAGTTTTTAAGGAATTATTTTTAGAGGTTAAATACCCCCAAGCAAATATGTTAAAAACAAAGGATATCTGGAAGTTGACGTCACAGAAATGATTTTTGTTTTTCCTGAGGAAGCCATGCACTGACTACTGTGTCTTTTCCTTTGAAATGAAATTTCTTTTGCTTGGAATGTAGAGGAACCTAAGAGAATGGAATGGAGAGTCATGAATCAGGTCTGCTTCTCAGTACTTGCCTTCGTCAGATACAGTGACCAGCCCATCACAGTTTAAGGTGGAACGATGGCTTCTGGCCCAGAAAGTTGACTTTGAATTTTCTGTACTCCATAACCAGGACATGCTGGTCCTTTTCCTGCCTCACCAGCGAGTTCAGTGGGGCAACCTTAACTTCTAACAAGTTGAGCAAGTGTTTGTCCACTCCTTAGAAAGTATGCGTGGCGAGGAATCTGCAGCTAACATCCTGTCAGGCTGTGCTTGGGGTTTGACCCTGCATTTCCCCGATATTGTCCCAGCATCCCTCTTGCCTCGCTTTATAGAGTATGTAATCGATGGCACTCGCATGATTCCTTGCCACGTTTTAAAACCCTTTGAAGTGCCAGGAGCCCAGCATGTTGCCTGTGGAAGATTCATTGAGATTTAACACATATTTTCATATGGCATAGCTGCCAAAATGAGGAAAAATTGCTTTAACCAGCAAAGTAAAAAAACCACCTGATGTTTTGCACAGTATGGATCCAAATAGCAACCTTTTCATGGACAGTTGAATTTAAATGCTAAACTCTTTAATTATAATATTAAAAATAATATAACTACATGACAAACTTAGAAAATGGGGAGATGGTCCATGATGCCATCACCTAAATACAGTAGTCATTTTCTTCCAGTCTTTTTTTCTAATACCTATTTTTTACAAAGCTGTATCATGCTATAATGCATACGTTATCTTATTCTTTTTTCTGATTAACATTCTCAAGGATTTTTCCATATTGCTTCATAGCTGTCATATGTAATGTCATCTAATACTCAATAGAGTGGCTGTACCATTGTTTACTTAACGGTGCCCTGTTGTAAAATATCTAGATTGTTTCCAATTCATTTTGTCATTATTGTAAAAGCCACTACAGGTAGTTACCCTTGAAGTTGTTACCAGTATAATCCAGTGGTTCCAGGCACTGTTTATACTATGGCTTGTCTCTGGAGCGCATCTATTTGTGTTGCAGTAATGTGATGTCGTAATGGCCTTAAAGTGATCAGTAATTAATTTTAAAAAGTAATAATGTTTTCTAGACTGTGACATCGCTCTTGGAATTTAAGTCAGAGTTTCGAAACGTCTTCAAAAAAGAAACCCACAGTACTTTCCCTCTTGGTATTCGTACAACCTCATTTACTTATGCCTACAATGTATGCTGGTGACAGAACTGAAGTAGAAATTGATTTGGGGACTCTGGCCCTTTTGAAGTTGTTCAGAGAGGAAGCTTGAGAAAACCTTAGACTGTCATTGTCAGTAGTAAACCCTCTTCCAGCCTGCTGATGGAGAACTTGCGCAACTGTTTACCCATCTATAGAAATTTTATAAAATCTGTGGTACCATGTTTTCATAGGGATTGATGTTTTAATGTCTGGGGTCAAGCTAGGAGGGGCCTGTCAACCTCGTTAACCTAACTCTTGGGAGCAGTCCTCATATCACCCAGGGAAGCACAATGAGATTGTAACTGGGTGTTAACAGACTCCGATATAGGAAAGGCACGGCCTTATCTTTAGAGAAGAAGCCTAGCGAGCTGCAGGTGACTAATGTCCACTTCTAGACAGATCTGATCTAATAAAAATGCAGATTGCCCCAGATAGAAGGGAGATGAGCCCCAGAAGTTTTTACACCAGTGGATGCAGTATTTCTTATCATAGCAGAGCTGTTGTGTTACTCCAGAGAAAGAGGAATGAGTGAGCAAGTGCTGATTTTGTTTTTTAAAACACTTTAGAACAGCTCCTTAGCTTGAGCTCACAAAGGAAGCTTTAGAATTACAGAGCAATTTGAGAGTATGAAAAAAAAAAAAGGTAATAGAAGTCCCCCCTCTCCATGCAGGGGGAAAGAATAGTGGCTTCTGAAACGAGAATTCTCACCTCTGCAACCTCGTCACCATTCATCATGCGTTCAGCCTTGAAGGACGAGGGTGGACTGCGGTCCTGTGAGGACGCTAATGCTGCACTGGGTTACACCGGGTTTGCTTTTCAGGGAGTGGATGAGTCGGGCGGTCTCAGCCTCCGCGCTCGTTCATCCACACTGCCGAGCAGCTGCACGGTTGAAAATCATTCTGAAGCGGGGGTAGCAGGCAGGTTGAGGGCGTTGACAAGGCAGCGTCACGGTCCTGTAAAAGCAAGTGTTGTTTCAGGTCAGGCAGACTAACAAAAAGACAGGGATGGGTGTTTAGAATAGGATCTGTATCTTGGCTTGCCCCTAGGGGAAGGGGGAGCAGAGAGCGGCTCTCTCCTAACTGTAAGCCCTGAACCTAACCTAATCCTACAGATCGGAGGTGGAAATGGGGAAGGTGGAGGATGGCTCTAACAAATGAGCATCTGAAGTATCATCTAATGTCTTCACCCACCCCATCTTTAGAATGCCTTTGAAAAGCTATAGAAGAGCTAACATATAGAAGACAACCAGTAAGCAAAAATGAAAAATGATGGAGAATAAGGAACCTTCTGGGGGCGGGAAGACCTTACATCCCTGAAACATTAATTAAAGACTCCTATTGTGGGAGTGTTCAGGCAGGGGCCCATCACACTCCGAGGTCTAAAACCTGCGACGCGAGGTTTCGTGGGATCAGGTCTGCCGGGGGCTGGGATATGGGAAGTGGGCCGTGGGGGAACCAGACTAGAATGTCACATACAGCACCTAGTTAATCGGCAGCCAGTCCATCACATTAAATATCCAGCTGTCATGTATTACCTTTCAAGTGAAAATGAATAACTCCCATTAAGAAGAAAATGGGTTTGAAGTCGATTCGAGACAGATTAAAGTACTGTTATGAATGTGTGCTGGGAGGAGGAGGGGTGGTCTGTGTGTAATATGCTTGTCCTTGTACTTTTTAAATAATAGATGTTCTATAAACTTATGTAGACCAGGTTACCAAGATACTGGGGTTAAAGATCAGAAGATGTGCATTCTGGGAAGAGCATCCACTTCCTGGAATATTTCCTGCATTTTGCATTTTTTTCCCCAAAATTATTGTGTGGCCTTACGATTTTAATGAATAAAATCGATTTTTTACAACTGTTTATTAAAGCACACATCTGTAATGACAGCATCTTGGGTATCCACGTCAGAACAGATTTCAAAGCTGGAAACACATGCTAGGTAACTAGTCTGGATGAGACAGAAAGCAGTTTGACCAAAGAGTGAAAATGAGGCTTTCTAAACCAGTGACCTCAGTGCTGAGTCAAATGATTTTTCAGTGAGGTAGGGAGGGCAGTGGGTATGTATTGTCTCACTACCATTTTCAGGATTTTTCTTCTTACCACTTGTAGCAAAATTCTGAAAACTGGAGTTCCCATCCAAAACAAGTGAGAGAGCCAGCCTTAAGATACTGACCAGGTTTTGGAATGACCCCATCTGACCATTTGGAGATTTGTGTTTATACTGGAGGAGCCCTGCTTATTTATCCTTGTTAAAACCCTTTTAGCCCTGCTGTTTTCTCATCAAAATCTTCCAGATCCCTTTCCGTGCTTCAGAGAACTCCTTCCGCCAGCACTTCCATGTTCACTGTTTGCTGCTTCAGTCTCATGTGACTCTTCTTCCTCACTGGTGTTTTGTTGTTTTGGTGGAGTGGGGCTGCAGAGGGCATGTTTCTGGCAAGCAGAGAGGACACTTTCCCTCTGAACCACCCACTCTGAATAAACTCTTGTGTCTGGAGCACTGGCTTGATTAGACGTTGGAGTCACGCCCTATCTAGTTCCACTCTTCAATTACTTCTTCCCCAGAAGCAAGTTGCTGAACCCACACTTGACTTTTTTGCACGTATTTGTATGCAGATATCCGTGTAAACCTTTCTCGGGTCCGTCCCATTTATCATGTCTCCTGTGCTGTGCTGTGCTGTGATTTCCAGAGCTGTGACAATAAAGTTGGAAGCACATCGTTTATTATATCCATGAAAGCAGAGTGTGTCTGGTACTTGGGTTGACTCGTGGTTGGCAAAGCACTTGGTGAGACTTTCCCACCCACCCTCCTAAGCCAGCAGATTGTGTCTTGATTGGGGGAGGTCAGAATAGACTGAATGTAGCTTAATCCAACTCAGAGCCTTTTAGTCCATTTCTGTACCTTTTTTTCTTAGTGTTCAGTTGTTAAAGTTGTGTAGTGACAGAAATTCATGGGGGACAAAAATAAACACTTGCTTCTTTTCTAGCATGCCTGATAAATCAGTCCGGATGCTCATCCTACTTTAATTTTGGTGTTTCAAGAAAATCCTGTTCTATAAATGAATGTTGATTTTCACCCAACGCAAACCCTCTGGGAGCTGGCCTGGTCTGGCTGCTGTATTACATCTTCTGCTTTTTCTTCCAGCATCATCAAGCCAAGCCGAGAAGGAGCTGACAGATTCTCCTGCAACCTCCAAACGCATCTCCTTCCCAGGTAGCTCAGAGTCTCCTCTCTCTTCAAAGCGACCAAAAACATCAGAGGAGACCAAACCAGAGCAGGTGAGGCCAGAAGGGGCTGTGCTGGTGGGGGAGTGTTTCAGATAACTGGGGGAAGCGGGGGAGTGGAGTCTCGGGTGGGCGGGCTTGGGGCGGACACAGTTGCGGTGGGAACTGAAGATTCAGCCGGAGGGGTGGCTGTGTGTTCCCCACAGATGTACCAGTGTCCCTACTGCAAGTACAGCAACGCCGATGTCAACCGGCTGCGGGTGCACGCCATGACGCAGCACTCGGTGCAGCCCATGCTCCGCTGCCCCCTGTGCCAGGACATGCTCAACAACAAGATCCACCTCCAGTTGCACCTCACCCACCTCCACAGCGTGGCGCCGGACTGCGTGGAGAAGCTCATCATGACGGTAAGGCAGCTGGGAGCAGGACCTCGGGGCTTTTCTTTCCCCAGCGGTCAAAGGTGATGCAGCAACATGGACAGGACGTTGTGTTGCTGGATGCGAGAGCCAGTGCAGAGTTGGAAATGTCAAAGATAGTTCTGTGACCTTTGTTCACCTTAGACTCGGCCTGACTGTGGCCTAAAGGGCTGAATACATATGCATTTCTCAACATCCCTTATTCCTCTCTCCCCTCAGGACGCAGAGGCCTAGAGTAGCTAACCATTTACATGAAGAAGTTGTTATTCAGATTCTCCAAACCTTTACTGAGCAGGTCATCTTCTAGGTTGCTCTTAAATCCATTATGTCTCATTTCATCCTCACAACCACTCTGTTTTATTTAAAAAGTTTGACACGTTTACATTAACGGCTGAGGAAACTGAGGCTCAGAGAGGTTAACTGACTTGATGCCCCTGCAAGTGGCAAAGTGGAGATGTGAGCCCACATTCTCCAACTTGCAGAATGTAGCCCTGTGACGTGGGAGTTTCTCAAGTGGATGCTTTCATTCTCAAAGCAGGAAGGTGCTCAGTTGGGTAGCACGTGGCGAGTCATGAACAAGGGCTTTGCGTTTTGAACATGATGTTGCTATACCTGCGGGGCATGGCTCTAAGTGGCCACTGTAAACATGGCCCAAAAGATTAGTATAAGGATTTAAATCTAATGTAATGTGAAAACTTTTCAAACTTCTACAGGTGATACCAATATCCTGCATTCTGTGTATGCTTGGGCTGCTGGAAAGCCCTTTCCTGATCACTAGAGGAAAAACCCCCAAAGAGAAAAATTCTCACCTCTAACTTCCTTCAACAGTGGAGTAATAAGTTAATTTGATTGCCTTTTCGTGTGAAGATTCCCACGCAGGTCACAGACGTATAACCTCTAGGCATTTCCCATTCCACTTGGTTACGCAGAATTAATGAATAACATTGTAAATGATGTTTAGTCATGAGGAACATACATTTGATGATGCATCAAGAGAACCTTAGCAGCCAATAGCAAGCTCTAAGGTGACCTAGCATGAGTTTCATTTCAAGTATAAATTCACTTTCCATGGGTATTTTCAAATAGACAGACTGGTGAACATTGTTGAAAGGTTCTCTGTAAGTGGAAACTTCCTTTTGTGGATGGGTGTGTTTCTGTTACAAGTTTCCCTGGAATCCTCTCCAGCCTTGGAAATAACAAGGGGGATTTTCCTCAGGCCTCATCATACTTCCCACAGATGGCCTGGAACCATGGGAGCCTGAAGAAACAGGAAGAGATGTGGGGAGGGTGGCATTTTCAATACATCGTCCTTCTGCTCTGGTGATTATTTTTCCTGTTTAATATCAGTCTGGTCTAGGAAATGTGAGCCTGTAGTAATCTGTATGATTGGTTTACATTAGACAGTAAGTTTCATTTATACATCCCTAGGGACTACTATATAAATTATATTTCAAATATCCATTCTTTGTCATACTTTTATAACAGCAACAGTATGGTACATTCAAAGTAGCAAGTCTGGTGGTCATTATGAATCTTCTTCATTTATCAGCAGAGTCTTTGAGGGGAGGATGTTACTGCTGTGTTTGCTTGGGTACCAATCCCTAAGATATTTTTGGGTGTTACCCACTCAAGCAGTGATTCTCAACCTTTTTTTTTTGAGACTCTGGTGAAAATGGTTTAGTAGCCTTACTGGGTATTCTGTGCACACTTAAAGTTTGACAACTACTATTAATAACTCTTTCAAATATTCTCCATGTACAAAATTGTGTGTACAGTGCCAGAGAGCATAAGGATACCCTAAAATCCATCCATGGAAACAGGTTAATAAACCCTATTTGAGAAAACTCTTACGGAGGAGAAACACACTCCCTAAAGGGGCTGTGCTTGGCACCTTGTACAGGAACCCCTGTGTACCTACCTCATTTGCCCATAGCAGACAATGGAGATGTTTTCTAAATATTTCTGAAAAAATGTGCAAATTGTGGGAAATGTGCTGACTATAGGAAGTTCATTTGCTAGCAACAAGAGAAAGTTAATGGATTCAGAAATAAAGTTGAAAGTTGTGGAAAATGTAATCATAAGGGTTTTACACTTGATTTAAAGGCATATATATAAGGATGATTTGGTACCCTATCTTTGCATGAGAAGATGGAGTTACTGCATGGCTGTCAATATTGAATTGGTTTCTCAAGTCATGAGGATTGTTTGCACTGAGCTACATGAAGCAATTCCACCTCGACCCTTTAGCAGAATCAGCAGGAAAAGATGAGCAACCAGGGTTAGAGGGGAGTTTGTGGCCATACCTTGGGGTGAGCCCAGCATCCTATTTGAGGACTGGACTGCTGATCTTGGTCTCCACCCTGACAAATTAAATAGTTGCCATTGTCCTTCCTCTGAAAAGTTTGGTGTTAATATGAAATTTGCAATTGTTTTACAACTAAGTGTTTATAATGAACCTGTGGTTAGAATCATGCCCCTGGAGGATATTTTACAGCAATCTTATTAGAAAATTGGCCAAGGGAAAGTATTGGTTAGGCTTTCTGACGATCTATCTGTTTGTTCCTGGCCAACTAGAGCAGGAAACTCTGAGAAATGCCCCTCAAATCAGAGCTCCATTTCCTAAACCATATCATTAAGGAATGGTCAGTGTCCAGTCATTCATCCTCCAAGAGGAGAAAGTTATGTCTGCTTTATCCTTGAGTGGCTAGGAGGAATGGCAGTGACAGGAGTGAATCTTCTTCCTTGCCAGATTGTTTGAGTGAGTTAACTGCCTTTGGCTGCAAACTAGGAAAGCCTGGCAAAATCCACCAAACAAGACAGCTCCTGGCAGACATGGGGTATGTCTAAGGTATCTAAAGCTATAAATTCTGGTAAATACTTTTTGCTGTTTGGGTCCAAGGTCCCAGGATCTGGCTTGAATTGGGTTTCAGTCTCTCTAAAAGTAAATTCCACCCTGATAAATGGAAATAGATTACTTTCTCTACAATGCCTTTCCGTTCAGTTGTAAATGGAGAGTGTTTTGAGGAGGCTTCATTTAATAATACCTTATCAGACAGCTTTCAGGAACCTGCAGTGTCTAATATGTCTGTTGCTATGGTAACAGCTGCTTGCTTATGCTCTGCATCTCACATCTGTGTCTTCCATGGGCCCCCTTCTTTTTACCGATGAAGGGGCTTGGAAAATATTCTCCACTGGTAACAATTGCAGCTCTGGCCCTCCTCTATGGAAACTGCACCCATACCACTTCATTCTGTTCGGCCTATTGGAAAGAGAGCTCCAAACGGTGTCTTTACACACGTCATATGAAAGACGGAAATCTATAAAGCTCAAGGCGGTGAGACAGGTGCCCCTCCAGACCCAACTGAGCGACCCGTCCCCCCGATGTCAGTTCCATAGAATTCTCACCTATTTACAGAGAAGTCCGAGATTCCGAATTAGTGGTGGGGATATAGGAGCTGCTGCTTGTGCCCTCCTTTGTCTCACGGTTTTAGGCGAGGAGGGTTGAGGGCATAGGGGACAGGCTTCTGGCCCCTAAATGAGAATGGGAAAGACCACCTACAATGCATATCAGTCGTCTTAAATTATTCTAATTGATCACTGTCCTTCTAAGTGGCAGGACACACCACTGGGATCCCGGAGCATTAATACGGGGAAACTGTCTTTGTTCCCCAGTCACTTAACAAAGTATGACCTCATGGCAGAGAAGGAGGTTGGCTCTGGAGCAGCCCAGGAACATCTTTTTCTCTAGCCCTTCGTCTTCACTCCCTCTGGTAGTCCTTAGTTATTCTGTATGTTTTGTACATGCACAGATTCCCCTTGGCTGCTCCTGGACCTGCACTGCCTGCAGGTCCCCTCCACCCCCAGCCCGCCCCAGCTGTCTGTCTCCTGTGATGTTTTCGGTCAGCGCCTGTCTCTGCTCGTCGTGGGTCTGTGCATCCGAGTCTCCAGATCAGGCTGGCTGCTTGGCCCCCCTGCACTGGGGGCTCTTGAGTGGCCAGCGGCCCTGAGGCTATGGCACCCACTTGGGTACCAGCTCTCACTTTGTCTCCACCTCAGAGGAAGGTAATGAAAATAATCGGGCTTCATTAATTCCAAGCCCTGTGAGATGATAACCATTTGGAGCCTGTTTGCCAATTAGATGGTCTAAATTAAAAGTGACCTTGGTATACTGCCACTGCTTGCCTCTCCAAGTCTAATGAAGCTTTTCTCTCCAATTCAGTTCCCTTCTCAGCTTTTTTCTCTCTCACTCACTGTGTGTGTGTATGTGTATGTTTATGTGTGTGTGAACTGTTCATATGTTTCCTGTTCTCCCACCTACCTCCTTTTTCAGTCTTTCTCATTCTTAGATTTTAAAATCTGGTTCAGGGCTGCATTTGTTTCTGGCCCATATGAATTCTTAATATGGCCCTATATTTCTTCCTCTTGGGTTTTAGGTTTAAAAAAAAACAAAAAAAGATAGACAACGACATAGGAAGACATTTTAGAAGGGAAACGAGACAAAGAGAGAAACAGCCCTCTAGACTCCGTGGTCCAGCGCCCAGCCTGGCACATTTGGAAGGTAGTAAAGGAAAGGACGGAAAAACCTCTGAAGCTCTCTCTGCTGCCGTGAGTTGCCGGGCTTGCTGGCTGCAGATGTGCAGAGACCAGCTGGCAGCCATCGAGGTCAGGGGAGGAAGTGAGCAGCCAGACCCTCACTGGCGCCGTCGACTTTGGATCCCCCACTAGCTAGAATGCTCAGTTCTGGAAGCGGTTGGCTTTTAACTCCATGCTTCAGTTTTTTGAACAGGACCAGTGCCTCATTCACAAGGTGTAGAGACTGGCCAGGTCTGTGCCAGGAAGACCTGTGTCTGAGGCTTTCCCTCTTTTTTTCCCCTCCATCTGAGGTTCTTCATTCTCTTGATTTTTTTTTACTGAAATATAAAGGATTTGAGTCTCCTTGGGAGTCTAGGTTTTGGCAAATCTATACTTTCACTTGGAATAGAGAGCCTTTCAGAAAGAAGCTCTACTCAGGCGAGCAATGCCAAGGCTGTGGGGATGAGGGTCTCAGAGAAACCAAGTTCAGTACTCGCTCTAAGAAAATACCTTTGCTTTCTAGCATGTGGAACTTGTTGGTTGCATTGATCTAACCTCAGACAGAGCGGCCTTGAGAGGTGAATTTGCATGAACAGTCCCCTTAAGAATTTAGCGAAGTGTATATACCCCTTGGCTGCTCAAGTTGTGGTATTTGGCAATTTCATATCCATGACCCAGAGAAAGCAAGGAGTGGGGAGGGCTCCTTATAATTCTAGCTTCTTCTATCGAAAAAGAGTCAACATCAGCGGCCCCTCCCAGATGTCACAGTGGGGACCAGCCAGACCCACATCTAAGACTCTGGGTTTCATAAGGTGTGTCCTTGGGGCTTTCGGGCCCACTCACCTCATAGAAACTTGAAAGGCGTTAAGTCATAATCCAAAATAGTGGTGAAATGAACAGGAGGTAGGAACTAGGTATTTACAAACCCACGTCACCTTTCCTAGTAGTTCAAGGGCAATTAACTTGAATCCAGGAATTTCCCTCGAGGGAGCCTGTGATTTCCTGAAATTATCTACAGTAGTTTGTTTTAGAAGTATTTTCTCTAGGAGCCTGCAACTTTCATCAGATTTTCGAATGAGTTTATGATCTCTAGAAGGTTAATTCCTCTGGATGTGAGCTTCCTGGATACAGGGACCTGGTCTTGCTCTTGTCTCACAAGCGTGCAGCGCGGGGACCTTGTACAAAGTGTAGTGAATGGTGGTCAAGTGAATGAATGAGCAGAGTCATTTGAGGCCCTTCCTTCTCATCAACCAAGTTGTTGTGGAATGGCTTAAGCATGAAGATTCTTAGTACCAGTGTGGGGCTCTTCTGTGTCTATCGTCATATGTGAGAATTGCTTGAACTTGAAGATTTTCAGCATCAGAGCAGAACTCCACATTTCTCTTGTTATATGTGAGACTTGTTTACTTGTTAGGAAGGTACTGCGCCTGTTCGGATGATATTTTCTTCCTGCGTTTCCGTCAACTCTGCAATGCTTGACTTGGCTCAGAGGGCTGAGAGGAGCACATGTGGTATCCAGATCATCACCACAGAGCTGCTTTGCGTGGTCATGGCCGCCGATCTTGAGAGACTCAAATTCTGAGGAAGTAATGGCTCTAAGCAATTGAATTTTCTCACCAGAAAAACTCTGACTTTTGGTTAAAAGTCTGTTTTAATAGTCTGAGGTCCCCTCTATACATTAATGAGTAGAGTATGGGGGAATGTAATTTAACATACTCAGTGTTTATGGGTGTAAGATTATTGGAAGAATCAATCTACATGGATGTCAGTGTAGGAAGTATAGGTGTTTAGACTGATTGTGTACTATTGTCTGGCCAAACCTAAAACTTTTTGTTTGGCTTTTGAGTGTGTGGATGGGAGGGCTCGGGGCAGAGAGAGTGAATGTGTAATGCTGCGTACGCTGTCGGTGCAGGGGAGCTGCTGGCGGCATCTAGTCCTCCGAGGGTCTCTGTGGTTTGGGCACGTTTGGGGCGGCTCTGGTTACGACGCTGTGGCCAGGTTTTGTCCTCTCACACACTAGCATGCTCCGACGCTCCTAGAGAAAGGGAAGGTCTTTACAGAACTCTGCCCAGCACTGTTGAGTGACCGCCTTTCCCACGGACTTTCAGCTGTCCATCAGAGGCTGGCTGGGATAGACTCAACCTTCCACGCTGTGTGGCAGCCAGATATGACTGGGAAACAAGGAGTGCCAAGGCAAGTATTGAAGGAACTCAGCCTTTGGCCAACCCTCATTTTCTTCCGTGAGCAGAATTCCTCCGTGAGCCATTGGCAGGACCGTATTTTTGGCTCTTTACAAGAAAGCGTGGTAACTTTGAGTGATGAGCTTGAGAAGCTGGTAGGAGAGGGAGTAGTGGACACAGACACGGGAACATTAGTGTCCGAGAGCTGACGTGGGGCCCTCCATGTCCTGCACAGCAAAGAGGCTTCCATCGCAACCTCTCTGTATAGACCCATGTGCAGACAGACCCCACCAGAATTTCTAGATCCTTAGGATTCTCTTTAGGGGTCTTCTTCTTTGCCTTCTGGGAATTTCTTGCCCATTAAGATTTTATATACCCAACCTTTTTTGTTTGTTTTCAGGGAGAGGTTGGGTACACTATAGATGAGAAGATGCAGGTAGATAGAAGTAATTACGTAAACACGTATGAGGCAAGACTTACAGGTTTGGAGGCCCAGATTAAGATGCAGAGGAGCATGTGAGGTTGATGATTATATTTTGGGGAGAGTTAATTGATGGAAGGTGAAGGCAGACAAAGAACCGCTGCTTACTGCCTTCTTGAATCCCAATCAGGAATTATGATTAAAGTCGCGGCGAGACAACAGAGGGCTGATGAATTGGTGTCTTTTTTTTTCTTTCTTTTTTGCCGTCATTCACACTTGATTGACTTCAACCTTTCAAGTGCAAAAGTCTCTCTTTTCCATTATTATTCATAGCCATCTGAGTTTTTCTAATTAAAGTGTATGAAAACAATTACTGATCCGTCGTACTGAGTCTGTTAGAGGGGATGTCTGCCTTACTGTAATGTGTATAAAAAGCCCACAGTTTTCTATAATGATGTGCAGCTGAGGTGTTAGATAATTTTATTCTTTTTTACTCTGTAGGGCTTTTTTTCTTCACTTCTCATGATTCATTTTTCATAATTCCTAAAGATCCCAGGAAAGGACTGATCCTGCAGCTACAGCCGAGAAAGGAGGTGTGGGGAGGTCTTTTTTCCTTTCCCTTTCTCCCCCTCTTGCCCCCAACCTCGTGCTCCCCCTCGGTTGAGGACTATAAATTAATTGGTGACCTTTCACTTCTTGGATTCCCGCTGGACTCCCCAACCACACTGGTCAGAATGCTTTCTATTAAAAAGAAAATAGATGGAATGAGTTTGGCAATCTCCGCTCCATTCCTAGCGATTCATCCACAGCTAGCTGTAAGCAGCTGCCGGTGAGCTTTGTGTGAGGGTGCAGATCTGTGAGAGCAGGGATTCTGTGTCACATTCACCTGCCACGCACCTGCTCTCCGTAAACGCAGGGCTTCTCAGAGCCCTTCTCCGTAGTGCCTGTTGCTTAATTTTTGCACCTACGGGCATCTGGGTTGCTGAGATTATTCTAATACCCTGAAATGTACTGAGGAGTTACCTTTTTGGATTTACGGGGACAGCTGTCCGAGTTTCCTCTAGGAGTGGAACCTACCACTGATGATTCCAGTGAACATGTCAGCAGTGATTTTGAGCAAGGCCAGGATCCTCAAACCATTAAAAATTAATAGTAATTTATTTTAAATATTTAATTTTGAACAGTAATCTAGGTGTTCCAATCTTTGTAACAGCAAGTGAAGATACTATCTCAATAGTTGCGTTTGATGGGAAAGTAATGCCTCCAGGTGGGGCTGGGCGCCATGTAGAAAGGTTAGTGGTGACTCTTAAGTTTCTGTTCCTATAACCTCAGGGTCAGTTTACTTCTCAGGCTGTCATCAAACAGGGAACGATTTCTAATTCATTTGGGAATATCATCGCCAACTATCTTTCCATCCTATAGTAGGCAAAGGGATATTGCTTCTTCTTAAATGAAGAACCTTTTAGCCTTACGTTGGATGTTGAGGGCCTCCTATCACGTTAATGGAGGGCAAATGATAACTTGTTTGGACAAGCTTGTGGCCAGATGGCAGGAAAGCCTGGAGAAATAAATGCCGAAAGATCTGACCTTAAATTGTAGCTCTTTTGACCCAGGCTAATTCTGGAGTTGCTGTATTGGGAAACAACAGCCGTGGCCACGGTGGGGCTGCCCTGTTGTAGAACGTAGGGTGCGGGGCACCCTCTGCGGCTGGGACACTGGCCAGAAGTCCCCTCTGATGCTGTGTACCTCAGGCAAAGACCCCAGGAGAAATCCTGACTGAAGTGAGTCATAAGAAATGCTCATTTGCACTCGATCTCAGCTTGTAAAGGGTTACAAAATGTTGTTTCCTGGAAAATCTGCCAGTGTGTCTGCGTGTCCTTAGCCTTCCCTTTGTTCCCTTCTCTTCTTCTCACCCTTTCCTTCGCTCTTATTCCCCTCCTCTTCTTGCCTGAATACATTCTGAAAACAGTACTACAATGCTCCCTGCTTCAAGATTACAGTGTACTTTACTAGGTATGATTTAATTAGGGCCCTTATTATGTTTTCAGCAGCTTAAGGTGGGCCTTTCAACTTATCTACCTAATTGGTTGCACAAGAAGTTTCACAGCCCATGACAAAACATTGTCAGTGATCAAAGTCAAAATTCTGCATAAAGGAAAAATATTAATAATAAGATTATTCTTCAAGTGTGCACTGCTAATTATGTCCAGAATGTAACCGTAGAAACGCTTTTGACTGATGTGAGCTTTGTCTAATAAACATGAATCTTCAGTGAGCTATGAAAAGTGACACCTCCAGCTTTACACTGGTGAAGGCTAATTTTGCTTATTAAATAATTTTGACACATTTCCCTATTTTGTGTCTCTTTCCTCAACCTTTGACTCTCCTCGCTTCTCTACCGCTTGCTCTTCAGGTGACTACCCCTGAGATGGTGATGCCCAGCAGCCTGTTCCTCCCAGCGGCTGTTCCAGATCGGGACGGGAACTCCAGTTTGGAGGAGGCAGGAAAGCAGCCTGGTTAGTGTCATTATTCTTGACCCCTGAGAAGAGTAAACAAAATGAAACCTGGGGCCAAAATTTTCATGGAGCAAGAGTGCCAAGAATTCTTTACGATACTCCTAAGAGCTGAATGTAACTTTTCAAGGGATGAGGGGCACCGTTGTCAGCTACTTGATACTCTGGTTCTTGGCATGTATTTGTATACACACTTTGTATGGTTTGAAGTGAGAAAAAAATCAGGTGAGAACCAGTGGGGTTTTGGTGGACACGTGTCCCCTTAGACTATACAGTGAGGAAGCGACTAACCAGAGAGTCAACCAGTAGACCCGTGACTTACTTACCACCCTAAGCCATCAAACACTCCCTCTCTGAGGACTTAATTATTAGGGACCTGTGGAGCACATGGGTGATCTCAGGGCACTGGATTAGTTGTCTTTCTAGGTGCTGTCATCTCTGCACAGAGCTCTCCTCTGAGACTTCCAGGAGTGCCTTATGGGGGGCGGCGGAGAGGTGGAAAGAACACTGTTGCAGGCATAGGTGCTGCTGGTGCCCCACGGTGGGTCCTAGCTGGTTGGGGCCCTAGACCTCTGTTTATGAGTCTCTCCTACACCTTTGACGTCAGCAGCTGAGGTTCAAGTTGGGAAGAGTTACCCCACACTGCTGCCCCACCGTGTCTCCCTTGTGATGTTTCCATATTAGGCAGCGCACAGCTGACCCAAAAAAGGGTCAGAATATTTATGGGTGATGATCTCACTGTAGAGAAAAGTTTTAATGTGTTTTCATAATTGGCCACTTGAATGGCCATCTTTGCTTATTGAATAGAGAAGACAGTCAAAAGTCACGTTATAACAAGAAATTTAATGCCTAAAAATATATATATCCCAAAATTTCTTATATTACAGTGGATAGCGGTTCTTGCAAATTCCCCACAGCTTAGGACAGCATTAATTCACATATTCTGTAATTCAGATCCATGTAAAGGGGGTATCCCTTCAAGCCAGTTCTTGAGAAATTGAAACAAATATTGTTTAGAAGACAGATTTGTGCTATGGTATAGGCCTACTAGCAGTTGAGACTTTTTGTATTTCCTTTTCTTCCTCTCTGTTCCTGTGCACCTGCTTATATAACACGTGCTCTCAGCGGTGTGGGTCTCTGTGGAGAGTGTGTGTCTGCAGGTTGGATATTTCCCTCATCATGAGACTCTGTGTTCACGAGGCCTTGCTGGGTAGACAGCTCTAAGCCTTCTTTATCATTGGGCTTGATTTTTTTTTTTCAGAAACCTCAGATGATCTGGGAAAGAACATCTTGCCCTCTGCCAGCACAGAACACAGTGGAGATGTGAAGCCCTCTCCTGCTGACTCAGGCTCTGTGAGAGAAGATTCAGGCTTCCTGTGCTGGAAGAAGGGGTGCAACCAGGTTTTCAAAACTTCCGCCACTCTCCAGACGCACTTCAACGAGGTTCATGCCAAGAGGCCTCAGCTGCCCGTGTCAGATCGCCACGTCTACAAGTACCGCTGCAACCAGTGCAGCCTGGCTTTCAAGACCGTGGAAAAGCTGCAGCTCCACTCTCAGTACCACGTGATCAGAGCTGCCACCATGTGCTGTCTCTGTCAGCGCAGTTTCCGAACTTTCCAGGCTCTGAAAAAACACCTCGAGACGAGCCACCTGGAGTTGAGTGAGGCCGACATCCAGCAGCTTTATGGTGGCCTTCTGGCCAATGGAGACCTCCTGGCAATGGGAGACCCCACCCTGGCTGAGGACCATACCATAATCGTTGAGGAAGACAAGGAAGAAGAGAGTGACTTGGAGGATAAACAGAGCCCGACGGGCAGTGACTCTGGGTCGGTACAAGAAGACTCGGGCTCAGAGCCCAAGAGAGCTCTGCCTTTCAGAAAAGGCCCCAACTTCACCATGGAAAAGTTTCTAGACCCTTCTCGCCCTTACAAGTGTACCGTCTGCAAGGAATCGTTCACTCAGAAGAACATCCTGCTAGTGCACTACAATTCTGTCTCCCACCTGCATAAGTTGAAGAGAGCCCTTCAAGAATCGGCAGCTGGTCAGCCAGAACCCACCAGCAGCCCCGACAACAAACCTTTCAAGTGTAACACTTGTAACGTGGCCTATAGCCAGAGTTCCACGCTGGAGATCCATATGAGGTCTGTGTTGCATCAAACCAAGGCCCGGGCAGCCAAGCTGGAGGCTGCAAGTGGTAGCAGCAATGGCACCGGGAACAGCAGCAGTGTCTCCCTGAGCTCCTCCACCCCCAGTCCTGTGAGCACCAGCGGCAGCAACACCTTGACCACCACCAATCCAAGCAGCGCTGGCATTGCTCCAAGCTCCAGCTTACTGAGCCAAGTGCCCACTGAAAGTGTAGGACTGCCACCCCTGGGGAATCCCGGCGGTGCCAACACTGCTTCCCCTTCAGAGCCCAAGGAAGCCAATCGGAAGAAGCTGGCAGATATGATCACATCCAGGCAGCAGCAGCAGCAACAAGCACAGACCCTGGCCCAGGCCCAGGCCCAAGTTCAAGCTCACCTGCAGCAGGAGCTACAGCAGCAGGCGGCCCTGATCCAGTCCCAGCTGTTTAGCCCCACCCTCCTTCCTCACTTCCCCATGGCCACGGAGACCCTGCTGCAGCTGCAGCAGCAGCAGCATCTCCTCTTCCCCTTCTACATCCCCAGCGCCGAGTTCCAGCTCAGCCCCGAGGTGAGCCTGCCCGTGACGAGCGGGGCGCTGACGCTGACGGGGGCAGGCCCAGGCTTGCTGGAAGAGCTGAAGGCTCAGGTTCAGGTCCCGCAGCAGGTCCTGCAGCAGCAGAGCCAGCTCTCTCTGCCCCAGAGTCACTCTGCCCTCCTACAGCCCAGCCAGCACATCGAGAAGAAAAACAAATTGGTCATCAAAGACAAGGAAAAAGAAAGCCAGAGGGAGAGAGACGGTGCCGAAGGGGGAGAGGGCAACTCGGGACCAAAGGAATCACTGCCGGATGCCGTGAAGGCCAAGGAGAAGAAGGAATCGGCCCCCGGGGTGGGTTGTGAGCCTTCCATGCTCCCTCCACGCATCGCCTCGGACGCCAGAGGGAACGCCACCAAGGCCTTGCTGGAGAACTTTGGCTTCGAGCTGGTCATCCAGTACAACGAGAACAAGCAGAAGGTACAGAAGAAGAACGGGAAGAGCGAGCCGGGGGAGAATCCGGAAAAGCTCGAGTGCGACTCCTGTGGCAAGTTGTTCTCGAACATCTTGATTTTAAAGAGTCATCAAGAGCATGTGCACCAGAATTACTTTCCCTTTAAACAGCTGGAGAGATTTGCCAAACAGTACCGAGAGCACTACGACAAGCTGTACCCCTTGAGGCCTCAGACCCCCGAGCCGCCGCCCCCGCCCCCGCCCCCACCGCCGCCCCCGCTTCCGGCAGCGCCGCCCCCACCGGCGTCCACCCCAGCCATCCCCGTGTCAGCGCCACCCATCACCTCGCCCACGATTGCACCGGCCCAGCCGTCCGTGCCGCTGACCCAGCTCTCCATGCCCATGGAGCTGCCCATCTTCTCGCCACTGATGATGCAGACGATGCCGCTGCAGACCCTGCCGGCCCAGCTGCCCCCTCAGCTTGGACCTGTGGAGCCTCTGCCTGCGGACCTGGCCCAGCTCTACCAGCATCAGCTCAATCCAAGTCTGCTCCAGCAGCAGAATAAGAGGCCTCGCACTAGGATCACGGATGACCAGCTCCGAGTCCTGCGGCAGTATTTTGACATTAACAACTCCCCCAGTGAAGAACAGATCAAAGAGATGGCAGACAAGTCTGGGTTGCCCCAGAAAGTGATCAAGCACTGGTTCAGAAACACTCTCTTCAAAGAGCGGCAGCGTAACAAGGACTCCCCTTACAACTTCAGCAACCCTCCTATCACCAGCCTGGAGGAGCTCAAGATCGACTCTCGGCCCCCTTCACCGGAACCTCAGAAGCAGGAGTACTGGGGGAGCAAGCGGTCTTCAAGAACAAGATTTACTGACTACCAGCTGCGGGTCCTGCAGGACTTCTTTGATGCCAATGCTTACCCCAAGGATGATGAATTTGAGCAACTCTCCAATTTACTGAACCTTCCAACCCGAGTCATAGTGGTCTGGTTTCAAAACGCCCGACAGAAGGCCAGGAAAAATTACGAGAATCAGGGAGAGGGCAAAGATGGAGAGCGGCGGGAACTTACAAATGATAGGTATATTCGAACGAGCAACTTGAACTACCAGTGCAAAAAATGTAGCCTGGTGTTTCAGCGCATCTTTGATCTCATCAAGCACCAGAAGAAGCTGTGTTACAAGGATGAGGATGAGGAGGGGCAGGATGACAGCCAAAACGAGGATTCCATGGACGCCATGGAAATCCTGACGCCCACCAGCTCCTCGTGCAGCACCCCGATGCCCTCCCAGGCTTACAGCACCCCAGCACCAACGGCCAGCACAGCTTCTGCTGCTTTCTTGCAGCTTACGTCAGAGGCTGACGAACTGGCCACCTTCAGTTCAAAACCAGAGGCGAGTGATGAGAAACCAAAGCAGGCTGAACCTCCCGGTGCACAGCCAAACCAGACCCAAGAAAAGCAAGGACAACCAAAGGCAGAGCTGCAGCAGCAAGACCAGCCCGAGCAGAAGACAAATGCAGCCCAGCAAAAGCTCCCGCAGCTGACGTCCCCCGCTTCGTTGCCCCAGCCTCCTCCACAGGCGCCCCCCCCTCAGTGCCCCTTAGCCCAGTCGAGCCCCAGTCCCTCCCAGCTCTCCCACCTGCCCCTTAAGCCCCTCCACACATCAACTCCTCAGCAGCTGGCCAACCTACCTCCGCAGCTAATCCCCTACCAGTGTGAGCAGTGCAAGCTGGCGTTCCCGTCGTTTGAGCACTGGCAGGAGCACCAGCAGCTTCACTTTCTGAGCGCACAGAACCAGTTCATCCACCCCCAGTTTTTGGACAGGTCACTGGATATGCCTTTCATGCTGTTTGACCCTAGTAACCCACTGCTGGCAAGCCAGCTGCTCTCTGGGGCCATACCTCAGATTCCGGCAAGCTCGGCCACTTCCCCTTCAACTCCCACGTCCACGATGAACACTCTGAAGAGGAAACTGGAGGAAAAGGCCAGTGCCAGCCCTGGAGAAAACGACAGTGGGACGGGAGGAGAAGAACCTCAGAGAGACAAGCGTTTGAGGACAACTATTACACCAGAACAGCTAGAAATTCTCTACCAAAAGTATCTCTTGGACTCCAATCCAACTCGAAAGATGTTGGATCACATTGCGCATGAGGTGGGTTTGAAGAAACGCGTGGTACAAGTCTGGTTTCAGAACACCCGAGCCCGGGAAAGGAAGGGACAGTTCAGGGCTGTGGGCCCAGCCCAGGCCCACAGGAGATGCCCTTTTTGCAGAGCGCTCTTCAAAGCCAAGACTGCCCTGGAGGCTCATATCCGGTCCCGTCATTGGCATGAAGCCAAGAGAGCTGGCTACAACCTAACTCTGTCTGCAATGCTCTTAGACTGCGATGGGGGACTCCAGATGAAAGGAGATATTTTTGATGGAACTAGCTTTTCCCACCTACCCCCAAGCAGTAGTGATGGCCAAGGTGTTCCCCTCTCACCTGTGAGCAAAACCATGGAGTTGTCTCCTAGAACTCTTCTTAGCCCTTCTTCCATCAAGGTGGAAGGGATTGAAGACTTTGAAAGCCCTTCCATGTCCTCAGTTAATCTAAACTTTGACCAAACTAAGCTGGACAACGACGACTGTTCCTCAGTCAACACAGCGATCACAGATACCACTACTGGAGACGAGGGCAATGCGGATAACGACAGTGCGACGGGAATAGCAACTGAAACCAAATCCTCTTCCGCGCCCAGTGAAGGGTTGACCAAAGCGGCCATGATGGCAATGTCCGAGTATGAAGATCGGTTGTCATCCGGTCTGGTCAGCCCAGCCCCGAGCTTTTACAGCAAGGAATATGACAATGAAGGTACAGTGGACTACAGTGAAACCTCGAGCCTTGCAGACCCCTGCTCCCCAAGCCCTGGTGCAAGTGGGTCAGCAGGCAAATCTGGAGACAGTGGGGATAGGCCTGGGCAGAAACGTTTTCGCACTCAGATGACCAATCTGCAGCTGAAGGTCCTCAAGTCATGCTTTAATGACTACAGGACACCCACCATGCTAGAGTGTGAAGTCCTGGGCAATGACATTGGACTGCCAAAGAGAGTGGTTCAGGTCTGGTTCCAGAATGCCCGGGCAAAAGAAAAGAAGTCCAAGTTAAGCATGGCCAAGCATTTTGGTATAAACCAAACAAGTTACGAGGGACCCAAAACAGAGTGCACTTTGTGTGGCATCAAGTACAGCGCTCGGCTGTCTGTACGTGACCATATCTTTTCCCAACAGCATATCTCCAAAGTTAAAGACACCATTGGAAGCCAGTTGGACAAGGAGAAAGAATACTTTGACCCAGCCACTGTACGTCAGTTGATGGCTCAACAAGAGTTGGACCGGATTAAAAAGGCCAATGAGGTCCTCGGACTGGCAGCTCAGCAGCAAGGGATGTTTGACAACGCCCCTCTTCAGGCTCTCAACCTTCCTACGGCATATCCGGCAATCCAGGGCATTCCTCCTGTGTTACTCCCCGGCCTCAACAGCCCCTCCTTGCCAGGCTTTACTCCATCCAACACAGGTGGGTTCTGCTCTTGGTGGTTCTCCCAGTATTAAATAGCCGCCCAATTAGCGCTTCTTCTGTGGCTGTCGCACAAAACCTCTGAGCGTTGGCCTGATAGGAAACTTCCTTTTTCAAGTTCTCTAACAGCAATAAAACCTCAGGTCCCTTCCACTGAGTCTTCCTAGAGCTATGGTGTACATGACTCTTTGACTTATCAGTTCAAGGATGGGGATCTTGTGGTTGGGACGGTCTCCTGAAACCATTCTCGTGCCTGGTGTTCAGTAACACCACCAGGGTGTGTGTTACAGGCATGAACTTCAGGGTTCTGGCATACTAGATCCTGGGGTATTTTCAAGACAGCAGTTTCCATTATAGACCCTTCCATTCAGTCCTTGTGGAAATGCAGATTCCCATCTCGATATCTGTTGAAAATATAAAACATTTGAATATCTAGCTAATTCTGGATTGTGCCCTCTGGAAATTGGTTCAAGAGAATTTAAATCAACTCGTTGCCTTCCCCTGTGGTCCCACCTCCTTTTTCAGAGATGTGCTCTGGCAGGAGAGATGCTACCAGGAAGATGCTCTCATATGGTAGAGCCTTACTCCTGGGGTTCTCTTCGAGTCAGAAATAGAGTGTTATGTTAGTGTTTTTTGTTTGTTGGTTGGTTTTTGGCTGCACCACGGGGCACGTGGGATTTTAGTCCTCCGACCAGGGATCGAACCCGTGCCCCCTGCAGTGGAAGCACGGAGTCTTAACCACTGGACCATCAGGGAAGTCCCTGGTTGCTAATCAGACTGCCTTTGTACTGGAATGCAGTAACCAGGAACTCGTATTGGGCACTGTGGTTGTGAATTATGACATGTTTTAGTCCTCTAGACAGACAGAAACGTTAATGGTAACACCCCTTCGTTTGCTTCTGCCCGTTTCCCTTTCTAATTCAGAGTCGCGTACTTGGTAGTAATTTTTCCACTTCGTAGGGAGTGCCGCAGTTCTTCCTGTGCACCTCTATTGTTCCTCCTCCTCTGCCCTCACCCGTCTTCTCTGGATCCAGCTGTCTTCCCTAAATTGGACTTTCACCTCCAGGAGCCTGTGAGACTGAGGCACAAGTTAGCGGGCCCCTCCACAGCCTGTGCTGACCAGCACACATTCACCAAAGGAGAGCCCCTCGGAGTGCCTCCTTACCTTCAAAACATGGCCCTGTTCCCAGGGGTTGAAGTGTTTCTGCTGCTTCCCAGAGCAGCCCTGGTTCCTGGTCGAATTAAATCCAAGTTTTATAATTTTGGCAGTGTTTTACAGAACATGAGGGGCTACCTCATTCCAGATCCCAGTTTCTTATCCAAAGAAAAGAACAAGAAAAGAAAGCATTAAGATGTGGAAGTCGTTGCTTACATGTGTTGGCAAGTAATGTCACGGAATGATGTTAAGAGTCAGCTAGACATAAGCCAGGAAAGAGACTATGGAAAGTGGCTGAGCACTGAACTTCCCTTGCAGCCCAGGACCTTGGAAGAGGGGCTTGGGAAAGCCCAACATTTCATAATAATGTGAAAATATTAGAATCAAAATGTCTGATCTATTCCCCTTGTTTTACAGATGAGAAAACTGAGGCCCAGAGAGGTCAAGACCATTCAACAAGCTAGGGTAGGAGCCGGGCTCCCCGTGCTATGTACTCCTTCCACAGCACCCAGTACGAGCCAGTCAGTCAACAGGTATATGACCACTTAGAGTGGACTCCAGGTAGGAAGATAGATATGCTCTTAATCATTCACAGCAGCCAGGCACGCCCCAGTTACCACCGTCTGACTGTACCACAGCTCCCAGGAGCGCTGCATCTGGAATTAGGAAAGAAAGAACTTGTGTTTAATCGTCAGGCCCAGTGGTAAGCTCTTTCCATATGAGCTGCCATTTAATCCCTACATCCATCTATTGTGGAAAGCTGAGGTTCCAAGCAGTCAGCTAATAGGCCCAACATCACATGGCAGATATGTGTCAGCCACAGTCCATACCTCGTCAGTCCGACTCCAGGAGTACGTGACTCAGCCTCAGGGGGATGAAGTGGCTTGTTTGGTTCTGATCTTACAGATAAGAAAACCAAAGCCACGGAATTATTGTGAGAATGTACTGAGCTACTTTATCTCACATGGCTAGTGCAGAGCCTGGTAAATAGCAGAGGTTCAGTACATGTTCCTTAAAATTGAATCTCTTTTGTGCACTGTCAGTTCAAGATAAAGTCAGTTCTTCTCTGGAAGCCTGATGCCAGAGGGATGGGGAGATCAATAGGCACTTCCTTCTCTGCCCCACTGATCATTTGGCTCTGGCTACAGTTCCAACCTAAAACTTGGAGCAAGCCTGTTGCCTAGAAATAGACAAAGCCATGTCCCAAGTTGGAATGCATAATCTGCTTTGTGCCACTTTAACCAATAAGCCTTTACTGAGTTTTTCTAAGTCAGACACATCTTCTCTGATTTCAGTCCCGTAAGTGCATTCAGGAAATTGGATGACTTAATTTCAGTGGTCCCTTTCTGCCATTTTGGAAGAGTCAATTAATGATATTATGTGATGCTGAGGGAAGCATCCTCCTTGGCTATCCAAAAGTTAATGCCTGTTTTTTTCTGGGACTGGCAACTTGAGGCAACCTTGTTCTCTTCACCTGAAATCTGAAGGTTTTTTTTTTTAATGCAGCCTGATAGCCCAGGGAATACTGCACCACTGGAGCCAGAAATCAACATTGTCTTCACCTGGGTTGGGCTTCAGAGTGTTTTTTCTCATGAAGACAGTGACTTGTTTGGAACCCCACCCCAGCTTTCTTGCTGAAGGTGGTCCAGATAAAGTAGTGAGGGGCTATGGGATTTCTGATTTTACATTTTGGTGTCCTCTGAAGAGAAGGGATGCGTACCGTCTAGTGTCTTGGATGTGGTCAGTGTTGTCCTTCTCCGCCACCTTGCTAGTCTTCATGAACCAGCAGCAGCCCTCCATCACCCTGAAACAAAAGATTTAACTCAGGAGATAGTTATGGGTCAGGGAGGAGGTCAGGCTCTGGGGCTGGGTGAAGGTTTTACAGGTAGTGGTAGATTAGGCCTGAGTGTGATTGAGGATGGGGCTGTGCCCTGCATGCGCCTGGTGACATGGTCTGCCACCCATAAGCAGTGGTGCCTGGGGTCGGTTGTGATGTCTTAGGAATTGCTGGTGCTAGCACTTTGACGTTGCTCTCCTCCTCTTCCTGTGGCTGCTTTCTCAAGCATCTGCAGTCCTAATCCTCCTGTATGTCATTCAAATAGGGGCAGGAGAAGAAAACGCTCATTTTTCCGGTGGACTCCAGAATCCTATTCCTAGGTGGTTACATTTTTCAGCAGATTTGTTAAAGCAGATCAGCTGAGCCAAAGCAGTGCCACTGTTTACCTTGAATGGATTGTTTTCATTTCTTCCCATTGCCCCTCCTCTCTGTGCCCTCCTAACACATCCATTCACCTGCAGCAGTGGAGGTTAGAGAGGCACATGCGTAGAGCCTGTTGTGTTTGTTCAGGTGGTCTTGGTGCCTGGCCGGGTTTCTTGCTTTTGCTCTCTTCTCCAGACAGCTTCTGGTGGGGCCTCTTGACTGTACTATTTCTGTGGGGCTTTTGATGAAGGCCATCGGTTCAGATGGGTCCCAGCTGGCAGCAGCTAGCCTGGGGGTCTCCACACTAACTGCCTTGGGCAGAGTTGGGAGCGCAGCAGAGAAAACATGACCGAGTGGGATGGGTGTGGCATGGTGGGCAGGAAGGTGTTGGAAGTTGTTTAGTTGGTATGAGAGGTATGGGAGCTGACCCAGGGCTGGGTCTGGATTAGAATACAGGCTATCCAACCAGGGCCTGGCGGGAAAGCCACTGGATCAACAGGATCCTCTAAGTTCAAACCTTGAGCTCTTAGACTCTGTGCCAGTGACACAGGTGGAACATCTTGAGCACTAGCCTCAGCACCCCAGACTGACACGTGATTTCTCTGTCTCCATTCCTTTCAGCTTTAACGTCTCCTAAACCGAACTTGATGGGTCTGCCCAGCACAACAGTTCCTTCCCCCGGCCTCCCCACGTCTGGATTACCAAATAAACCGCCCTCAGCGTCGCTGAGCTCCCCGACCCCAGCACAGGCCCCCGCGGCGACGGCCCCTCTGCCAAGCCCCCAACCGCAGCCGCCGCAGGTGCAGCCGCCGCCGCCGCCAGCAGCCCAGCCGCCACCTGCGCCACAGCTCCCGCCGCAGCAGCAGCAACAGCAACGCAAGGACAGAGACGGTGAGAAGGGAAAGGAGAAGGAAAAGGCACACAAAGGGAAAGGGGAACCCCTGCCCATCCCCAAGAAGGAGAAAGGAGAGGCCCCCACGGCGGCCGCAGCCACGATCTCAGCACCGCTGCCCGCCATGGAGTATGCAGTGGACCCTGCGCAGCTGCAGGCCCTGCAGGCAGCCTTGACTTCGGACCCCACAGCGTTGCTCACGAGCCAGTTCCTCCCTTACTTTGTACCAGGCTTCTCTCCTTATTATGCCCCCCAGATCCCCGGCGCCCTGCAGAGCGGATACCTGCAGCCTATGTACGGCATGGAAGGCCTGTTCCCCTACAGCCCTGCGCTGTCACAGGCCCTGATGGGGCTGTCCCCGGGCTCCCTACTGCAGCAGTACCAGCAATACCAGCAGAGTCTGCAGGAGGCCATCCAGCAGCAGCAGCAGCGGCAGCTGCAGCAGCAGCAGCAGCAAAAAGTGCAGCAGCAGCCCAAAGCAAGCCAAACCCCAGTCCCCCAGGGGGCTGCTTCCCCAGACAAAGACCCTGCCAAAGAATCCCCCAGACCAGAAGAGCAGAAAAACGCACCCCGTGAGGTGTCCCCCCTCCTGCCGAAACCCCCCGAAGAGCCAGAAGCAGAAAGCAAAAGTGCGGACTCCCTCTACGACCCCTTCATTGTTCCAAAGGTGCAGTACAAGTTGGTCTGCCCCAAGTGCCAGGCGGGCTTCAGTGACGAGGAGGCGGCGAGGAGCCACCTGAAGTCCCTCTGCTTCTTCGGCCAGTCTGTGGTGAACCTGCAAGAGATGGTGCTTCACGTCCCCACGGGCGGCGGCGGCGGCGGCTCGTACCACTGCCTGGCGTGCGAGAGCGCGCTCTGTGGGGAGGAAGCTCTGAGTCAACATCTCGAGTCGGCCTTGCACAAACACAGAACAATCACGAGAGCAGCAAGAAACGCCAAAGAGCACCCTAGTTTATTACCTCACTCTGCCTGCTTCCCCGATCCTAGCACCGCATCTACCTCGCAGTCTGCCGCTCACTCAAATGACAGCCCCCCTCCCCTGTCGGCCGCCGCCCCCTCCTCGTCCTCCGCTTCCCCCCACGCCTCCAGGAAGTCTTGGCCGCAAGTGGTCTCCCGGGCTTCGGCCGCGAAGCCCCCTTCTTTTCCTCCTCTCTCCTCATCTTCAACGGTTACCTCAAGTTCATGCAGCACCTCAGGGGTTCAGCCCTCGATGCCAACAGACGACTATTCGGAGGAGTCTGACACGGATCTCAGCCAAAAGTCCGACGGACCGGCGAGCCCGGTGGAGGGTCCCAAAGACCCCAGCTGCCCCAAGGACAGTGGTCTGACCAGTGTAGGAACGGACACCTTCAGATTGTAAGCTTTGAAGATGAACAATACAAACAAATGAATTTAAATAAAAAAATTAATAACAAACCAATTTCAAAAATAGACTAACTGCAATTCCAAAGCTTCTAACCAAAAAAAAAAAAAAAAAAAAAAAAAGGAAAAAAAAAGGAAAAAAAAGAAAAAGCGTGGGTTGTTTTCCCATATACCTATCTATGCCGGTGATTTTACATTCTTGTCTTTTCTTTTCTAATATTAAAAAAAGAAGAAAAAACTTAACCCTGTTACATTGTGTCCTTTTGAAGGTACTATTGGTCTGGGAAACAAGTCCACAGGGCCTCCCTATGTCTTTGGAGCTTAAACCCCTTGTATATTTGCCCCTTTTCAATAAATGCCCCACGTTGATAGCACAGAGGAGCCCGGCATGCACTGTATGGGAAAGCAGTCCACCTTGTTACAGTTTTAAATTTCTTGCTATCTTAGCATTCAGATACCAATGGCTTGCTAAAAGAAAAAAAGAAATGTAATGTCTTTTTATTCTCAGGTCAATGGCTCACACTTTGTTCTGTTTTCAGAATCATTGTTTTAAATATATTATTTTGGGTTTTTTTTTTTTTTTTGGTTTTGGTTTTCGTTCCAGAAAAGATTTTTTGTTTTGTTAATTTAAAAACGGGCAGAAAGTATTTGAGAAAAACAATGTGAACTGCTTTAGCTTTCTGGGGATTTTAAGAATAGCTTTTCTGCTGAAGCCAATTTCAAGGGGAAAAGTTAAGCACTCCCACTTTCAGAAAAAAAAAGAAAAAACCCACACACAGAGTGTTGAGGACTTGTAGCTTAAAAAAATAAGTTTTAAAAACTGACTTTCTGTATTTATGATAGATATGACCATTTTTGGTGTTGAGTAGATTGTTGCATTGGAAATGAACTGAAGCAGTATGGTAGATTTAAAAGGAAAAAAAAAAAAACCTTTTGTGTACATTTAGCTTTTTGTATGGTCCAGCTGACAGCTCCTCATTTGATGTTGTCTTGTTCATTCCTAGCAGATAGATTGCAATCCGTTGATTCACCTAAGCTTTTCTCCCCTTTGTCCCTTTAATTCCACTTTCTCTTTCCTCCTCCCACCCTATAATCTCCCACTTAAGGTAGCTGCCTTCATTTCTTAGAGGGTAGCTGCAGAATTATTTTATAAAACTAAAGAAAGAATTTCAATGGGTTCTAGGGGTCATTAGGATCCTCACAGATTATTTTTGGTTGGGGAGTTGAAACTTTTTAAAGGCATATAATTCTAGTTACCTATGTCTGTTAGCCTTGTACATTTATTTTTTATTTATCCTTCCTTTGGTTTTTCTTTTCAGCCTTTTTTTCCCTTCCTTGTTTGGTAGATGCTTCAAATATTCTTTTCCTAAACTAAAGCATTTGTTTCGGTTTGTGTAATTGGGCTGTGTGCTTTTCTTTTCTAAAAAAGTTTTTGGTTAGGGGTTTGGTTTCTGTGTTTTTGTTTTGTTTTCTTTCCTCTCTCAGAAAAAGAAATTTCATGCTTTAAATAAAATCCAAAGACACACCCTTTCACTGCTGAGGCAGAAAAAAGGGAAAGGGTTCTTGTTACTTGAGAATTTGTTTCTGATTTAAATAAACAAGACTTAGTTTAATAAAAGAAAGAGTAAAACAGAAGATTCCCAGGTTGTTATGTGCTTCTTCTGCAAGCAGAGAGGCAGCTGTTAAAGACAATTCCATATACCAAAAGACACACTTTTTACTTCAAAGTTTTGTCCTTGTGTTAGGCAGTCTGAGCAGCGAGTGATCCAGAGCGCAGCCAACAAAGAAGCAGATAGCAATGTACGTACAGAGAGCAAAAAAGGAACTGTGTGTGAGGCACTTGTGTTTATGTTAATATCTGTATTCCTGTAACACACAACACAACGCAACATACACCCTTTCTCATCTTAAAAAAGCGGTCTGAACTTTGAAAGGAAACCTTTGTGCTGCTATAACGTAGATTTTGGAGACAAATAGATGCTTTGCTGTTTCACCTTCATAGCCAAACATCAACAGAAAAAAATCTCCCCTTACCCCGAAAGTTTGAAATCCTTCTCCCCTTCATTCTCTTCCTTATGTTTCAAAAGGGAACTTTGAAGACTGTGAATGCAGGTTCCATCTGGTCACCTTTCGGGCTTCTTCCCCAGTGCTGAAGCCACTCATCGACTTTGCAAAAAGACTGGAGCATTCCAAGATCTGAAAATGAATTTCTTTTTTTTCTCTTTTTCTTTTTTAGCCGGGACTATTTTATTTTTATGATTTTGTTTTTAGTTTAATGAAAGAGTAGATCCTGAACTGTTGTATATATTTCTAACTAGGCTGACTGATGCACAGTGCAAATTACTTTTTTAATTGTTTTTTTTTAAGTAGAAGTACTAAAGAATACCATCTAACTATTCATACCAGTATCCAGTCGTAGCATAAGGTGTCAAAAACAAGTACACAAAACATTTGCTGTTTTAACAAGCTATTTCTTTTAACAAGAATTCTTGTATTTCTCCCTGTGTTTGAGATGAACATTTTTAAATTTTGAAGTTGTACAGTTTTTTGTTTTCCATTATTTTATCTTGTTTGTAACTCTATGAAATATATATATATATTTTTTGCCATTTAACTGTTGTATGTTACTCTGTGTCTGTATCATATAGAAAAAAATTGTTTTTGTTTTTGGTTCTCTATGTGATACCAATTAACAATTTAACACTAGTTTTATCTGTCAAATTCTGCTAGGTCTTTTCTGAAAACTTTGTTTTTAAAAATGGTAACTGTTTGGTAATAGTGCAATTTCTATCCCTTTCCCTCCCCCCCTCAACTTTAAGTTCATTTCCTTGTCATTTTGCCACCCCTCCCCAAAGTTTTTTTTCTTTTTCCATTCTATTCTTTTCTTTTCTTTCTTT